>NC_092872.1:675213093-675517885 GCF_028372415.1 Notamacropus eugenii | reverse complement strand
CCTTTGTGACCAGCCACCAACAGTCCTCTCCACCCTAGAATTGAAACCCAAAACTCTGTAAGGGCAACGGAGTCATCGATCAGTGCCAGCTATGTATACCCAGTGCCAGAAAAGACCCCTTGCAATCTATTTATGACCCCCTTATTATCTCTGGGCTGAGAATTCCTGAAGCTGCTATGGTTGCTCTTGTATTTGCTGCATTTGTAGGCTCCAGATAGAACTCCACTCTATTGTCACATTTTGTTGGCTCTGTTGCTCCAAAATTTGATTTGAGCTATGTTTTTTTTTTTAAGTTGTTTGGATGAAAATGCTGAGAGAGTTCAGCTGGGTTACCTCTAATCTGTCATCTTGACACCCTTTTGATACCTGGTCAATTTATTTCAACAAATATCTATCAAATGCCTACTATATGCAACATCCTACACTAGTCCCGTTTTAAACCTTTACTATATCAAATGTGTGCTTCAACTTCAAAATCTATGATCTTCCAGTGTTCCTTCCTCTATCAATGTACATCAAAATTCTGACTCAGCAGACAATTTGAGTGGGTTTCCATGACCTAAAGTTCTTTCCTCTGCAACTTATCTAATGAAGAGCCTCTCTGAACTTAATTAGGTTGATCCTTTGACAGCAAGTGTACTATAGTCTATTCCTGCATGCATAGTCAAAGATCATCCTTGACTTCTGTAGGTTCCATTGCCTTGTATAACCCTCCAGAGTACAGAGTCTGAGAAACCATGGTCATGTCCAAACCACAGGGAGACATAGGAGGAGAATGACAATAGAGTTTCCAGTCAAAACAGTGCTAAAATAGATCTTCAAAGATTACCAATATACTAGGACCAATAAGGTCAATTTCAATGGTGCATTTGTCTGATCAACAGAAGGGGAGACTTACTGATAAAACTAGAGCTTTCCAAAAGTGAAATGAATCACCTCAGGGAATAATAAGTTCCCCAAACTATTAATCACTCATCCAACCAACAAGCAAGACTCATTTAGATGCTTGCTTTATGTTAGGCACTGTGATAAGTTCTAACAATGGAAAGACAAAAGTGAAACAAGTCCTTCCCTTAGAGGCCTTACATTCTAATGAGGTAGACAACATGAACATAGATAAATGTGTGCAGGAATATGTGTGCTACACAAAAAATACAAGGTAATTTTGGCAGGGAGTATAGTAAGAGCTTGAGGAAATCTGGAAAGTTTGCTTGTAGAAGCTTGTAGAAGATGACTCTTAAATACAACCTCAAAGGAAGAGAAGGACAAAGTAAAAAGAAGGACATAGATGAAAAGATCACATTCCAGGTATGGGAAACAGTCAGGATAAAGGTATGGAGATAAGAAATGGAACATCATGTATGTTCCAGGTAAACATGTATACATTAGGTGAACAAACATGACCTGTATCTGATCATGAGGAAAGGATGATGAATAAGAAGAATGAAAAGCTAGAAAGAGGCCAGGATATTTAAATATGATCTTAGAGGAATTTCTATTTGATCCTAAGTGTAATAGGGTAATTGGTTGCCCCAGAGAAGTTTACCAGCACTGTAGCTCTTATGGACTATTTGTGCTCAACCTGCAATAGAGCCTTCCAAGCTCATATTGGTCTGATCAGACACACTGTGCCTTGACTCCAACATAGTGATGTCATTTTGTTCCTCTCCAACCAACCAACCAACCAACCAACCAATAGGGAACCACTGGGGTTTACTGAACTGGAAGTTGTACAATTAGACCAAAGTTTTCGAAGATTTTCAAACAAATATTGTATGAACACTTATCCAGAATATTGCAGAAGAGTTTCTTTATTGGGTTAGGAATCTGGAGGTGACTTATGAGTCCCCTTCCAGCTATTACTGTGATTTTTAATCTTTTGCTAACTCTACAGCAATTTCCAGTTTTCAGACCGTTAAGATCCTAAAATCATAGATCTAGAGATGGGGGGGGACCAACTAAGTTACTTAGTCCAAGCCCCGTCATTTTACAGATAAAAGACTGAGACCCAGAGAAGTTAGATAACTTGCTATAGGCCACAGAGATGGTAAATGACTGGGCTGGAAGTCAAGCCTTGGTCCTGTCTTCAAATCCAATGGCCTTTTTATTGCTGCATACTAGGTAGCTATTTGTTAATTAACAAAGGGCCCCACTACAGAACTTTACTTTCCAATATTTTATTCCATGACATTCTAACTAGATTTCCATCTGAAACATACACACACACACACACACACACACACACACACACACACACACACACCTTTCTCAGACACTTTCTCAACCTTACCAACATCTACTACCATCCCCTGCCTCTCACAGAAAATCTGCATGGAAGCCATAGCAAACCAGAGAAATCCCTCTTCCAGCCTGAAGTGCTAAATTAAAGTCCCTTCCTCTACATAGTCCATTCACCCTCTCTCTGGATGTCCGAGAGAGAAAAAAAAAAACAGTCCAAAGACAGGCTGATGAAATCTACAAAAGCGGTCAAAGGTCTGGCATTAGTATGGTCAGGAAATAAAAAGCAACATCACATGGTCCAAATCCCTGCTGACCAGTCCCCACCAGGCTGACCCACTAAGCCCATAGAGGATTTGAAATTCAATTTAAACTTAAGGGTTACTTTGGCAAACAGACAACTCTTTTTCCCTTAATTGATCAGAAAGCCATGGGTAATAAAATAAAATGACAAAAATCTCCCAAACTGTGAAATTCATCTAGTCACAAAGGTTTCCAAACTTTCTGTTAGTTTGCATTGAATTTAATTTGTTGATTAGATTTGTTGTAGCCCTGATTGGGCTAGAGCTATGGGAAGACGAAAACACCCAGTCAATTTTGTCCAAAAACAGTGAGTTTGTAAAAAGACGACACACACTGTCAATTCCCAGTCTGTACTTGCTTGCCACAATGCATCCCTGAGCCTAAGGGACAGAAGGGGAAAAGAGTGGGGAGGGGATGGTCCTGAACAATGGGTATTGGGAGCAAAGGATGAGCTCTTACCACATTCTGCTCAGATAAGACCAGAGCCTCAGGTCTTTTCCATCACACCATCTCAGAATCAACCAATTAATATTCACTAAGAATCTCCTCTGGCCTCAAACCAGTAGGGGATGCAAAGATATAAAATAGTAATCTCTACCGTCACCAAGATGACACTAATTAAAGGATTTAGAACAGGTAGAGAGCTTAGAGACCATTTAACCCAGCATCTTCATTTTACTGAAGGCCCACAGATTATTGAAGGTCAAGTTTATACAAGTAGGAATTTGAACCGAGGTCTTCTGATTCCAAATATATTTCTTTTTAAATTGTACCCCATTTTCTCTTGGACAAAATAATGTCTCAGGGAAGGGAGAGACACAGTCAGGGTTACTGACTTGAAAATGTCAGGAAGAATGAGTCCAGGGCAATCTGCTCTGATTACCCAACTATGATTATCCCGCCTCCCTGCTTGACAATCAATTCAGTTCCAGTGATGTGAAAACAACAGTGGAGAGTCCTCTTCTTTTCCCATTTTCCTTCTTCCTTACAACCTGGCATCTATTCCCATTGGGAAAGTGCCTTCTGGAGATCCGTGCACAAAATGCTATTTGTTCAATCTGTTTCTCCCTAGGACCATAGAGTTTTTAGAAACGAGGGACAGGTAAGTAGAGGGCATTGGGCAGCATCACTATTTCAGAAATAGTGAAGCTGGACTAGTGAATTAATCCAACAGTGGTACTCAAACCTTTGGGGTCAGTGGAGTATATCTATGGATTTAAAGACTTTTCTGTATCTGCTTGAACCATTCCATTTTCCTCACACAGTCTCCCAGAGGGGAAAAAAAATGTAATTATGTGCACATACACACACACACACACACACACACACACACACACCAACATACACATATACATACACACACACACTAGAAAGACTCAGGGGTTTTTCAGTGTCTCCCCAAATTGGTGCTATGTGAGGCTTTCATGAAATAAAATAATTCTAATTCATGACAGAGACAGAAGCAGCCAGTGTGGCCTCATCAACACGAATAGGACAAGAGATTATGCCCCAAGCCACCTGTAGGCACCTGGGAGATGACCAGTGGTACCCCAGCCTGTCGTCTAACAGCCAATAGAACCAGGAGGAGGTGCCCTCCTCATTCTTGGTTCTATCTACTATCCTATGCTGCCTCTCTCTGCTTTTTTTTATCAGCCTCACCCTTTCTGCAGACAGCACGCACTTGCTAACCTTAGGCCCTCAGAACCCAGTCCAGTAGGTCTGCCTCAGTAGCCTAGGCTAACAGGGCTTTGAGCCAGTCCCTGGGCTGGCTTTTCTTCCTCCTGACTAATGTGTGATCCAGAGGTGTGTTTTGTTCTGCTGCCACCATTATAAGCTGCTCATAATTGCCACAGTCTCCCCAAAATCAGTTGTTTCCACAATTAATGACTGATTTCACAGGGCATTAACCTTCGCTGGCCACAGCCCATTAACCGCTGGTAAGTGGGAACATGCCATTGGGAGAAATGCGTGTGCTGTTTGCTCAGACTCGCCTGTGGTGTGCAAGGAATTGTCCCAGAGCATGGGCAGCCCTTCGGGCCGTGAGTAGTTAAAACACAAAAGGGTTTCCTTAACACACCAGATGCTCCCAGTGTGTCAGATCCATCCTGAGACAGCAGTTCCCTAACGGGATAAATTCTCTCTTCTCCCCATGGGGCTATTTGGAAAAGGTCCCTAATAGTTTTGTCTTGATGAACCAAGGGATATTCTCAGTGTATGGAAAAGATATCACAGCTCCCCCAAAGTATCCTAGTCCCTAGATGGGGAAAGAGACAATTCCTGGCCTAGAAGATTCTGTGCCATGACATTTTGCCCTCCGCACTAGTTGGATCCATAGATATGCACACACGCACACATACATGTACCAAGGTAAGTACAACCAGTAACTGCTCTCATAGCCTAAGAAAACAAGATGCTCTAGAGACTTTCTTTTGAAGATATGTAGGGGGTTTTATCCACATTGACCAATTTGATTGAATCAAATTCACCTCAACAAACATTTAGAAAACATTTACTTTACACAAGATATCATGCCAATCACCAGAGATATTCAAATATTTCCATGAATTTGTGATTTCACAGGGTCAGGAGTTTCCTTCAATGAAATGAATCACACACAGCTCACCCATGCCTGCCTGTTCTGTGTAAGTGTGATCCTTATTCTCCCAGACTCATATTGAGGGTATGTGCTGGAAGTCCTCCTTTCTTCCCCCAACATTGTTCTAAGTTTCTGGGTTGCATGCTGGATCTTGAAAACCTGAGATCGAATCCTAACTCAGAGATTTACTGGCTATGTGACCCTGGACATGTTCCTTAACCCCTTTCAGTGTCTGTTTCTTCATCTGTAAAATGCGAATAATGACACTATCCACCTCCCAGCATTGTTTTGAAGATTAAATGAGATAATGCATGTAAAAACATTTTATAACCTCAGAGTGCTATATAAATGTTAGGTATTTAGAAGAGAAGGAGGGGGAGAGGAGATACAACAGGCAAGTTGTATCTGTTCACCTGTGCTTCCTGGCTCTTGGCTATGATACAATTCCAGGATTATGTCCTTTCTGTTCTTCAGAGTTCCTAATAGGATAGCCTACATACACCCTTGATGACCCTCTCCATTGCCCTCTGTGGGATGTTCACTTTTCCTTCTTCAGAGGCAATGTGGTATTCTGGGTCTCAGTGCCATATTAACACTAACAAAATATTGATACTGAAGACATGATCCATTGCTTTCATGGGATCCTTGGGTTTGTCAGGACAAGCCCATAGCCCAGTGAAATCAGAATTCTGAGTGGGGATGCAGAGTGTCTCATATAGGTTTGAAAAGGCAACCCAGCCCTAGAAAGAACACCTTGTTCCTAGGCATTAGGACTTCAATTATGTTAGTGGCTATTGGAAACACAGAAGTGCCTATTAATGGGTTTGTATTGCTGGGGATAAACTCTCCTCACAAAAGCACAAGCATGAGCAGAGAACAGCCTTAGTTTCCGTTCTAAATTCTTTAATTTCTTAAGTTCTTTATTCTGGCTTTTAGCTGAACCTTATTCTTTAATTTCTGAAGGAAGTGGTCTGTTGTTAATTCAATAAACAGTTATTTTATTTTGACATCACTTTCATTTCTAACTATATCATTTTCTGTCCTCTAACTAGTAAGCAACCCCTTGTAAGAAATAGTTTTTAGAAAAAGGAGAGAGAAAACATTCAGGTCAGCAAAAACTAACTAAAACATCAATAGTATGTTTATGTAGTGTTTCATATACACAATCCCTTACCTCTGCTTATAAAGAAGCAAAGGGCATTTTTAAAAAAGTCAAGATTGTTTTGCCAGTCAACTACCATGTATTAGAACCTACAATGAGCCAGGCATTGTGCTAAGTTCTGATGGCACAAAGAAAGGCAAAAGACAGTCCCTGCTCTCAAGTTCCAAGTCTAATGAAGAAGACAGAATACAATCAACTATTTAAGAGTTGCTTAGAGTAGGCAATAAAGAGAGTTTTAGCTAAGACACAATCCCTGGTTTAGAGTGTTTAGAATTTCATTATTAAGGGAATAAGATACTCAGCACAGGGCTATTGGCAGAGTTATTATTTAGCAAATATTAGTTGAGTGGAAATGAATGGACATCAACACAGATGACTCTAAGATGCTTAAGAAATCCTCGTTGATTTGACAGGTTATGACATATGCATTAGAGACATGAAACAATACTTTCCTGAACATGTAAAAACACAATTTAAGTGCAACAGAACTATTTTTTTTAAGTTACAGTGATTTCCTCATATTAAGCTCACCTTTCTTTATGGTAGAGAGTTTTCCCTTATCTACCTAATGGAGGTAGGCTCGCTCTCCAGATTTTCTCATCCTTTTTCTCAGAAGTCCTTCAGTCTGAATAGTTTCTCACTCAAGAACATAGTTGCTTAGCATCACAAATGTTCCCTGGATGTTTTAAATCATCCATGACCATCTCTGTGATTGGCTTGTAGTGCATTATCTATGTTCTTGGGCGAATCTGGAGTCAGACAGTAGATGATCATTTCTTACTCACCTACTGTGTGCCAGGGCCTGTGCTAAATACTGAGGATATAAACAAAGACAAAAATAGCCCTTGTCCTTGAGGAGCTCACCATATGATGGGAGAAACAATATGTGCACAACTCTACAACTACATATGTACAAACACGTACAAGCAACCTATATATTGGATAAACTGGAAATAGTCAAGAGGAGGAAGGCACTAGACTGGAGGGGGATGAGGAAAGACTTCCTGCAGAAGGTGGGGTTTTAACTGGGAATTGAAGGAAACTAAAGAAGCCAAGGGTAGAGATGGAGTGGGAGAGCATTCCAAATATGGGGAGAGTCACTGGAAATGCCTGGAGTTGAGAAATGGGGTGTCTTATTGAGCAGCAACAAAGAGGTCAAAGTCACTGGATTGTCGAAGAGTGAGGAAGGGGAAGCTTATGGAGACCAGAAATGGGAGGAGGCTAGTTTACAAAGGGGTTTGAAGACCAAACAGAGGATTTTGTGTTTGACCCTAGAGGGGATAGGGAGCCACTGGAGTTTAGTGAGTAATGAGATGGCATGATTGAACCTGCAAGTTAGGGAAATTGCTCTGTTAGCTGAGTGAAGGATGGACTGCAATGGGGAGGGACTCGAGGGAGGCAGATCCATCAGCAGGATGTTGAGGGCCTTCGCCAAGGTGGTGGAAGTGTCAGAAGAGAAGAGGGGTCATATGAGAGAGGCGTTCTGAACGTGTATGGCCTGAATGCACCCCAAACCTGAACAACTGTCAGATCTTCTTCAGAATCATAGAACCTCAGAGGTGGAAGGGGTGCCAGAGGGAACTTCATCTAATGCTAACTTAGAAAGAAGATCTACAATGGAAGGAGTTTGGTACTCTACCCTACAGCCTCCCTATCAGAGGGGTGATATCTATCAAGGCTTGACAAATATATATAATATCATATGCAATATGAATAAAAAATTTATGTATATATGTGCATACATATATACATGTGTTTATACATGTATCTGTGTGTATGTATACCTATGTACCTATGTGTACATGTATGTGCATATGTGTGTACATACACAAACATGCACACTCATATACACCAAATAGTTAAATACAAGGTAGTTTAGGAGGAAAAGCATTAGCTATGGCAGGGAAATGAAGCTAAGATGCATGTAGAAGATGGTGTTTGGGATACATCTAAAATAAAGAGTGGACTCTAAGGTGAAGGGAGGAAAGGGTGGTAAATTGCTTCCCAGCAGATGAGATGGAAGACTGAAAAACTCAAATGGATTGGAAACTACAAGAGATTCTCAGAGTTGATCTCTTTGCACTTTAAGGAAAGGAACAGATGGCATTCTCCTATCATTCACTTTGGAAGATAAGATCTTAGATCATCATAGATTTGGAGCTAGATGAGACCTTAGAGGTCATTAAATCCAAACCTCTCATTTTCAAATGGGGAAACCAAGGCATGGAGCCATCAAGTGAGTTGCCCAGGATCATGCAGCCTGTATGTATCTGAGAGAGAGATATAAACCTTAATCTTTCTGACTGCATGTTGTATCAGTAAGCACTCCGACATACAAAGGGGGGACTTGCTATCACAGGTTCTTAGATCTGCATTTATAAAAAGAAAGGCAACTTTTGAGGTGTCAACAGCTGCTTTAATTACATTCAACATATAGGGACCAACAGACAGGCTTCCAGGCTTCTGATCATTACATACATATATACATAGCTACCAGAGAGGGAAGCACCAACATCTGGGTTTTCAAAGCCAGGGGACTGCTTAGCAGCTTCCCAGAGTCTCATCTGGCACACAAACCTTCTTCTATATCTAAGCCCCAAAGCAAAACCTCCCCTCAGACTATGTATACTCTTTTCAGTCAGAGGACACAGCCCCTTTTGACCAAGTACTTCATTATCAATCAGCAAAAGATGTGGGCCTTTATAAGAAACTAGCCTCATCTAATCAAGCCTCCCTCAACAGCCCCACCTGAAACCTGTCAATGGGTGGTGAAGATTTTTAACTCCCATTTCCCATGTACAGCTTAAGAGAAAGGAAGAAGTGTACCAGCTTCTCTTCTATCTACACCTTTCCAGTAAGAACTTATATGCATACAAAAGGAGAAGCAGATGTCCAGGTGAGAGGCAGCATTTTAACATCACCTACCTTCCCAAACCAAAAGGCTGTTGGTAGAAAAATGCCCTGGAGTGGATCTCAAGACCAGTGCCCAAAGCTGTGGACTCAGTCCTGATGTTGTTCAGTCATTTTTTTTTTAAATCCTGTCTGACTCTCCATGATCCCGTTTAGAGTTTTCTTGACAAAGATACTGGAGTGGTATACCATTTCCTTCTCCAGTTCATTTTTAAAATGAGACAAATGGGGTGAAATGACTTGCCCAGGGTCATGCTGCTAGTAAGTGTATGAAGTCATATTTGAACTCAAGAAAATGAGTACTATCCATCCACTAAGTTGGACTCATTTTGCCTGTGGTTTGACTCATAGATTTTGAGCCTCAATATATCCAATTGCTTCATCAAGCAGAGGAGAGAGTTTGCTACCTAACTAGCTCAGACTCCCTCTCCATGTCATTTGAGAATCAGCTGAAAGAACTGGACACACTTATGCTAGAGAAGAGAAGACAATGAAAACGTATAAACTGTCACTAAGTACTTACAAGAAACTCAGGGGAAAAGGGATTCAAAAGTATGGGATAGAAGTTACAAAAAGGAAAATCCCTGCTTGCTGAAGGAAAGACAAGCAAACAAACTGTATGTATTCATGCTCCCTGGGGTCTTCAAACAAAGGTTGGATGAAGGACTACTTCTGGAAGTGTTGGGATGAGGATTTCTTTCCATATAAAGTTAAAACTAGATGGCCCCTGAGATCCCTTTCCACTCTGAATTCACTCTGATTCTTTGTTTCCAGATGTCTAGCTACCTTCTGGCCAAATAAAGTCATAAATTTAGCCAAGGCAAACACTCACAGTCAACAAATCAATCAATAAACATTTAAATCTCTACTATGTGCCAGGGACTGTGCTAAGCTATGGGTACACAAAAGAGGAAAAAGACAATTCCCATCCAATATGCAAACAAATATGTACCAAACAATATCTATACAGGATAAATAGGAAATAATTAACAAATGGAAGGCACTGGAAATAAGAGGTTGAAGGTGGGATTTGAGTTGGTTCTTAAAGGAAGCCAGGGAGGTCAATAGTTGGAACTCACTTAATAAACCTGTAGCCAAAGGGAGACAGGGGAATTCCTCAGACCAAAGGGTAAATGTTAAAACTCTTATTCTCCACATGGTGTTGAAAAGGTGGTTTCTGACTTGGATTTCCTATTCAAGGCCACTTCCAAAATCTCTCTGGAAATCAATAGTTGAGCTAATTTTGGCAGACCTCAAAGCACCTGATAATGCATCAGTTCCAGGAACAGGACAGGCATAGGGTTGATTTTAGAGTTTGGATTTTCACTGTAAATAATGTGTATCAAATTTTGTGTGTGTGTGTGTGTGTGTGTGTGTGTGTGTGTGTGTGTGTGTGTTTTGGAAGAAAGTTTGGTAGGGATCCAGATCTGTGATTTTATTGGTGTATGAAATGGTTGCCTTCTAAAGATCACACTGGCAGCTCTAAGTGATTTACCCAGGACCATAGAGTTGGGAGGGAGGCGTCTGGGTTCACTGGAAAATGGCACTCACTGCAATGGAGTGGGAGGGATGGAGCCAAACAAGGTTTGGTTGGTGTCATGTTGGTGTCTGAGTTATGCTGTTAAAGAAAGAGTGGGAATGTGAGGGGAAGATACAGAGAGGATTCATTGCAGGAAAGAGGGAATCCAGTATGTTGCTTCACAATGAACTAATGAGGAAGGAAACTTCAAAAGTCAGATGAACTGTGAGCCGTAAGGAATCTCGGCAATTTGGCGGCTAAACAGATGTTATTCTTCTATTCTCCATCTAGGAAGATAAAATCAGAGGATCATAGACTTTTAAAATTGGGCTTGAATTCTGGCTCCCTGTGTGACTTGGGTAGTCTTTGAACCTCTCTCAATCTCAACTTCTTCATATACAACATGAGAAGGTTGGACTAAATGCCCTCTCTGGTATGTCTTAGCTTTAAACCAGTGGGCCTGTATTCCAGAGGCAGGCCCTATATCTAGGTCCCACTGATTCCAAAGCCAATTGTCTATCTATCGTACCATACTACCTCTAAAAACAAAGCAAATACATAAAACCTACAATACCCTAGGGACTAGAATGAAAGAAATGGTATAAAGATCAATGTCCATCAAAGACTAAAGCCATATGTCATTTTTCTGTCTACCTCTCCCCCTTCCAAAAAAAAAGGGTCATTCAGTCAGTCGTGTAGTGAGAATTACGAATAATAGTTAGATTACCCAAGTACTGCAGTGGAAATTGAAATAGTCAAGGAGCCAGAGAAAGGCTTCCAGCATGTTGGGTGGATACTCTATGGTAAGACATAGGAACGATAGACACAGGATGAGAGCCTTTGGATGAATGGCAAACTGTGGGGGCAGAACAGGTTCCTACATCAATTAGATCATAGATAGACCAAAGTACCAAGATGAAATCCACACAGATTCTAATTCCATCATTTGGTTTGGGAATAAGGGCTTCTGGTAATTAAGTCAAACCTTTAAATCCCTCTCCACCAGTACTTAACATGGTGTTTGGCACTTAGTAAGTCCTTAATAAATGTTTTGGTTTGTTTTTTTTTTTTTTGGCTGCCTGACCTTCCTATTGATGTAGTGTTATAGTTTCCCATTGGTTTGTCCAAGGAGAAAGCTAACTAGATATCCTCCCCTATGTGGTTCTACCTCCTGGGCAGAGGAAACAGGGAATTCTATCCCTGCTTCCCTGATCCTAATTAGGTCATTAGCAGGGTTCTCAGACTCCTTTGAAGGCTGTATGCTGGATTCTGCTAGAAAATATGGAAACATATCAATGGTTTTCTGCAGCATGTGTATCTTGTTTGAGCACCCAGAATGAGGCTCTCTCTTCTCATTGGTTGTTCAGTCACTACTTTTTGTGACACCAAGGTCAATAGGTTTTCTTGGGAGAGAGACTGGAGTACTTTGCCTTTTCTTTTTTCAGTGATTTAAGGCAAGCTGAGGTTAAGTGGCTTGCCCAAGGTCACACCTTTAGTAAGTGTCTGAGACCAGAGTTGAACACAGGCCTTCCTGCCTTCAGGCCTACTGCTCTATCCACTGAGTTATTTAACTGCTCCTTCTTTCCTGATACCTTGCTGAAAACATAATGAAGTCAAGCATTCATTGTGATGTTATGAAAAGAGTTCTGACTAGAGAGCTAGCAGACCTAGATTCAGCTCCTGGCCCTGGTAGTAACCAAATATCTAACCCTCAGTTTCTGATTTGATTCATTTAAACAAATATTCCTCAAGCACTTACTACTTGTCAGGACAACAGTATACAAAGACAAAACAAATAATGAAATAATTCTGAGTACTACCTGTAATGAGGTAAGTTAACCCAAGAAATATACCAAATAAACACAAAGTGATTGAGGGAAGGGGACCCTTAAGACTACAGAACAGGCCTCTTAGAGGAAGTAGGGCTTCAACAAAAGAGGGTCTTCGGGAAGCAAAGGTGAAGACAGAGAGCATTCCAGGCATGAGGGAGGGAGGATATGAAATATTGTGTACAGGGAATTGCAGAGAGGCCAACTGGGCAAGGGGGATTTCTGTGCAATTATCCTGGAGAGATATACTGGAGCCACATCATGAAAGGCTCTGAATGTCAGACACATGCATTTCTATTTTATCCTACAGTAAGGAGAAATTGAAGTTATAGGCAGTGCTAACACATGTATAACTACATCTAATTCCTTACCATCTCAGAGAGAGATGAGGGGAGGGAGAGTTGGAGGGATACAATTTGAAGCTCAATCCTTTTTTTATGCTAAAAAACATTTTAATATGTAATTGAGAAAAAATAAAATTTATTAAATTAAAACAAAACTGTAGATAAGTTCCATAATCACCAGGAAATAAAATTATCATTTCATCCACCTAACTTACAGGGTTGTTGTGAGGTGGGTACTTTGAAAACCTCAAAATGTTGTAGAGATTTGAGCCATTATTATTTCCTTGGAGACTTTTCTAAGGTAATTACAGATGAAACTTTAGCCCGTCCATTACTTTGTGGGTCTGGGCCTTCCCTGCAATAGATTTATGCATCTGACTAGGAATGTCCAAACTCTATCTCCTTTTCTAAACATCCTTGAATCAGCTATTTTACTTTTAATTTGCTAAATAACCTGAGTTTCTTTTGTCTTGACTGCATTTTCCTACATGAGGGCATACATTTCAATTACTTTGATTCTAAATAAACAGCCTGCTACTAAAGTTGTCCCTGCAAGTTTTCATCCTCTGGACTCTGATTAAACTCAACAGATCTTTGGGTCTGCTGTCTTATGCAAGCTCCAATAGTGGGAAGAGAGTGAATTCCTGGAGAACTGCTCTTGAGGAGAAGAGAAAATGTGGCAGCAGCGTGGTCTGCTGGGCAGAATGGTAATAGCATCAACAATTCTCTTTCATTATCCCTTCAGGATTACAAAGTTCTTTCTTCATAACAACCTTGAGGTGCTTTGGGGGTACAAGCTGGATTATCCCCATTTTACAGAAAAGAAAACTGATAAGCCCATAGTTAGGGCCAAAACACAGACTTAAGTCTCCTGATAAGAGAGGAGAGGAGAAGTGAGGATGAAAATGATTATCTTGGTTAAAGCTGATGCATCATAGAAAGCAGCCTTTGATCCCTCTTGGTGAGGAAGGACTCTTTGGGTTCCCATCTATTTCTTCCATTATTGACAGAAGTATAACAGAGTGGAAGGTAAGTCTAGTGAAAAATGGAATGTATACCACATATCGATTCAACATGGATGTTGTGGATCTCTGTGGACTGACTACAACTGGAAATAGCTTATCTTTTTTCCATATCCAAATACAGATCTCACCAAGTTGGCTCGGGCATGTTCAGGCCTCTGTCCCTCAAGCTTACACATTTCAGGAAGATAATAGAAAACCTGAACATTTCTCAAGGAGAGAGGAATCAACTGAGCCAGTAAGAGCACTCTTCTAAAAAGCAAAGAACAGCGATGGCCAGTGTATAAATGTGAGTGTACACAGAGGGCTGCTTCAAAACATGTCAACCTCCAGAGAAGTGGGCAAAGGACAGTGTGCTCAGACTCAGGCTGTCTGATATCCTGCCTGAGAATCCAGAGATAACTTCAAAGACTCAAGGAGCCTCTCTCAGGCTGCTCTGAGTTACTACAAACGACTTTTGATTTCAGAAACAAATAATCAAAGGATAAACTTTTCCATCATGATGTTTAAAAGCCAAGACGCCTCCGGGGATTAGTCTTTGAGTTCTCCAATGTTCCAGGCTGTGCAAACAAGAGTCCTTGCAGGTACCCAGGGGATCCCCAAGCACAGTGGTAATGCCTGAACTGAGGGAGGAAAGGTTAGGGCTAACCCTTAAATGCCTTAGCCCATGGGTGAGAAACCTTCCTATGAAGGCTAGCCATTGACAGGCCATTATAGACTTCCCTGAGCATTGTCCTCATTGTATCGCTAGAATTTGGGATCTTCCGTAAAGCAGGAAGGAGAAAGCCTTACTTGCAGATCAAATAATATAACATGTAAAGCATTTTGCAAACTTTTGGCCTTGAAATATGTTTCTTTTTAAATATTTTATATATTCATATTTTGTACCTATATAAAATTATTATATTATGCACATATAAACACACTGTATGTATTATACATAATTATATAACATAATTAGATATAATATTGCAATTTATATAATATAATTATATAGCATGTAATTATAATATGTTATATGCTGTGCACAAATATATTTGTACATAATATATAAATATATTAATTTTTATTTAGATATATATATAATGAATCATATAGAACATAGAATGTAATAGCTAGAGAGTGATTCTAGAATACAGCATTTTAGAGCTAAAAGGGGCTTAGCACATAAAATGGCAAACATAAAAGTCTTAGAGATCATCTGAAAGAAAGTAGATTTGCAAACCTAGAATGCTCGAGATTATTATGTCACTTCTTTGAGTCAAGGTTCACCCATATATGTGTTGGTCCTTCGTTGCTGAAGAAGACCATGCCATCAGAGAAATGATGACATGACTTGCACTTGACTTTGTTGTGAGGGAGGGAGGGCTATTCAGATTACCAGTCTCACTTCTCCTCCAGAGCCATCTGAATCCAGTGACCAGATATTCATCAGGATGACTGAAGACGACCCAGGACGAGGCAATTGGGGTTAAGTGACTTGCCCAAGGTCACACAGCTAGTGAGTGTCAAGTGTCGGAGATGAGATTTGAACTCAGGTCCTCCTGACTCCTGCACTGGTGCTCTATCCACTGTACCACCTAAAAGCCAGAAATAGGAAGACCATGATACCCTTTCAGTACATAAACCTTCCTGAGCAACACTCAGAGAAAATCCTAGGGTCTGGAGAGTGTGCCTCCAACTCCATGTGTTGTATGGAGGAAACGAACAGAGCGCAACGAATTGTAAAGTCATCTCTAAAGGAATAGGGACATTATCTTTTCACCTATAAGCAGCTGATAGAACTAGTGAGCGAGAAAGGTGGAGTTATCAACGTGATTGGGAGGAAGGGTGGGCTAGAGGTGCAGAATGAGATGCACGTTTTCAGACATGGCCAGTGTACTGATAGGCAGTTAGATGTTGAAATAGTTTGAATGCAAGCTTCCAGCTTCAGATATCCCTTAGATGGGTGAGCCTGGGCCATCAATCCTTTGTACCACTTTTCGCTTCAGTTTCTGGAGGTTGGGGATGATAATAGTACCTATCTCCCAGAGTGATTGTGGAGATCTGATGAGATAACATGTAAGCACTGTGCAAAACTTAAATCACCAAATGAACGCTAGCAATTGTTATTTGTTTTGTTTCTTTATCTTTGTCATTAGGGACTTTGGAGATTCTTGGTCCAATCTTTTCCCTTTTGCAGACTTTACAAATCACCTTGTAAATCAATAAGACAATAGGCTAAGCCTAGTTCTCTCAGTTTTTCTTTCTCTTTAGAGGGTTGAGTTACTACATCTTAAAAATATTTACAGTGGAAACCATTGAGACCTGCAATAGGAAAAGGACTTGCTCAAGAGCTAAGAGAGCTAGAATTAGAATTTAGGTCTTACTGACTTGCAGAATTTTTCTAAGAGACATACAAAGTGAATTTGAGCTCCACAGAGCTTGACTAGCAATTGACTGCATCCACAATGCTAATGTTGGGAAATATTACCATGTGATTCCATGTTCAACCTTAAGCTAAGCTCTCCCAGATATTATTCCATGGCAGGGAGATGATCATAATTTGAATACAGAGTGAGGTTTTGCCACTGTTTCATATGTCAGTGGCACTAGTACAACTGATTTCTGCAACGCAAAGACAGAAATCTACTCTGGAAGCATGGTGCAACCACTATATGTCTAGTTAGCACCATAAAGCTAAACAAGGAAGTGCCAATTCACTGGTACATTGGAGTCCACCTTACAGTCACCCCTGAACATGTTCCTCATTCACGGACAAAGGCTGAAATTAGTAAATGAGTTGGCATCATATACTTCGTGGATTTCTTTTTTTTTTTTTAATCTGTTGGTTTTAGGGGTTAAAAAGAAAAGTAGTAGCATTACAAATTCCTACTAATTTCCTTATTTATTTTTTTGTCAACAGAGTCTGAGGAGTGAAGATCACATGTTTCCAAATATTTATTTATAGTATGTCATGTAGAACAGGCAGTCAGCTGGTGCAGTGGATAGATCATCAGTATTGGAGTCAGGAGGCCCCAAGTTCAAATCTGACCTCGGACATTTAGTAGCTGTGTGACCCTGGGTAAGTCCCTCATCCCTGTTTGATTTAGTTTTCTCTTTATAAAATGAGCTGGAGAAGGAAATAGCAAACCACTCAGTGTCAGTGCCAAGAAAACCAACCACAAATGAGGTCATGGAGAGTCAGACAGGACTGAAACGACTCAATAATGTCATAACCAGATAGTCTAAAATATAGAATACCAGAGCTGAATGGAGCTTAGAACATATGAGAATGAATATAAGAGAAGTCTCTGAGGTCATCAGGCAATAGGATCATAGACTGAGAATTGGATAGATCTTAAAGTCTCCCTTGTCTGAACCCCATATTTTACATTTGAGGAAAATGAACTCAGACAGGGTAAACTTAATTAACTAAATTAGTGAGATTTGATTCCAATTCCCCTGACTTCAAATCCAGTCCTCTAACCATTATACCATACTGTCTCAAGAACTAAATCACCCTCTTAGCCCAATCTCCCCATTTACTAAAGGAGAAATGTGGGTCCAGAGAGGAAAGCGGAATCTAGAATCCCTTTGTCAGTTAGTGGCTTCAATTAGGGACCAGGACTCCTGACTCCCAGGCCAATACACATTTCAATGAAAGTCATTAAATAGTCATCACTTGGAACATGCAGAAATAACATGAAAAGTTGACTCTGCTCACTGGGGTTGAATCCTCCCATTATTGCAAGTGAATGTTCAGATCCTTTGTCCTCAGAGTACTGGATTTATTGACCTTAATCAGAAAGGTCGTGTCCTCATAATGTAAACAGCTAGCTAGAGTTTGCAGAAAAAAGAGATTATAGATCAGCTTAGGTTTCTTTCCGCTTCCCAATCTCCCAACTTTGTTGACTGTTGCCTGAAATATTTATAGCCAATGCAGGAAGTTTGCCTGCAGTAGCGGAGATGAGGAAGAGTAGATTTGTTTAACTCCAAGCTCTACCGTGCTCAAAGTGAGGCTGTATTGGAGACTTCAAATCAGAGTCAAAGTTGAAAGTCCAAGTAGGCAAACTCACTTTGTGGTGGGAGCCATTGCATGGGGTGGGAGGGCAGAAAATCAGCACTTCTGTATATGTCTTTATGGTCTCTTTTTTTTCTGATACAAACGATATTTGTAAGATATAAAATCTGCCATACATAGCCCAGTGAAAAAATCAATCAATAAATATTTTTTAAGTGCCTACTATGGTCCAACCATGTCTGGGATCTAGTCTTAAGCAGCACAACCCAGAAAAGGAGTCATGGCAGTATGTCTTCATGTGGTGTAGAGCAAAAGGGAGTGGCTGTAAGGTTGGGAAGCCTAGCTCAGATATCAGTCCTATGAGCCTGGGCAAGTTCCTTCTCCTCTGTAAATCTCATATGTAAAGTGAGGACATTGGCTCACAAAAGCCCCTTCCAGCTCTTCACATCCTGTATTTTCTATTCTAAATGCCCTTCCAGTTTTGATGCTCTGTGAATTCTAAGGACCTCCCCAGCCTAATACCTTATGTTCTATACTCCAAGAATATTCTCTCTCGGTCTCTCTTTCTCTGTCTCTCTGTCTGTGTCTCTCTGTCTTTCTCTCTGTTTCTCTGTCTCTATCTCTCTCTCTGTCTCTGTCTCTCTGACTGTCTGTCTCTGTCTGTCTCTCTGTCTGTCTGTCTGTCTCTCTCTCTCTCTCTCTCTCTCTCTATATATATGTGTGTGTGCGTGCGTGTGTGTGTGTGTGTGTGTGTGTGTGTCTCTGTCTGTTTCTCTGTCTCTCTCTCTATCTCTCTCTGTGTCTCTGGCTCTCTCTCTTCAGTCTCTGTCTCTGTCTCTCTGTCTTTGTCTCTCTCTCCTCTGTCTCTCTCTGTCTCTGTCTCTCTCTGTCTCTGTCTCTCTCCTTCTTTGTCTCTCTGTCTCTTTCTCCTTTGTCTCTCTTCGTCTCTCTGTTTCTGTCTGTCTGTCTCTCTACCTCTGTCTCTCCATCTCTCTCTCTCTCTCTCTCTCTCTGTTTCTCTCTCTCTCTGTCTCTCTCTCTCTCTCTCTCTCTATCTCTTTTTTTTGTCTGTCTCTGTCTCTCTGTCTCTGTCTCTGTCTCTCTCTCTCTTTGTATGTTTCTTGTTCTGTGTGCCATATCCTAAGGATCCCCATACCTCCAATATTATCATTATGTATTCTAAGGTCCCTCCCAACTCTGATATTCTACGTTCTCTGCTCTGGGCTGAATTTCAGTTCTTAGTTCTACATGATGGCATCTTCTGTTCTAAGGTCCTTTCTCCTTCTAATACCATTTGAATGAAAACCTATACGGTTCCAAAAATGTGGAACCCATGCTTAAGTTAGAACGAAGCTGATACAGCAATAATATTAGTAGCTGACATTTGTCTAGCCCTTTAAAGCTTACAAAACATTTTCCATCATCACCATCGTCGTCGTCATCATCATCATCATCATCATCATCATCATCATCATCGTCATCATCACCACCACCATCATCATCATCATCGCCACCACCATTTTTGTCATCACTAATGTCTTTACAGTGATTTAAGGTTTGCATAGCCCTGTGCATATTATTTCATCTGATCCTAACAACAACTCTGTGAGATCAGTCCTATTATTATTCCCACTTTCCAGATGAAGACATTGAGGCTACAGAGTTTTAAAGTGACTTGCTAAGGTTCTCATAGCTGTTAAGTACATAAGGCAGGCTTTAAACATGTATGTGTGTGAATATGTGTGTGTGCATATGTATGTATATAAGTATATATACACACACATACACATATATACATACACACAAGTACATACATAAATATATCAATATCCCTTTGTCTATTTCTCTATCTATTCCTGATTTCAAGTCCAGTAACAATAAAAGAGAGAAGGAGTCAGTCAGAACCAGCTTGCCAGTGAAAATACAGAAGGGAAAATAAGGCATTAATGAACCACAGTTGCCTATGCAGTTTCTCTAGCAAATGGCTTCCTCCTCGATATTTG
Source organism: Notamacropus eugenii (assembly GCF_028372415.1). NCBI lineage: Eukaryota > Metazoa > Chordata > Mammalia > Diprotodontia > Macropodidae > Notamacropus > Notamacropus eugenii. The sequence continues at coordinate 675,497,956 of NC_092872.1, read as the reverse complement.
AGCAAATATGGCTTAGCCCTGGTAGAGGGCTGCTTCCCCACCCACAGTCCTTCATCTTAAAAGATTCCATTGGAGATTAATGGATTTGGCCCCTAATTCATTCCCTGGGAGGCCCCACAATCCTAGCCCACCCAGCCCCCTACCTTGAGGCCTTACATTCTGAAGTTAGGAAAGCAATGTGAACCATTCACTGAAAATAATAGACAAAGGCACTCTGGTTCCTTCCACACTGTCAAGAAGTAACAGGGAGATAAGAGAATCTCCTGCACCCAGGGGTGAAGGAGAGGGTGTTTTGGACTCCAGCTGTGGTCCTCCCTCCCTCTGTTTATCATTTATGAAACAACATCTGTATCAAGCAGGGAATGTTCCCGATTCCCAGCTCTGCCAAGGGCAAAGAGTGAGATTGGGTTTTTGTTTGTTTTGTTTCATTTCATTTTGTTACTGTCTTTCAAAGAATAGTTGAGAATAAACAATTGAGAGAGAGGGAGAGAGAAAATGATACTCTGTCCTTAATTTATCACAGGCAGGTTGTTGTCCAGTCTGTGCTATTTCTGCACAGTAAGAGGTAAGCAATTCAGATGGAGACACCAGACAACTATGTGGAGACCATTTTCATTTCAGGCTCAACTTCTCAAGGAGTGACCCGGCAGCCTGGGCACCTTTGTAAGTAGAAGTGAGGAGGGAACTCTTTCCTTTTTTTTTTTTTTCCTTTTTTTAATTGTTTATTTATTTATTTTTAGTTTTCAACATTCATTTTCATAAAATTTTGAGTTCCAGATTTTCTCCCCATCTCTTCCCTCCCTTCATCCCAAAACACTAAGCACTGATTACCCCCTCCCCCAGTCTGCCTTTCCTTCTAACATTCTTCCCTTTCCTTATCTTCATTTTCTCTCTTGTCTTATAGGGCAAAATAAATTTCCATACCCCATTACCTGAATTTCTTATTTCCCAGTTGTATGCAAAAAACAATTCTCAACATTTGTTCCTAAAACTTTGAGTTCAAACTTCTCTTCCTTCCTCCCCACCCATCCCCACTGAGAGGCAAGAAATTCAATATAGGCCATATACGTGTAGTTTTTCAAATGACTTCCATAATAACCATGTTGTGCAAGACCAACTATATTTCCCGAGGAGGGGACTTTTTGACTTTGGAATTATTGGAAATAATAATAATGCAGCAGCAGCAAAAGTAGACATTTCTATAATATTCTACAGTGCAAAATGTTTTCTTTTCTGAATAAACTTTATATGTAGATAGCACGGGTCTTAGCAGGCATATTTATGGTTGAGAAATTAGAAGCTGAGAGGAAGAAAGGAATTTTCTCAAGTTCCCACAGGCAGTCAGTGATGAGGCAACATCCTGTGCTCTTCTACCTAGAACTTCTTAGGAACAAGTCTAGAAATGTCCATCAGACATGGGTTAACACTGCTCCCTCATTTAGAGATTTTAAAGAATTTAAATTCATAGGATCTTATCTATCTCTACACCTTTCTTTCTATCTCTTTATCTCTATCATCTATTTGGAAGGGACCTTACAAGACATTTACTCTAATCTTAAAGGACACTTAGTTCAATTTTTTATCTTAAAAGATGAGAAAGTTTTGGCCCTGAGGTTAAAGCATTTGTCCCAAGTCATCTGAGATGGAAAGACTTGAATCCACATGCTCTTTCCACTGCACATATTGTTTTTTTTCTTGTAGCACAAGAAAAAAAATTTTTTTAAACTAGTGCTTCTCATAACCCATATTATCATTTCAAATCAACGGGGTGAACTTAGGTTAGAACTTTCTACTTGGAGTAAAAATTCATCTGAAGAGCAGCAAGGCTGCATCAATCAGCAATTTGAACAGGAAGAAATCTAAACCATCCTCTTTTAAAATATAATCCTGATATCGATTATCTTTCTATTTGTTCCTGGCTAGCACCTCCATCCATTTCAGGTTAAAATTGTCCACTTGGATCCTAGAATTCTCCACAGATTAGCTCACATTTCTCTGACTCTTTCCTTTCTTCTTTTCCTCCATTTCTTCCTCTGTGCATTCTTGCTGACACAGAAGAGGTGGTGTGATGTTCTGGGAAAAGGCCTACCCTCAGAGTCTTGAAGACTTGTATTGGCTGTGGAACTCTGGACAAGAACTTTAACCTCTGTAACAGCATACACCTCAACATACACAGGGGAGTTTAGATGTGCATTCATAAAAGGAAAGCAACTTTCAAGGTTTAACAATCACTTTAATCGAGCACATGTATCATTTCTTTAACCAAACACATATATCATTCACCTAGTTCAGGGGAGTCAGCATCCTGAACTTCAAAGAAAACACAGAGAAATCAAAGATCAACAGACATGGCTTCCTCTGCCTGAACTCAACAGATAGGTTCAACTGTCTGACTATAGTTAGTTACCAGAGAGGGAAGCACCAACATCTGGGTTTTCAAAGCCGAAGGCCTCCTTTTGCGGCTTCCCAGAGTCCTTCATCTGGCCAAACAAACATTTCCAGTCAGGAATTCCCAAAATAAAACCTCAACTCAGATATTTATACCTTTTGTAGAGCCAGAGGGCATCACAACCTTGACATCAGTGTCTCATTAACAAAAGGCATGAGTCTTCCCACAAATTCTCCCTAATCAAACTCCCCTTAATGGCCAGGCCTATTAATGGGTGGGGAAAATCTTTAATCACATTAAAATAATTAATAACACAAATACATATACTATTTCTTGTTAAAGAAACTTTTTTTTTGTACTTTACTTCTAGTAAAGACTCTTGATTGATAAAGGTAAGATTCAATCAGATTATACTAAACTGATTATACTAAAACAAAAGCAGCAAAAGATTCTATTTTGCTTGCCATCACAACCTCTCAGCACCCCTAGATAATTCTCTAAGCTTTCACATTGTCCAATAGTGAATGAGACATTTGCAAAGAATTTTCTCACTGGAAATTCTTAACACTAATGAAATCACAGGTCTGGGTCCCCCTCTCCCGAATAAACAAAACCAGCAAAAATGTATATACACACAAGTATGCAAATGGCCCATTCACATATTGTGAGAATAAGGAACTATGACATTCTCTCATGTATGCATGCATATATTCATATTCACATGCATACACATATGTATATATGTACATATATAGGTATCTATGGGGCAGCTTGGTGCCATACTGCTTAGAGTACCAGGCAGAGAACAATAAGAATGGGATGCAGCTGCTTGGTGGTGCAGCAGAGAGAATGCAAAGCCTGGAGTCAGGAAGACCTGAGTTCAAATCTGGTCTCAGATACTTGTTTAGCTGAGTGACCCTGGACAAATCACTTAACTCTTTGCCTTAGTTTCCTCATCTGTAAAATGAGCTGGAGAAGCAAACTACAAACCACTCCAGGATCTTTGGTAAGAAACCCCAAATGGGGTCACAGAGAGGCAGACATGACTAAAATGACTGGACAACAACAGGCATCTATATCTATCTATAAGTATATACGTATACATAGATGACAGATGACAGAGAGAGAGAGAGAGAGAGAGAGAGAGAGAGAGAGAGAGAGAGAGTTTTAGATATTGATATAGACATAGACATAGTCCCTGCTGTGAACTGGTAGTGGAAGCAGTAGAGATAGACCAGGAAACAGAAGAATCTTGGGTCAAGTCTCGTCTCTGACAACATAATGGTTCATCCTCACAGTGTTCTGGACAGCTCTTTAAGCCACAGAAAAGATCCTAAGTAGCATTGACAGAAGGAGTTTGCTCATCCAGGAGTTCTACATACCAATGAAATTAGAGACCAAGTTCCTATCTATGTATATTAGACCATTTACATGTGAGGTCACATGCCAGATGCTAGGATTGTACAAGTATAATATTGTATTTGGTTCATCTGAGACAGAATGACGATTTGTCAGACATATTAAACAAGAGATTTAGGTAGATAGATATGGCAATATATTTATGGATCATATATTGACTTGTTTCCACAAACAGTCTGATCCGCCCTGCCTAAACATGGAGAAATGTTTAAGATTGTTCAAAAAGCATTAGAATTAAGATGACCCAATAAAAATTCAAATACATAATCCCCTGTCCAGTGGAGAACTAATTATGATGCCCTTCTCTGTTTCACTAATAGCAATTTTTCAAAGCCTCATTGTCCCAAAGGGATCTCCTTGATTATCATACTCTGTCTCTGGGTCTCTCTGGGTTTCTCTGTCTCTGTCTCTGTGTTTCTCTCTCTGTCTCTCTCTCTCTGTCTCTCTCTCTCTCTCTCTCTTTCACTCTCTCTCTCCTGAGAAAGATCCAGAATATAGGGTCATAAGTTTGAACATTGGATAGGAACTTGGAAGTCATTCAGTTGAGTCCCCTTTCCTTCATTTTACAGTTGAGGAAACTGAGGCCCCACATGATTAAATAGCTTACCTTAGATCACATAAGTATTAGATAGTGGTAACAAGATTCAAACCCAGGTCTTTTTTACTCTAATCCATCATTCTTTTCATTGCATCCCATTGTTTCACACACACCCTGTGCCTTAATAGATGGTTTCATGAGTTACCGCAGCCAAACAGCTCCCATCCATTCCCTGATACAAACCCTCTATCACTGAGTCTTCCCACACTTAGCCAGGCAGGTACTCAGTCAACAGACATACAGTCGGCCACTAGGCCTATACTCAAAGCCTTTCTAGCTTTATAAAACATGACAGAAACAGTACTGTAGTATTTTAAGAGTCTTCTCTCCCCATGATAAAGCATCAAAGACTGGAATGAAGAATGACTAACCAATTCTTGTTCCATCATAATCACTGTATGGCAAACATACACAATATTATCTTGGCACTACTGCCAATTGTTTGACAGAGGTTTGACTTCCCCCACTTTTCAGTCTCCTTCTAGATGTTTTCTTTCCCCATTAGAATATAAGTTCCTTGAGATCAGGATCTGTCTTTCTACTTGTATTTCTTTTCCCAGTCTTTAGTATAATGACTGGAACATTGGAAATATTTAATAAATGCTTGTTAACTGACTGACTGGATGATTAACTGACTCACATTGGGGTGAGTTGGCCTACCCAAGGCCATAAGCTAGTCAGTAGTAGTGGAAGAGAAGGGACTTGTATCCAACCAATAAAGTGATTTTCTTACTCGTCACATGCCCCACCAATGCTGGCAAGCTGTCTGCCATTATCCAGGAAGCTCAGATGAACTGGTCTTAAAAAGATAGATGGTTGGAGAACTTTTGAGCTGTTTGACCAAAGCATTCTTTATCATTCTTGCCCCAGAAAACCAAATTGGTAGTTTTGAGTCTAAGAAATATATTCCTCTAGAGACTGCAGGTGGTACAGTTAATAGGGAGTGCCAAAACTAGAGTGAGGAAGACCTGAGTTCAAATTCAGTCTCAGACATTTTCCAGCTGTGTGACCCTGACACTTAAAACCTGTCTGCCTTAGGTTAAAATGGGGATAATACTCATGTCTACTTCCCTGTTTTAGGGATCAAATGAGAAAATATTTATGCAGAGCTTAGGACAGTGCTTGGCACATAGCTGTTCCTACATAAATGTTTATTATTATCTATGTGACATGCACAGACCCTTGTGAGATGCTCTGATTTGGATGATATAGAGCTGAATCACACCTAATCCCTGACCTCATGAAGTTTACAGTCCACTAACAATGACACAATGGCAGCCACTTACTGAGTGGTGAATAAATATTGGCATAATATTGATGGAGTGATAGCAAATGGAAAAATGCAATTTGTAGACTGCCATGTTAATATCACACAGAACCAGCTCTTAAATGCTAATTATATTGTCTTTATGAGCCTTATTCATCAGTTTAATAGATGATCTTTTCGGCTTTGCAAATGAAATGACTTTTCTAAGGGATATTGTTGGCTCAAAATTTTCCCTAGGTATATTATATCTTTCAGTATTTAAAGGAACCATATGTGGAAGAGGAATTGGGTCTATTGTGAGTGGCTAAGAGGGCAAAATTAGGAATAATAGATGAGCAACATGTAGAAAACACATTGGATTTAGAATCCAAGCATCTGGTTTCAAATCTTGGCTCTACCACTCCCTTGGATCTTGGATTAAGTCGCTTAACTTTTATGGGTCTCAGTTTCCTCAACTATAAAACAACTTTGTTGGACCAGATGACTTTTAAATTCCTCTGTAACTCTAAATCTATGATCCTATCAGTTTGTGAAGTTGTAGACATAGATTTTAGTTCAATTTAAGTAACAACTTCCTAATAATTCACACAGTCCCCAATGCGTAACAGGCTTCCACAGACTATAGTGAGCTTCCCATTATTGGAGGTCTTTAAGCAGAGGCTGAATGTCTACTTGTCAGCAATATAGGACGGGAGATCTATAGGATCAGATGGCTTCTGCACATTTTCCTAGTTCTGAGCTTCTTTGATCCTGTGATTTTGATTCTATATGTGTTCAATTAGCTAATCATTGGCACACTTGGCAAGGCTCTGCTCTCATTCCTAGCAAGACATTCATCACTCTGGGACACATTAAAAAGGCAACCTGTGAAAGGATGCTTCAAAAAGTGTATCCCCATCAAAAAGCAAACACGTTTTCCTGACTCCAGCTAATAAGGTCGTTTGTTTTGTTCTCTGTATCTGGTCCCCTGCCCTCAAAAATATATAAATAAAAAGATGTTCAATTTCAAATTCAATTCATAGGAGCCACGCTTGGCTCTCTAACAGCCATTAATAAACGATAATTGACTTTATCGTTCTGTAACAACCTTTGCTTCACTTGGGATACATAGTCAATTATCTGGCAAGAATGACTGTGGCATGCTACGTTACTGCTTAATTTCACAGCTTCTGATAATCTCCCAGACAAATACACAGTCCAGTTCAAAATAGCAAGTTCTTTCCTTTCCCTAATATTAATCAATTTCTAGTTTGACAGTGGTTCTGCCATTTGTGCTGGTAATTGAAAGAAATGTCTTTTTTTCCTCCTTTCTTCCTTCTTTCCTTCCTTCCTTCCTTCCTTCCTTCCTTCCTCTCTACTCTCCTCCCTTCTTTCCTTTCTTCTCTTTTCTTCCTCACTCTCTCCCTCCCTGCCTTCTTCCCTTCCTCCTTTCCTTCTTTCCATCCTTCTCTCTTTCCTTCCTACCTTCCTCCCTCTCTCTCTTTCTTTTTCCCCTATCAGCCTGATGCCATGTGCTGCTTGCAGCCTGACTGGGCACAGTCCATTTGAGTGGCATTCACCCGCCCTCAAAAGGTACATCTCTAGTGAGTGTTATTCATCCATTATCTCTGGCTCATAAGTTGGCCTTTCTGACCTCTCAACAGCAAGGGAAATCAGGCATTTCCAGAGCAGTGGAGGAATTCAGAAAGCATCATCTTATGGAGGATTCCATCTCCGCCCCCCAAGTAGTCACATTTTCTTTTCCTCAGTGCCCTTTCTTCTACAGCCCAATCTGCCATGGTATTCCCCAACAGCTCAGCTTTTATCTTCTCAGACAGAGGGTCAAGACCTCTCCTCCTCGCTCCTCTGGACTTAACACAGGATTCTACCAGAGTGCTCCTTTTGCTACATCTGTGTGGTTATGGGGCTATTCTCCCTGGATCAGGATTAACCAATCTATATTCTCATATTCTGTAGCAATTGTACAATGGTAGCCAGAGACAAGAAGGAGGGGCTATAGTTTGGCTTTATAATAACTGTTCTGAAGATTATTAGTAGCCGTGATATGAATTAGGCAACCGACATGTATTTATTAAGTACATGGTGGAACTGGACTTCATATCTGGCCCTGACTCTTATTCTGTGTGGCCTTGAGGAAATCACTTCCATTTCCTGTTTATTTGTGCCTCAGTGCCTTCGTTTCCCTAATGGGTATGACAGTGCTTACATAGCCTACCTCAATAGAAGAGTATGAAGAAAGGACAAAATAAATTGGAATTTACCATAGCAGCAACAGCAATAATAAATAATAGCCACCAGTTATACTACTTAAGAACAGTAAGTTCTTTGGGGTCTTTATTTCATTCTACCTCAGTCTATACACAGTTCATGTTTCTCTGACTTCCTCATAGCATTTCTTAGTGCATGATGATATTTCATTATATTAATTATAGTGCTGTGTTTTTTTTTTCCTTTTTCAACCATTCCTCAATTGATGGGGGCCCACTTTGTTTCAGTTCTTTGTCAATTCACAAACATTAAGAGTTTATCACATGCTGGGCACTGTATTAAGCAGTGGAGGTACCAAGAAAACCAAAGACATAACCTCACTGTCCAGGAGTTCACAATTTAATGGAAAAAATGACATGTAAACAACTAGATCCATTTATGATAGACACAATGTCAATGGGAGGTAATTCCAGGGGGGAAATTACTATATGGGATCCCTATTTCTGTCTTTGACTTACTCGGGGTACATGTCCACCAGTGGTATCACAGAGTGAAAGGGAATAAGTAGTTTACTAATATTTCTTGTAGTGATATCCAAAGTAATTGGACCACTCCAACTCTCTTTTGGGTCTCAGTGTTTCTGGATCTCTTTCCTGGTTTACTGGGAAGATGTGAAAAAGAATAGGGAGATGACCAAATATAACAGCATATTTGGAAAATGTCTGTGTCATGGGGACCTCATCTTCAGTCATAGGAAATTCCTGTTATGCCTGAAAGAACAGCCTCCAAGAATCAGGGTGAAAGGGAGACCAAGCCTACAATACATGAAACCATAGTACACAAGGGACTGAGTAGATCCCATATTCTGGCTTAAGATAAGAATTTTTTCCCTGCCATACTTGGACTCCAAACCATTACCATGTCACCTCAAATTTGCTGTCAGGTCTGGGGCAAGAAGATAACTATCCATGGATGTCAGGGTTGATAGAAGGTAGGGCAAGGAGATATATCTGTCATGGTAGGGCCCTGTATAGCAATTCCCCAAGGGAGCAGCTACTGCTTTTTTCTGGACCTTCTCAATCTCTTCCTCTGTGGATACAAAACATGTTTTAAATGCATAAAATAAAAGAAAACAAAGTATATAAAATAGTTATCAATTAAAAAAATATTATGGACCATAAGGTAAGAATTCCTTCTCTTGATATTTAGAAGCCATGTGGTCACCTGGACACAGATGAGGCAAAACCTCTAAGGTTTAGACCCTGTCTCTGACATACGCCAGATGTAAGATTCTGGGCAAGTTATTTAATCTCAATGAGCTTTAGTTTCCTCATTCATAAGACAGGGGTAGCCATAAAAGCCCCTACTTCCCAGGGTTGTTGTGACAACGTAATGAGATTATATACATATAGCACTTCACAGACCTTAATTAAGAATATGAATGCCAGCTATTGTTATGTTTTGATACCTGTAGGACCTTCTTAACTAAGCTGTTGTAAGGCAGCAATGGATGAAACACTAGCCTTGGAACTAGGAAGACTCATCTTCATGCATTAAAATCTAGCCTCAGACACTTACTTACTAGCTGTGTGATCCTGGACAAGTCACTACTCTGTTTGTCTCAGTTTCCTCATCTGTAAAACGAGCTGGAGAAGGAAATGGCAAACCATTGCCATGAAAACCTCAAATGAGGTCACAGAGAATCAGATGCAACTGAAAATGACTGAACAACAACACATTGTAAAGCACATTGTAAACTTTAAAATACAATAAAAAGTGTCAGTTTGGGCAACTAGGTGTTACAGTGGATAGAGTGTTGGGTCTGGACACAAGAATATCTAAATTCAAATGGAGCCTTGGACACTTAGAAACTGTGTATATATCAAGGAATTCACAGTCTAATGAGGAAAACAGCATGTAACCAACTAGGTAATAGTCAAGATATATTCATTGTCAATGGAAGTTTAAATTTATATATAAATAAATGGATAAACATTTGCACATAGAAATCTAATACATATTATATATGCACATACAGATATATACATATATGCATGTATTCTATATGTAATACATTATAGATAATAGATCTCATGATCTATTATAGTCATATTACATATTAAAGTTATGCATTTTATGTTATGCATTTATATCATATATCTAATATATATAACATATATAATTTCTACATTATATATACATATATGTGTATCTCACTTGAGCCTCACAACATCCCTGGGAGCTAGATACTATTATAGTGTGTATGTGTAAATATATATGTATATATTATTATTATTAATAAAGATATATAATTTCATACATAGAGATCAATATAATCATATACATATGTATTAATTTCATTCACTTTTAAAGTGATATATAATTGTTAGTTTTTGTTTTGGTTGTTGTTACCAAAATTAAACCAGGATTTTCCAGCCATTTGTAAAGATCAAATTGAATCTAGGTTTCCTTAAAAGCTGGACTGTGGGGAATTTGGAATGAAGTCCTATGGGCTATAAAACCATGCATACCCTTTGATCCAGTAATACTATTGCTAGGTCTATACCCTAAAAGAAATTTTTTAAAAAAAGGAAAAGGACCCATATGTATAAAAATATTTATAGTAGTTCTATTTTGGTAAGCAAAGAACTAGAAATTTCAAGGATGCTCATCAATTGGGGAATGGCTGGACAAGTTGTGGCATATGATTGTGATGAACTATCACTGTGTTTTAAGAAATGATGAGCAGGAGGCTCTTAGAAAAACCTGGAAAGACTTAAAGGAACTGATGAAAAGTGAAAAAAACAGAAGCAGGAGAACATTATACACAGTAACATCAATATTGTAAGATAATCAATTGTAAACAACTTAGCTCTTCTCAGTAATACAATGATCCAAGACAACTCTGAGGGACTTATGACGAAAAATACCATAAACGTCCAGAGAAAGAACTGATGGAGTCTGAATACAGATTGAAACATACTTTATGTTTTTACCTTTTAAATTTTTCTTGTCTTTTTTGTTTGTTTTCTTTTACCACATGACTAATATGGAAATATGTTTTTCATCACTACACATGAATAACCTATATCAAATTGCTTGCCTTCTCAAGGAGGGGTTGGGGAGGAGAAAGAATTTAGAACTCAAAATTTTAAAAAATGAATGTTAAAAATTGTTTTTAAATGTAATTGGGGAAAAATAAAATACTAAATAAATGTTGAAAAAAAGAATAGGTTACTTTTTGCAGATGATATGATCATATATTTAGAGAATCCCAGAGATTCAAGTAAAAAACTACTTGAAATAATAAACAACTTTGACAAAGTTGCAGGTTACAAAATAAACCTATACAAATCTTCTGCATTTCTGTACATTAGTAACAAAGTCCAATAGCAAGAGATAGAAAGAGAAATCCCATTTAAAGCTAGGGTAGATACTATAAAATATTTGGGAGTCTACCTGCCAAAACAAATCCAGGGAGTATATGAACGCACCTACAAGATCCTTTTCCCACAAATAAAGTCAGATCTAAGTAAGTGGAAATATATCAGTTGCTTGAGGGTAGACCAAGTCAATATATTAAAAATGACAACTCCAACTAAATTAATTTACTTATTTAGTGCCATACCAATCAAACTATCATGCAATTATTTTCTAGAGCTGGAAAAATAATATCAAAATTCATCTGGAAAAACAAAAGGTCCAGAATATCAAGGGAACTAATGAAAAGAAATGCTAGGAAAGGTAGCCTGGCTCTACCAGATCTCAAATTGTGTTTTAAAGCAGCAATTATCAAAACCACTTGGCACTGGCTAAGAAACAGAAGGGTAGACCAGTGGAATATGCTAGGTACTCAAGACACAGTAGTAAATGAATATAGCAATCTACTGTTTGATAAACCCAAAGACCCCAGTTTCTGGGATAGGAACTCACTGTTTGACAAAAATTGCTGGAAAAACTATAACAGTGTGGTGGAAACAAGGTATAGATCAATACCTGACAACATACAAAAGAATGAAGTCCAAATGTGTTCATGATCTAGGTATAAAGATTGATAATATGAACAAATTAGGGGAGCAAGGAATAGTGTATTTATCAGATCTATGGAGAAGGGAAGAATTTTTGACTAAAGAAGAGATAGAAAGCATTATGAAGTGCAAAATGGATAATTTTGATTACATTAAACTGAAAAGTTTTTGCACAGTCAAACCCAATGCAACCAAGATTAGGAGGGAAACAGAGAACTGGGAAAAAATTTTTGCAACTAGTGTCTGTGATAAAGGCCTCATTTTTAAAATATCTAGAGAATTGAGTCAAAGGTATAAGAATACAAGTCATTCCACAATTGATAAATGATCAAAGAATATGAACAGGTAGTTTTCAGGGCAAGAAATTAAAGCCATCCATAGTAATAAGAAAAAATGCTCTAAATTACTTTTGATTAGAGAGATGCAAATCAAAACAACTCTGAGATACCACACCACACCTGTCAGATTGGCTAACATGATAGAACAGGAAAATGATAAATGTTGAAGAAGATGTGGGAGAGTTGGAGCATTAATTCATTGCTGGAGGAGCTGTGTGCTGATGCAACCATTCTGGAGAGCAATTTGGAACTATGCCCAAAGGGCTACAAAAATGTGCATACTATTTACCCAGCAATACCACTTCTAGGACTGTGCCACCAAGAGATCATAAAAATGGGAAAGGGTCTCACATTTACAAAAATATTTATAGCAGCACTCTTTGTGGTGGCCAAAAACTGGAAATCAAGAGGATGCCCATCAATTGATGAATGGCTGAATAAATTATGGTATATGAATGTAATGGAATACCATTGTGCTATAAGAAATGATGACCAGGAAGACTTCAGAGAGGCCTGGAAAGACTTATATAGACTAATGCTGAATGAAAGGAGCAGAACAAGGAGAACTTTGTACACAGCAATGACCACAGTGTGGGAGGAATTTTTCTGGTAGACTTAGAACTTCATGGCAATGCAAAGACCTAAAAAATTCCCAATGGTCTTTTAAGCAAAAGGTCTTTCACATTCAGAGAAAGAACTATGAAATTCAATCACAGAATGTAGCTGATCATTGTCTTTTGTATTATGTTTTGGTTTGTTATATGATTTCTTCCATTCATTTTAATTCTTCTATGCAACATGACCATGGTAAAAATGTATTTAATAGGAATGTATGTGTAGAACCTATATAAAATTATATGCTGTCTCGGGGAGGGAGTGGGGAGGGATTGAGGAAGCAGGGGGAGGGAGGGAAAAAAATCTAAGTCATATGGTAGTGATTGTAGAACACTGAAAATAAAAAAAATATAATAATAAAGAAAGAAAGAGCCTTAGCTAATCTTACTGAACTAGGTGGTGCCAAGACCCACAAGCCATGATGAAAGCTTACAGGCCTCCATAAAATCAACCCCCTGGGTTCTTTGAGGATAACCTACAGAAAGAAGAGCAAAGTAATACAGACATAATGACTGTTCTATATGTAATTACACATTTGTACATTAAAAACAAAAATATTTGTCCAATCCCAAATATTTAATAAGAGGATCTGATTAAAATTTATAGACAATTCTCTTCCTCCCACCCAGTATAAATAAAATACTTTGTGAATAAAAAGAAGAAAAGAAAAAAGAATAGAACTCTTGTAGGGGCAAGAACATTGTATTTGGAGTCAGTGCTAGGTGCTAATGCCTATTCTATAGCTAATTACCTCTGTGACTTCCATTGAGGCACTTTCTTTGGGTAACAAATTTTCTGCTGTATAAAATGAACGCATTCTAATAAATGACCTTGGAGATTCCTTCCCATTCTGGCATTCTGTGTCCTAAGTTGAAATCAGAAGGAGTTTTTCTTCCATGTGGGAAACAAAATCTAGATCCAATATGGGAGAAGAGAAAAAAAGTGGAGAGGTCAGGGTGACTTCCCAGAATTCTACCATTTCCCTAAAATGAACCAGACTTTCTCTCCCTGCTGAGGTTCTCTGAAGTATAGTCTAAGAGTGGCTTCCATCCATCATGTGTGATGTATGAGTTAGTGCTCATTTCTATCAACCTGCTCTACCTTGGGACCCTGAGCCTCTAATGATGAAGCGTGATGTTTTCATTCCAGTGTCAGCATCTGGAGAACACTCCCCTACCAACATCCCAGCATATGGAAGAAATGCTGCAACTCACCAAAGTGAGTCATTTATTTTTTAAAAACAAATCAGATCCTAAATACCAATTGATTGTTAAAAGGGCACTTACTGAGGTTTATTAAGTACATAGAGCATAAATCTGTTTGGCATGTAATTAATTCAAAATTACATGCACACTAAATGTGTAATTAAATCTACATGGGATGTTTAGGCCTTTCTCTGGCATTTACCAAGGAAGTAATGGGAAATTTATTAGCTGGCAATTTATCGATCAAAAAACTGGCAATTCATTAGTTTGGTAATTGAAACCTCAATTACCATTCTTGTGTTGTTTAAGTCCAGTTTGGAAGGGCTCAAGGCTTCTGACTGATGACCAAAGGAAAGATTAAGTTCTCTGGAGGTTTGGAGTTTGACAGTCACAATTAGGCTCAGACTTGCCAGTGGAACTCAACAAGTGTCTTTCATCCCCTCTACTGATCCACTCTTAACTTGAAGTAAGTGCCCTTTCCAATGTAGTTAACTACTTAATTGACACATTACAAAAACTCAGAGAAGGTGCACAGGGGACTTTGTCAACATAATAACTGAGTTACTTCTAAAATTGTGGCCCAGGGTTTGCTGCTTGCTGCTTTTAACCAGAAAGCGCATTTGTCTCATCTGCTTTCTAATCAAGGGTGTAATAGGAAAATTGTGCAGGTTGGACACTCAAATGGAGCAGCTCTGAAGTATGTCTGTGTTTATAGAAGTGTGGCCAACACAGATGGTTCTCCACAAATCATTCCTCAGTCCCAGGCTGCTGGCTAGGAGAATAAATGCTTTCATATAGCCAACAGCCTGGGCTTGAACTCCCACTCTTTGCAAAAGCTGAGTCTGCTCAGGGTCTCAGTTTCTTCACCTGTGAAATGGGAACAAAAGAGAAGGGTGGAAAGGGGATAGTTTTGACAAAGTGTGGTGGAGACCTAGTCAACCTTACTATTTTAAAGTTCCATACTCTTTGTAAGGCAGCATTGAGGAATAAAAGAGTGGATTTGGGGAGTCCTTATCACTCTCTTGGGAGGATTCCCAGGAATGTCAAATCAGTGATAGCAAAAACATGAAACTGTAGATATCAACGTGTTAGCATTCTCCAAGGAAACATACTCTCCTTCCTGCTCCCTCTGTCCTCACCTAGAATTGTGTAAAGGGCTGTCCCCCTGCAACTACCACTCCCAGAGTAAATGGGTCCTTTCTCTCACACAGAACAGAGTAGATGACTTTCCACCAATGACTACAATTCCAAGAAAATTACACTCAGATTCCTGAAGAAGAGTTACATCCATAGTTACCAAAACAGTAACTAAGGTGGGGCAACAAGGGCTTTGTCCCAGAGTGTCAAATTTAAAGAGCACTGACAGTACTGGCAGTCTATCTATAGGGCAGAAGTAAGAGAGAGCTCAGTAGTTAATTAGCAACGGTTATTAAAATGGACAACTACTAGATGAACTTTTTTGTACTTCTCTCCACCACAACCTTAATATGAGAAGGTACTTTGTACCACTTGCCTTGGGTGTGACTATTGATTACTGTACCAAGTGCAAAAATTTCTAATAATGGTACTGATGGTTATGGCTCCCGGGGGATTCATTCTTGTTTCACTGAAATTCTACCTCATGTATAGATAAGTCCACAATATAGCTGTCAGGTTAGGAATTAGGACAGAGCATTTATTCAACTGACAACTTACTTCTTCAATTCATGGAAAACCCAGTCATGAGTTCTTAGTCATTGATTATCATCGTGAACTGAGATGGGATGGGAGGCATTCCTAGTGTTCTACCACTGCCTTTTCCCAGACACACACAAACACATACACACATACACACACACACACACACATATACACACACACTTCCTAGCCATGCACTTAAATTTCTCCTCATTTCTCTCAGGGTCTCATTGCCATCACTTCCCCCCAGTCAGCTCCTCAGAGGAATGACTGAGCTCACTAAGACCCTGACTGCAGTCGGATTCTCCAGCGTGAGGGCAGAGATGGTTTTGTTTTAATCTTCATGTTCCCCAGGACCTGGTAGACTACCTGACAATCAATCAATCAACAAGTATTTATTAAGTAGGCAACTAGGTAGTGCAGTGAGTAGACTCCTGGGACTGGAGTCAGGAAGACCTGTGTTCAAATGTGGTCTCAGACATCCAATAGCTGTGTGATCCTGAGTGAATCACTTAACCATTTTTACCTCAGTTTCCTCATCTATAAAATGAGCTTGAGAAGGAAATGGCAAAACACTCCAATATCTCCACCAAGAAAATCCCAAATGAGATCTTGAAGTATCAGACATGACTGAGAAATGACTAAACAACATTTTTTAAGCACTACTATGTTCCAGGGACTGTACTAACGCTTCAAGATACAAGTACAAAGAATGAAACAATCTCAACTTCCAATGAGCTTGTATTCTAATGGAGGAGAGACAACAA
Source organism: Notamacropus eugenii (assembly GCF_028372415.1). NCBI lineage: Eukaryota > Metazoa > Chordata > Mammalia > Diprotodontia > Macropodidae > Notamacropus > Notamacropus eugenii. The sequence continues at coordinate 675,481,445 of NC_092872.1, read as the reverse complement.
ATAAATATTCTGTACGTATTAGTACGTGTATACCATAAATAGAAAGATTTTATATATATATGTATATATAATATACATGTATATACACATGCATACATACATATGCATAAACATATAGAGAAAGAAGAAAAGAAAGAAAGAAAAAAGAAAGAAAGAAGGAAGAGAAGAAGGAAAGAAAGAACAAAAAAGAAAAAAGAAAGAGAGAGAGAGAAAGAAAGAGAAAGAGAAAATAAAGGAAGAAAGAAAGAAAGAAAGAAAGAAAGAAAGAAAGAAAGAAAGAAAGAAAGAAAGAAAGAAAGAAAGAAAGAAAGAAAGAAAGAAAAGAAGGAAGGAAGGAAGGAAGGAAGGAAGGAAGGAAGGAAGGAAGGAAGGAAGGAAGGAAGGAAGGAAGGAAGAAAGGAAAAGTAGTTAAATACAAGGTAGAGTGGGGGTAGACTCAAAAGAAGCTTCCTATAGAAGATGATGCTTGAGCTTTAACTTAGACTCTATGAGGTCTAAGTAGGGAGCAAGTACATTTCACTCATGGGGGATAGCCAGTGCAAAGGCATGAAATAAGTGTTTAATAAATGTTTGTAGAATGATTGACTGGACATTGGTGGTGAGAAGAATAAACCATTTTTTTTTTTTCAGTTCCCAGACGGATATAACATCTCCACTGCAAGAGTCTTTCTGGGACAGAAAAGGTACCCCAGATAGACAGACAGACAGACAGACAGATAGATGGATAGGTAGATAGATAGATATAGATATACACACACACACACATATATATATATACATGTATGTGTGTATATGTATATATATACATATACGCATACATATATACAAATATATTGCATACATATGCACATACATATACATACAAATATATGCATATGTACATATACACATATGTACATACACAGATATATATAAATATATATGAAGAGAGAGAAGGAGACAGAGAGAGAGACCCAGGCTAGTAGCAACATCTGATTGAAAAATGTGCTACTTTAAGCTCCCTGCAGTTGCCTGACAGTGCTGCAGAACAGGCCCAGTCTCATGCCTCAGCTTAAGCAAACATCAAAGTTAAGGATGGAGAACAGTATTTTTAACTTACATATGTCAGTCTAGGAACATGGGTTTTATGCGAATACAGCAAAAATAAAGAAAATATCAAAAGTCACCCTAATTATGCTTATTTCAAAATCAGATCTAATATTAATATCAAAGCAATAAAGCACATCAGAATGAAAAGAGCTGATTACTCTATATGCACTCTTAATGAACAGCTTTTTCCTTCTTTTCTAAGCCAGTGAGGGGTGGAGGTGGGGGCAGTGTTAAAGATTTTTTTTATAAATATAAAATATATTTTATAAAGTTAGAAATTCACAGGCCACCAACCTGTTGGTCTTGGGAAAGCAGCAACATTAGTGAAAAGGATAGCTAGGCCTTGAATCAAAGAACATTAATTAAACACCTATCATGTGCACAAACCTGTCTCAGGGATCTTAGGGATAATGTAACCTAATTTCCTCATTTTATAGAGGAGATAAGGGCTATAGAGTAGAAGAGACTTATCTAATATCACAATAGGCAATAATAACCATCATAGTAGCTAACAAAAATCTAGCACGAACTTTAAGGTTCTCACACGGTTTTGTGTGTGGTCATTCATTTTATCCTCCTGACAACTATGGAAGATAGCTACTATTATTATGCCCATTGGTTAAATGACTTTCCCCAAAGTCACAAGATTAAAAGTATCTGAGGCAAAATTTGAACTCAGGTCTTCCTGACTTCTATCACTAAGCCAACTTGCAGATTCAAAGTGTAAGTGTTAGAAATGGATGGAATAATAGAGGTAACCCTATTCTACTGGGGTCACCCCATGGAGAATTCATGAGGAGGGACCTTGCTTGTGGGCCACCTTGGCCAATAATATTTGCTCTAGCTCTTCCTTATCCTCTTGGATAGAGGCCCCAGTCACAGGGACCAACCTGAAACTTCTGGCTACAGGTGCCAAACTGTTCTCATACACATTCCGTGGGATCACTCCAGTCCGACAGATAAAGGGGCCCCCTCACTGGCCCCCGTTACACCAGAATCAAAGAATCTTAGTTTTAAAGTTAGAAGGGACTTCATAAGTTATCAAGTTCAACCCTTTCACCTTATAGATAAAGCAGTTGGAGCCCAGAGAAATAAAGTATCTTTTCTAGGATCACGATAGCAGACTTAGGACTCCTGATGGCCAGTCCAGTGTCCTTTTCACCTTACTACAGTACCATTGAGTGTGTGAGTGTGTGTGTGTGTGTGTGTGTGTGTGTGTGTGTTAGAGACAGAGACAGAGAGACAGAAACAGAGAGAGAAAGATAGAGAGAGAGAGGATATGATTTATCATCCTGTATTTCCTCTTTAAATGAAATAAACCATGGTACCTTTTCTCAGAAGTTTGCAATCTGTTCCAAGTATTAAAACTTGGAATCAGATAACTATAATAGAATAGGTCCTTGTCAATAGGGGCTTTGCAAAGGCTTCTTGGAGGATGTGGTACCAGCCCTAAGCCCTGAATATGGAAAGGATTCCCATAGGTATTGAGGAGGAAGGGCATAATATAGGTAGGAGAACAGCTAGAAATTCAATCTACTTGTAAGGTAAATGCTTAGTCATTCTTAAAACAATATTGAGGTTACTGTATACAATGTTCTTACGGAAATACTTGTTTTGTTCCATCAATTGAAAATAAAATAAATTGAAAAAAGTAAAAAGCACTAAGAATGTGATGCAAGTCTAGACATTTAGCTTTCTAAAGACCTTGAAGGCCAGATTGAGACATTAATATCTTATTCTCTGACTGGTGAGGAGCCACCAATGTTTTTTGAGAAGGGGTGTGGGGTAATGTCATCAGTCCTGCATAATTGGATTCCTTTTTTTTTTTTTTTGGCAGCTAGGCAAAGGATGGACTGGAGAGGGGCAGGTAGGATAGGTAGTCAATATTTATTAAGTACTTACTGCATGCTGGTCACTGTGTTAAGCACTGGGTTTGTGAATGCAAGCAAAAATGAATAACTAAAAAGATAGCCCTTGTCTCAAAGAACTTACATTCTAATAGGGGAAGACAACTCATTAAAAGACAGAGGCTCTAGAAGGCAATAGAGGGGTGATGTCAAAGACTAAGGAGTCAAAAGTAAAGCCAAGAGGGGAAAGAGAGAAGAAATAATGGATATAAGGACAGTAAGCAGGAGGATATTAACATAGGCTGGAGGAGAGATGATGGGAATGGTAATATGGATCAGAGTAGAGGGAATGGAAGCAGGAAATGTGGGGATAACATCAACAGGCCCTGCCAACCAGTTGTATTTGGGATGAAGGAAAAAGAAGAATCAAAGATGATCCCCAAGTTTCAAGTGTGAACAACTATGAAAATGTCAGTAATAGGGAAATTGAGGGGAGAGAAAGATCAGCTGAGAAAAGGTGAATTTCTATTGGAACAAGATGGCTTTGAAGTGATGATAAGGTATCTGGATGAAGATCCTAGAATTATAGGCAGAATTTGAATCCAAGTCTTCTGGCTTCAGATTCAGTTCCTTTTCACCTAGAGAAGTCCGGCAAGCTCTCAGAACTTGGAAAGTCAAAGAACAAAGTTTCCATTCCACTTTTACATCAGTTTCATATTTCTGTCAGTCTGGCTACATCATTCAGATATAAGGAAGATTGATCAAACAGCAAGGCAAACATAACTAGTCAATAATCAGGTTAAATATGTTTTTTATGGTTTTATGTGCAGACATATACTCAGAGGCTTTCCTATGAGGAGCTGATTACTTCACAGCCTTATATGGTCATTCTAAGCATGCCCAAGTATCATCAGTATCATTGTATCTGCTTCTCCAATACGAAAGCAAAGCAAATGCTTAATGTAGAAAGGGATTAACCACTACATGTAGAGAAGGAAAGAGGTAAAGGAACAAGTGAGGGAAAGTGCCCACAACTTAGAAGACCTTCAAATCTTAGAAAACGTTCAAATTCCAACTCTGCTGACTACTAGTTCATAAAATCATGAAATTTCAGAGTTGGAGGGGACCTTCATAAGTCATCAGATCCAACTCAAATTTTAAAATGAATCTTCTCTACAACACATTCAACATTCAGTCTTTACATTAAGAACTGTGGTGAGGGAGAACCCACTATCTCCAGAGGCAGCCCATTTCACTTTGGAATGGCTCTAATTATTAGGAAAAGTGTGTGACCCTGATCAAGTCACTTAACCTCCATAGTCTAATTTTATTTTGCTGAATTCCAGTTTCAACAAATATTTATCAGATACAGATATTGTGCTAAGAGCTAGGATACAAAGACAAAAAAGATATCACCTACTTCAATGAGCATCTATTCTACGTTCTATTGAGTTGGGAAGCAACGTGTACATGGAAATGGAAAATGAAATATAAACTATGTATAAAGTCACTTTAAAGGGAGGGCACTATGAGCTGGGGGAAATAGAGATAGACTTTCCTTATGAGAGCTTATGAGCTTATAATTTGGTCAACAAAGGATTTCCTTCAGATTGTTTGAAGAGGTGCATGAATTTCATCAGTTGCCTGAGGTAACCTATTCTGAAGGCTCATTTCCATTAGGCTAAGAAGGCTGAAAGTAGACTGGCCCAGGGACAGGTGTCTCCTGAATTAGAACTATTGTGTTTACCATTTATAAATAAGACTAAGAGCTAGCTAAGGTTTCTACTAGGTAGGAGTCTCTGCGGACTCTACCATGCTCTTTTTCCTGAAGAAATTTTCTTTCTGCTCTTAGATACTTAGAGAGAGAGAGAGAGAGAGAGAGAGAGAGAGAGAGAGAGAGAGAGAGAGAGAGAGAGAGAGAGAGAGAGAGAGACAGAGACAGAGAGAGAGACAGAGACAGAGACAGAGACAGAGACAGAGACAGAGACAGACAGACAGACAGACAGACAGACAAACAGAGAGACAGACAGACAGAGAGACAGAGACAGAGAAAGAGACAGAGACAAAGAGACAGAGAGAGAGAGAAAGAGAGAGAGAGGTATAGCTAGAGATTATATAGATGGATGTATGGATGGATGAATAAAACATATTATTACATGTACCAAGCACTACACTAAGTCCTGGAAATACAATTATGAGCAAGTAACATAGCTCCTGCTCTTCTGGGAGTTGTGGGAACCAAATTAACTCTATTTTCTAACACTGACTCCATTTGTGACTTAGGTTTCATTTTCCTTCCAACTATGGGTTGAGCAACAGCTAGGAAAGTCCTTAAATTCATACTCCCCATCCATTCAGAAAGTCCTTAATCTTTCCTGTAATAAGAAATCAGAATATGTAATCCTACATCCTGGTTTATTTGCTTTTTTGTGTTTTCATATAATGTATAAAAATCTTTGCAAAATCTTTATTTGGGGTCCAGTGCCAACTGAGGGACCTGGTCCCAATTTGCTGTGCAACATCACGTCTTACCAAGAAATTGATATGCCTGGAAGCTCACACCTTTGTTTCCTCAGTTATTTCATTTGCCATATCCTCAAGGAACTTATATTCTAATGAGGGAGAGGACAGCATATAAAGAAGAGTTGGAAAGGGGGCAAGGGAAGAGAAGGGTATCCACACAAGGGAAAGACTTAGGAAGGGGTGGGGGGGGAAATTCAGAGTTAAGCCATGAGTGAAGCTGAACATTGCTAAAGTCCTTCCTAATAACAGTGGTCAAGACAGGTCATCATCATACAGTCAAGAGGCCAGTGACAGGGTAAGGCCACTTTACTAGACAGCAACACTAACAGCCATTTATGTGGCTTTTTAAAGTAAGCAAAACATTTATATTCATTGTCTCATTTGGGCCTTACAACAACCCTGTAGGACAGATATTATTTTCCCCATTTTATAAATGAAGAAATTTAGGATCAGAAAATGACTCCCAGGATCACAGAGATAATTAGCAATTAAAGAAAGATTCAAACCCAGATCTTCTTGATACCAAGTCCAAAGCTCCATCCACTATAATGGACTATCCCTCATCTCTGTGGCCCAGCTATTTATTTTTGTTGTTCAGTTGTTTGAGTTGTGTTGGACTCATCAAGACCCCCTTAGGATTTTCTCTGCAGACACTAGAGTAGTTTGTCATTTCTTTCTCCAGTTCATTTCACAAATGAGAAACTGAGGGAAACAGCATTAAGTGACTTGTCCAGGGTCGCACAGCTAGTAAGCATCTGAGGCCAGATTTGAACTCAGGAAGATGAGTCAGTCTGACTCCAGGGCTCTACCTACTCTGCCATCTAGCTGCCCCAGCATCTATTTAGAAGCATCCAAAGTCTTGTCACTTACACCATGGAAATATTGCTTTTTCATTAATTCAACCATGAGAGGGTATTCTAACATTCCTAAATGTGATCTGAAGTCAAATCACACCTCCAGGTCTGGTCCATAGGCTCCTAAACCATTCTCTGTTAGTTCTCGAGCTCCTTTCTCAGTCAAAACTCTCTCTGCAGCCACCCACATACTACATGGGGAATTTTACTTTGTCCAAGATTCCTTTCAGCAATCCTCTCTCGTCCAGTTTTCTCATATCTTCACTAATTTCCACTTTGCCATTCAATATGTCCATCCTACAGTCTGATCCGTTTTCTTCTAAAGAGCTGCCTTGCACATACTACAGAACTTTGGGATTGACTGGCACAAGACCACTCAGCATGGAGTGCCCACCTCAGAGAAGGTGCTGTGCTCTGTGAGCAAAGCAGAATTGAAATAGCTCAGAAGAAACACAAGATGTGCAAATTTAGAGAATCCACCCCATATGTTCACACAGACTATTTGTCCCCAACTGCTTCCGAGTTCATAGTGGTCTGATCAGCCACAGTCAGACACACTGAAACTTGACTCTACATTTTGATGTCATTTTGGTCCTCTTCAGGAATGAAGGAAAACAGTCAACTATACAGAAGGCACTTAATACATGTTTGTGAATTGAAGTTGTATTGCTTTTTCACATCAATGCCCTTTGTGCTTCCCTTCCCCTCTTCTCTAAAAGTTCCTCTAGATTTTTTCACTATTAATTTCCTCCTTCAAGAGTTACACATCTGGGTTTTCCACTCTCCTATCACCATCTTCTCAGTCACTTAGAATGTCACATTCCCCAACCTTGATAAAACATCAATATTAAAAAAAAAAAAAAACAACTTAATTCTCAATATGATCAGTTTACTCCCAAACAGATGGGCTTATGAGCAATATCCATGTGACTTTTAGTCAAGTAAAGTTTTCATTACAGAAATTTGGGTGTGCATTATTGATTTGTTCTGATTTGGGCTTGTTAAAAAGATTATTTTCTCACTTATATTTTGCATGACCACTCAGTGGGTGTTATTGTAGAATTCAGGGGCTACCACCCTTTTTTAAGAATGTTGTGGTTTATGTTTCATTCTAGAAGAGGATCAGTGAATGACATCAGGATGGTGATGGCTTGATTTGCAAGTGAATTTAAGTGATACAAGTTGTTCGTCAGCCTCACTTTCCTCCAGTCATCAGAGTCCATTGGCAAGACATAGAATGAGGATCAATTCTTAATAAAAAATTTTAAAAGATGGCTTCCTGGCAGAGTGGCTTAGTAGATAGGATACTGAACATGGGGTTAAGAAGAACTAGGTCAGGTACCTTGTATGTCATTTATTATCTGTTTAACCCTGAGCAAATCCCTTTATCTTTCAGCCTCAGTTTCCTAATCTATAAAATGAAGATTAAAGTACCTGTAGTACCTATCTCACAGGGTTTTTGTGAGCATAAAATAAGATAATATATGTCAAGCACTTCACAAACATTTAAAAAAACATACAAATGTTAACTATTATTAGTTATATTATTAGCATTCGTTGATTGGGAAAATATTATGATGAGAAACTACTGTGAAGTTAACAATGTTTTTAAATGAATGAGTTTTATTCATCACAATAAGATCTACATGAATTCAAAAATAGTTATGGCTATTATGAGACATAATTATTCAGCCTACAGAAGATACATTTGTTTATTTTTAGTGCTGAAGAATTTAATCAGGTGGCTGGCACACATGAATTCCCTGTCTTCTCATAATAGCTTCTCTGCCTCCCAGGGGTCTGTTGGATTGGATTTTAGATTGGAAAAAATGAGGCACTGACACAAAAGACCCGAGTTCAAGTCCTCTTTGTGTTGCTTACAAACTGGGTGAAGTGAGCTAAGTGAGTAAAGTAAAGCTATGTGAGTGAATTTCATCTTTCTGAGTCCATATATTCCCCTGAAAAATGGGGATATTTGTTTTATTTTCCTCACAGGGCTTTAATGAGGAAAACATTGGATAAAATGTAGGACTGAAAAACTGGAAACTATTTTTATCTTCTCTTTTATTCTGTATTCTCAACCATCCTGAGCATTTCAATTTCAGCTCTGAAATAGCTGGGTTAAAAAAAAAAAATCCATTCATCTATGGGTCAGAGGCTTTGGCAGAGTGAAAAGAACTTCATTTTGAGAGTAAAGAGAAATAAGTTCTAGTCACCAACATACTGTATTGTATAAAACAATGTATCTTGCATTATACTGATCTGTGTGCTTGTCATATCTCTGTTAAAATTAATGCCCTCCAGCACTGCCTTGAGGGCAGGACAGTCCTTATCACCAGCACCTAGCCCACTGTCTTCTACATTCTGGGACTGGACCTGGCATTTCATCTGCTAAAAAAAAAAAAAAAAAACTCCAGATGAGGAGACTCTCCCCTCCAATAAATATATATAGCAGGACAGTTTTTCTTTCAATTAATAGTCTTAGGGAACTGTCCAAACTATTACTGGTCAGAATCCTTTCCCACTTGGAGCCTTAGTTTTCTTCTCTGTAAGAATTTTGTGGAAAGATCACCTGACCTGTAGACCTTTGGGCTTATTTTCTTTATTTCTGTAAAATAAAGTTGAGTTAGATGGCCCCTGGGCTCTCCACCAACTCTAAATTCATCATTAGATAAACTTAGAGGTTACCACCTGATAGAATTCTATCATCCTAAGCTTGCTGTCCCCCAGGATGCCAAAAATATCAGGAAATTCGTGGTCCAGTAGGTCTGGGATCTACATTCATTGACAAATCCAATACCCAGAGGCCCAGAAAGTTTCAGAGGATGAATTTGAATTCAGGTCCTCCTAACTCCAAATCTTGCACCCTATACAATGCAATGCATTGCTGCTTTTCAACAACATGGGATTGTAAATCCTTCCTGCAAGACCTTGGACAAATCACAACCTCTCAGGCTCAGTTTCCTCATCTATAAAATGATGATAATTACAAAATCTACCATACAGAGCTGTCATCAGGATCAAATGAGGTTATTTGCATAGCATTTAAAACAATATACAACATGCATTCTGTTAACATTGTTATCAACACGAAAGATAGGAGCAGTAGGCTGCCCTCTCACCATTTCAGTAACAGAAGTAAGTTTGTTTCCTGAACAATAAAAGGATTGACTGTGACATTCCCCAGGCCCCTAAGTGATGGTGACAACCCTGTCAGACCTCCTACTGGTCTTCTCTTTCAGGCTGACAAGGATCTCCATATCACCAGGGTCACTGTGACACCTACAAAGAGAAGTGCTCAGGTCCCAGTGGCATTAGGGAGAGCGCACTTTCTTAAGCTACGATGCAACATTTTCAGACACATTGCTTCATAAGAGCTCAGGGTTTGAAGGGATCTCAGAGGGCAAACAAATCATTCCTCTGTACTACAGAGTCTATAGTAGCACACCCTCTGCTTATAGACTTCTCATTCCTAGAAACCTCCTAGTTAGGCAGCATTTTTGAATAGAGTACTGAACAAGGAGGCAAGAAAACCCAAGTTCAAATCTTGTCCCAGACACGTACTATCTGTGTGAGCCTGGGCAAATCATTTAGCCTCTCCTCTGTAAAAGTGAGATGATAATAGCACATACCTGCTGGGATTATTGTGAAGATCAAATGTGATAATATTGTGAAACACTTAATGCAGTTCCTGGCATATAGTAAACATTACATAAATATTAGCTATTATTATTAAGTGAAATAACATATGTACTTTGCCAACTTTAAAGCCTATGTGACTGCTAGCTATTATTATTTTATTAGCTCCATTGTCAGACAGTCAACAACCATTTATTAAACTCACACTATACGCCAAGTACTGTGTAAAGTACTGGGGATAACAGAAAAGCAGAATATAGTCCCTTCTCTCAAGAACTCATCATCTATTGGGGGAGAGAGAATGAAAACCATTATGTATAAACAAGATGCAGACAGAATAAGTGAAGTGAGTCTGAGAAGGGAGGTGTTAAGATTAAGGAGGACTGGGAAATGCTTCTTAGAGAAGACTGGACTTTAGATAAGACTTGAAGAAAGCCACAGAGGCCAGGAAAAAGAGATGGGGAGAGAAAGAATTTTAGGCATAGGGTTCAGTCAATGAAACTTCAGATGGACTGTTCTGTGCGGGCCAGTCACTGGTTTGTGGGATATGTGAAGGGGAGTTAGATAGAAGACTGGAAAGGTAGGAGGGGAGCAGGTCAAGTAAAGCTTCAAACATCACAGGATTTTATATTTTGACCTGGAGATAACAGGGAAGACTTCCCGTTCTATTTCTTTACAATTTAATTTTTAGGAAGGTTTTTTTTAATATTTTTGCAACTTTCATCTATTATGCTTTCCTTTTGAGGCCAAGATGAGGAATTCTAATTCTGTGGCATAAATCTTCACCTCATTCTTTCCTTTTTCTTCGGGCAAATCATTCCTCCCAGTTCCTGCAGCCTAGTCACCTGTATACAGTTTACTCACCACCCTTGCTCTCCCTTTTTAAAAAAAAACACCAACCACCATATGAATTTATTTCTTAAAATGTATTGTTGTGCTCCAGACTGTCTGAGCAGGGAAGAAAACAGAGGGAGAGTCACTCCCTACATCTGGATTAGCTTAGAGTCTTCCAAGAAAGGAATGAAACAATGCCCATCTTGCTTTGATCCTTCTCCCCAAAGCAACCCGTAGAGTTCCAGAGAGTGAGTATGACCATAACTTTCCAACTCAGACCATCCCCTGAGAACTCAGACCATCTCCTGAGAACTCATAGCTCATCCTCCTAGGGAATACTTCCAAACTAGAAGCCTGGTCCAAGGGCTCAGGATATAACTCATAGATTCATCATACATAGTCTGCTAAGAACTTAGAGGTCATCAGGTCTGACCCCCTTACTTTGCAATGTCTCAAAGAGGAGAAGGGACTTGATTAAGGTCATGTGAATGGTACATAGAAGGGCTAGAATATCAACATAGCTCTTGGTGCTCAACATCTAGAACTCTTTTTTTCTTTTTTTTTTTCTTTTTTTCTTTGAGGCAGTCATGGTTAAGTGAGTTGCCCAGGGTCACATAGCTGTCTGAGGCCAGATTTGAACTCAGGTTCTCCTAACTTCATGGCCAGTGGTCTATTCACTGCAGCACCTAGTTTCCCCTTAATACCTAGTACTCATGCTATGCTTCAGGTTTCAGGGCTAAGGAAGCAATCTTAACTTTTTTAGCATCCTCCACCCCTTTGGCAGTCTGGAGATAGAGCCCTCTTCAGAATAAGGCCTTTAAGTGAATAAGATAGAATACATAAGATTGCCAAGGAAATAAATTATATTGAAATATAGCTTTAATTTTCCCTCCAATCCAAGTTCACCAACACCCTGAAATTTATTTATGAACTTGAAGGGAGGTGAGTCTATGGAACCAAAATAAAGAATTTTCTCCCAATAAGGCAGGAGAGTCACTAATATGCACCTTGGGCCCAAGTAGGAGAAAATCCATCTCAATCTGAATGAAGAAAAAGTATTCAAATAAGGAAGAAAACGGTACAGGTGAAACAATGCAAACCCAGCCCAGGACAATGAAGAATCTCTGGGCTGAGGCTACAGCTCATTCAGTAGGATACAGACATACACTCAGCCATTGTCATTTGGAATGTTTCTGGGACCTATAGACTAGGAAGCTGCTCTCCCCCTGCTGTTTGATGGCCATGGTTATCAGATGAATAATGCTGTCAGGGCTCTTGTCTGTCTTTCCTCCTGAGAATACCTTCTGAAGGAGCGTTAGAGCCTTTCACAAGGCCTCCTGCTGTGGTCCTTTGCTGAAAGCAAAGATGAAAGGTTGAAAAAATCTACTCCCTTTACCCACCACTTCCCTGCCAGCCCCAAGCTTTCTGTGTCTAGAGAAGGGGGTCTCCACCAAGGAATCTCTCCGGCTTTGGGGTGTGAGGTGCTCTGAACAAACATGGGGCTTTCACTTTAAGTCAGCTGCTTCCCAACTACAAACATGTATGTTTTTTCTCCTAAAGCTCTGGAAATTGTACTGGGCCCCGGGGAAGGTGGAAAGTGGAAACCCTGATACCTGGAGATTAGAACTCGCCTCTTCCAGAGGTACAATGTGCTGTTTGTAACAATTATACTAATACACCTGTACTCCCATTGTCAGTGCAGTGGGCCACGTGGGGGCTCATTAGTATTGTATTAGGACTGCATGGGGAAACAGATAATGGCCCATAATGAAAAATGCCAAATTTTCTATATAATAAAAATGAACTTGATTAATGAAAATCACTTTCAGAGAAAGAGTTACAGCGTTGTTAGAAATAAAAAATGATGTATTAATCCGACACTCTTACAGATGGTCCCAACCTCCTGACAACTGCTATTCATTTGAGATGCTATTAGCATGCATAATTATGCTAATTAAGTTGTAATTAAGCACCAATTCTTCAGAGGGCTTTTTTTGTCTATCATTTAATACAACTCAGTTGCAAAGAGTGCTTAAAGCTTTGTACAGTGTTTCATTCAAAAGGAGTCCCCGAATTTCTTAGCAAAGATTTTGCAGCTGAACGGTGGCCTGGGCTCTAATCCTTGTTTTGGTTAAAGGGAAGTCGGTAAATACCAGCGGGGTCTGCCAGTTGTTGATAAAATAATGAATGCTTTCTGCTGAAATCAACAGAGTTCAAACGGGGGCAATTACAGTAAGGATAAAGTATATAATTATCAATAGAGCGAATGCCATTGGCCTGTTACATGTTTCCCTTTATTCCTGGAATTTTAAAAAAAAGGACTTTCTTCAGAAACCTATTCAGGAAGACACAATTAGAAAGCTGGCATTAAAGACATTTCATTAAAATTAAGATAAATCACAGAGCTGAGAATCTCTTATGATGCTTCAGAGTTGGAGGCCATTTGTTAAGACTTCCATAGACCATCCACCATCAGTGCTGGGAGGACCTTAGAACATAGAATTGCAGAGCCAGAAGGGTTCTTAGAGTATGCAGTAAGGAATATCTTAGGTAGAGGGGACCCAAGAGGTAATTTGGTGCCCCCCACTTTATTTCACAGTGGAGGAAACTGAGGTCCATAGAAGAAGAAATGACCAGGTCCCTCAGAAACTTAATGGTAGAGACAAGATTAGATTCCAGGTTTGCTGCAATACAATTTGTGTTCATTTACTATGCCAGGCTAAGAACCAGTTACAAGGTACGTTGAGATTAATTTAGAGGGAGAGAGAGAATCAGTCCTGTATACACCAAATAATAATAGTAGCAACAATAATAAGATAGCATTTATATTGTGTTTTAAGGTTTGCAAAGAACTTAATGTATGTTAATCTAATTTCATGGTCTATTTTTTTATGATAACTGGAAACAAAGTAGATGCCCAGTGATAAACAAATTGTGGTGTATGTGGTCAGTGTAATATTATGTTTGATAAGAAACAATGAATACAAATAATTCAGAGAAGCATGAGATGATTTACTATGACTGATGTAGAGATACATCCACCAACAAATTTTTCTTTTTTGCCTTCGTTGTAGGCCTGCTGATGCAGATCACCTTCTCCCTCCCTACCTGACTCGTTAAAAATCATTGACTCCTTATTTACCTCAAGAATAAAAAAGAAATAGAACATTTTATATAAATAAATTAAATAACAATTTTATATAAATAAAAATATAAAGTTCTCTGACGTGTAGAATTCTTCATAGCCTGTGCCCCACCTCACCAGTCTTCTTTCCCTTTTCTCCCTTCTACACACTCTAAGATCCAGCTCCACAGGCTTACTTTACTACTCCAACTCCCACCTCCCACCTTTGTCTCCCAGGCCTGGAATGCTCTCCTCCCTCACCTTAGCCTTCTAGTTTCCTTACTTCTTTCAAGGTACAACTCTTCTTGCAACATCTGCTGTGGGAGACCTCTCCTAAGCCCCCAGGGTGCTAGTGTCACCTTCTCTAAGACTGACTTCACATACACTCTTTATAATACTAATTATTTGCTTGTTGTATCCTACTAAAAATGTGAACTCTTTGAGAACAGGGATTTTGTTTGTCTGATGAATAGATAGATAGACAGATGGATAGATGATAGATAGGCTGATAGTTATATACATGTAGAGTCAGATAAAGATACACATATATACATATGTAGGCACACATAAATACATGCGTACATATATGCATACATAGGCAGATACAGTTACATACATGTATACAAACATGGGCAGAAAAAGACACACACATATATATGTATATACATATAATGGCAGATAAAAATAGATAGGTACATGCATAGACATGTAGATATATAGATATGCAGACAGAGAGATGGATAAAGTATTTATCAAGTGTTTACTGTGTGCCATTCTCTGTGCTGAAAGCAGGGGATTGGAATTCAAGCAAGTTAGTCTCTTCAAGGAACATTCTAATGACATTCAATTACATTCTGATGTAGAAAGCAAACACATAAAACAGTTGAAGGCATGTGTGTTTGGGGGAGGGAGGTGTGCATGGGATGAAGATGTCTTGAGGCTGGTTATGGACAAGGTCAACCTCACCTATCAGAGCCTAGCTTTCCAGAAGCAGAATCCAAGGTTCTAGTGGCGTTACAAGGGCGATAATAGCCAGGTTGTAATCCGTATGGTATAGAGATGGCTGAAAGAGAAAAACACTTAGATTAGAGCAATGTGAAATTTCAATGAAAAATTTGCCTAAAGTGTGTTCCTAAATATATATATTTATATATGCATTTATATATATATATAACATATATATATGCACTTTTTGCCTTTTATTGAAGTAGTGGAGGATTATATGGGTATAGAATATTGTATAACTGATTCATTGGTTAGTTTTAGTGAATTGTTTTCTTTTCCCTGCCCCTTCTCTTTCTTGCTTTGTTTTACAATTTTTTTTTAATGAAAGGAATAGCCCTTAATTAGATTAAGTTAAGCTAGCTGAAGAGACAGTGAATTAGCTATATTTACAGTAGAAGAGGGGAAAAATACTAATTTGGAAAAAAAATTAGAGACAATGGAGGAAAATATTAAAACAACTCTTGTAACTTTTAGTGTAAAAAAACTCCACATTCTTTTTTCTTCAAGAAACATTTAAAAAAAAAACATATACAAAATAAAAATGAGGTACTGGGGAAAAACTTTACTACCTATCAGGTGAATCCGAAAGATGAGGAGTTGCAATAATGCTATAGAACAAAGCAGAAATACACTCACAAAATCATAATTCCTTAAACAAGAAAACTATATATTATATTGAAAGGAACCGCAGACAATAATGCAACATCAATACTAAACCTAAATTTATGCATTTTAAACTATGTCAAAAGAATTATCAAGGGGATATTTTATTAGATGTAATAAAATAATAATACAATTCATTTGGAAAAACAAAAGATCTAGAATGTTAACAAAAATGATGAAAGGGGAGAGATAAAGGGCAACAAAAACTACATTAGAAAGCAGCAATCAACAAAATCATCTGGTTTTCAGTAGAAAAGACTTGACAAGGGAAAATCAGAAACAGTTAAACTTTGATAAAGCAAAAGACATAAATTACTTAGGAAAGAACTCTTTATTTGATTAAAAACTTCTAGGAAAACTTGAAAGCCGTCTGACACAAATTAGACTTAGATCAATATCAACATTGAAACCAAAAAACTTCTGCACGAATATAATATAGTTAGGATAAGAAAGAAAGCTGTGAAATGAGGGTAAAATATGTGAATCAAATTTCTCTGATATATTTTGATATATAAAATATATAAACGATTATCAGACAATTATATCACCTGTGTGTATGTCATATATATACATACATATATTTATATTTATCTGTCTACTGCTAAAAGTCATCCTCCCCCAATAGATAAATGGTCAAATGATATGAAGAAATAGTTCCTAAAAGAAAAAGTGTAAACTATTAAGAGTAATGTGAAACAATGTTCAAAATTACTAATATTAACAGAAATACAAAATAAGACAGTCCTGAGGTTTCATCTTAAATCCTGAAAAGTGGCAAAGATAACTAAAAAAGGGCACTAGTCAATGGTGGAGTCATTATGGAAAGTTAGGCACACTGGGGCATTGTTGGTGGAGCTGTGAATGAATACAACTACTCTGGAAAAGTAATTTGGAGTTAGACCACTAAAGTGACTGAAATGTTTATACTCTTTGATCCAGATATTCCATTGCAGGTTTATAACTCAAGGAAGCCATTGATAAGAAGAAAATCTCCAAATATACCAAAGTATTTATAGCAGCACTTTCTGTAAATCAAAGAATTGGAAACAAAGTTGAAGCCCACTGATTAAGGAATGGCTAAAAAATTGTGATGCATGAATGTAAAGGAATATTACTTTACTGTAATAAATGATGAATATGATAAATACAAGGAAGCATAGAAAGATCTATATAAATGGGTTCAGAATGACATATGTACAGCCAAGAAAGCACTGCACACAATGACCCCAACAATGTAAATTTTAACAATGTCCCCCCAAAAAAATGAATGTTTCAAAGTAAACAATAAGTATGATTCAAAAGAAAGAGTATGAGAAGACATCACACCACTTTTTGCTAAAGTGGGAGGTTTACAAGAATTGTGTATTACACACTTTCAGATTTCTTCAATGTATTGATCAGTTATGCTATTTTTCCTTTTTTATTGTTTTCTGTTAATAAGATAGTATTTGTTATATGGAACGGTTGATACTGGAAAAAATTATGGTCATATATATATATATATATATACATAAAAATGTATTTTAAAAATCTGTATGGAACTTATTTGAGGAGGGAACAGGATACCTACCCAGATTATTAAGGTCAAGTCAGTCTCTTCCTATGTGAAGTAAAGTATGCAGAGAGACATGATTTACGGCATAGAAGAAAAAGCAAAAAAGAAAAGATTACTGTAGAAAGAGCAATGAATTTGGACTCAGAATACCTAGGTTCAAAGGCCTTCCCTAATACTTGAATGAACTTTATATCTCCCTTCCTTTGCAAAATAAGAACATTAGACTAATTCAAAGGTCATAAAACAATGACCTGGAACCTAAACCTGACCCACTGTCTATTTTTTGGGAAAACTAAGAACAATTTTTACCTTTTTAAGTCAAGTTTTATTGTATTTAAATATTTTTAAAAATTCTTAGCTTGCAGGCTATACAAAAATGTGCAGTGGTCAGGTTTCGGCCCTTGAGCCCTGCTATACCACCATCTCTACTAGAGGGCCTACAAAGCCCCTGTAGATCTAGATCCTATAATCTTATAATTGTAAACAATATCCCCAGGACCAAGATTGCTATTGTTGATAATAAGCATAAAGATCATAACTTCCCTTTTTATAGACCATTACAGAATCAAAGAATTTGAGCACTGGAAGGTATGTCGGTGGTCATCTATTCCAACCCAAAGTTTAAAGAAATTCACACTATGGCATACAGGGAGGAGGAGGAACCCACCACTTCTGGAGTAAGTAAGGGGTTGGAAAAGGCTTCCAGTAAAAGATAACATTTTAGTGGGGACTTAAAGGAAGTGAGGGAAGACAGTTGACAAAAGTGAAGAAGAAGAACACTCCAAGCATAGGCAATAACTAGAGAGTGCCAAGAGCTGGGAGTGTCTTGTTTGTGAAATAACCAGGAAGCCAACATCATAGGATTAAAGAGTAAATGTTGGGGAATAAGGTATAAGAAGACTGGAAAGATAGGTTAGGAAGGGCTTTGAATGCCAAACAGGATTTTGTATCTGATTCTGCAGGCAATAGGGATCCACTGGAGTTTGATGAGTAAAGGTCTAACATGTCAAACCTACAGTTTAGGAAAATCACTTCAATAACCAAGTGGGGATGGATTAGAGTGGGGAGAGATTTGAGGCAGGCATACCCACCAGTAGGCTATTGCAATTTTCCAAGTGTGAGGTAATGAGGGGCTGAACTAGGGTGGTAGCAGTGTCAGAGGGGAAAGGGGGCATATTCAAGAGATATTGCAGAGGCAAAACTGACAGGACTTGGCATTGACTTGGATATGGAGGAGTGAAAGATAGTGAGAAATCCTGGATGACTCTTAGATTTCCCTGAGGGACTAGGAGGGTAGTGTTTTCCTCTAGAGTAACAGGGAATGTAAAATAGGGGGAGAGTTTAAGGGGAAAGATAATGAGTCTGACTTTGGACATGTTGAGTTTAAGATGTCTACTGGACATCCAGTTCAGGATATCTGAAAAGCAGCTGGAGATGTAATACTAGAGGTCAGTAAAAAATTGGGACAATGTAGATAGATTTGAGAATTCTCAACATCAGTCTGGTAATTACATGTGGGAGGGCATCAAGTGAAGTAGTATAGATGGAAGAGAAGAGGGCCTTGGATAGAACCCTGAGGGACACCTGTGGTTAGAAGGCAAGATCTGAAGGAGTGCTTAGAAAAGGATATAGGGAAGGAACAAAAGGTTAAGAACATAAGAACCAGGAGAGGGTGATGTCTCAAAAACATGTAGAAAAGATATTATCAAAAAGAAGAATGATCAATGATGTCGAAGGCTACAGAAAAGGCAAGGAGGATGAAGATTGAGGAAAGGTCATCATTGGATGTGGCAGGTAAGAGATCATTGGCAATTTTGGAAACTAGTTTTGGTGGAATGATAGGATTGGAAGCCAGATTATGAGAGGTTAAGAAGACAGAAAGGAGGGAAAGTGGAGGCAGCTATTTTAGATGTTTTTTTCAAGGTTTTACTACAATGGGTAGAAAGATCCAAGGGTGATAGTTAGTATGAACAGAAGGAAGAAGTGAAGGATTTTTCAGCATGGTTAAGACATAAGTTTGTAGATAGTAGGGAATGTGCCAATAGAAACAGAAACATTGAAAATAGATGATAAAACAGACATGACAAAGAGGACAATCTGTTGAAAAAGATAGGATATAATGAGATCACTAGAACAAGTAGAAGGGTTACCTTCATAAGGAATAAATCCACTTAAGTATGTGAGATGAGATTGAAAGATAATGGCAGAAAGCTTATGAGTGATGTGAGATGAGAAAGACAGAAGAAAAAAAGAGGTCAAAATAAATGATTCCATTTTTTTTGTAAAGCCTGAGGTGAATTTTTCAGCTGAGAGAGTATGGAGAGTGAGAGCCATGGAAGTTTTAAGGAGGGATGAGAAGGTTTAGAAGAGCTGCTGTGGAGAGTGGGATAATGAGTTGATAAAGCATGTACAGCAGAATTGCATGGCAACAGTGAGGACCCAGTTGAGGTTATATATCATAAATTTGTAGTGAACCTAGTCAGAACAGTTGCACATTCAGCAGCACATTGTATAAAAGTAAAGGAAGTGAATGGTGGGAGTGCCCCAAGGCTGAGATCTGGCAGAGGGTAATTAGTTATATGACAAGAGGGTTAGGGATTCAAGAAATAACAACAGTGTAAAGGTGAATTAGTTCATTCATTCAGGGGTCAAGATGAGGAAAATAGGAGAGAATATCTAATGTAAAGGAGAATTGAGGGATCAAGAATCAGAGGTCATGGTGCAGATAAGAATAGGACTTTTTAAGGTAAGGCAGAGACAGAGGTGAAAAGCTGATCAATTATGTTTGGATAAGAGGATTTGAGGATTCTAATGTCAGTATATTTATGGATGATAAAAAGTTGAAGAATATGACCATACTTGTTAATGATTGTGGTAGAGTGGAGGAGTAGGTTAAGGAAAGTGAGTTGGTTGAGAAACTAAGGGTATTTTAAGGAGAGCAGATTCGTATGTTCAGGTCCCCTAATATGAGAGCAAGAGTGAAAGAAGAGAGAAAAATTGTGATCCAGGTATCAAATGCATTGAGAAGTCTGTAGACAATAACTTCCAGAACTCTGGGTGACAGACAGGAAAGTATGAATCTCAATGGAGGAGAAATGTTGGAGACAGGGAGAGAGGGAAAGAACTTGAAAGTGAAAGAGGGGATCAAGGAGTCATCCAACTCCCTCACCTCAGCCAATGAGCTGTGGAGAACGAGTGAAGGCACCTTTACCAGTATTGGAAAGAATATCCAGGGAGTCTGTGTCATCAGGGCAAACCAGTTTTCAGTAATAGCTAGTATATGGAAGGAGTGAGAGAGGAAAAGATTTAGGATGAAAGGAAGTTTGTTGTCTATGGAATAGGCATTCCATAGGGCATAACAGAAGAGGTGCATAGCGTTTTAATCAATCAATCAATCAATATATATTAAGCATCTACTATGTACCAGGTTATCTGCTAAGTGGCAAAACACAGTCCCTGCCCTCACAGAGCTTCCAATATATGTGGAAGACAATATGCAAACAAATATATACAAAGCAAGTTATATACAGGCTAAATAGTAAATAATTAATAGTGGTAAGGCATCAGACTTGAGAGGGGTTGGAAGAGGCTTCCAGTGAAAGAAAATATTTTAATTGGGACTTAAAAGGAAGCTAGGGAGGTCAGTAGGTAGACCTGAGGAGGGAGAACATTCCAGGAATGGGGCATAGCCAGTGAAAATGCCAGGAGCCAAGAGATGGACTGTCTTGTTGGTGGAACAGTCAGAAGGCTAGTGTCACCAGATCAAGCAGTATATCTGGGAGTAATGTATAAGAGGACTGGAAATGTAGACAGGGGCTAAGTTATGAAAGACTTTGAATGCCAAACGGAGAATTTTTTATTTGATCCCAGATGCCATAGGGGACCTCTGCAGTGTGTTGAATATGTAGTTGTAGCGAGGTCATATGATCAGAACTTTGGGATGAGATTTTTGAGAGAGAGAGAGAGACAGAGAGAGAGAGAGAGAGAGAGAGAGACAGAGAGAGAGAGAGAGACAGAGAGAGAGATGGCAATAAGGACCGAGGAGGTAGGGGCTGGGGTTTGGATAATAATCTACAGGGGTTCAAAATCACTGGTATGTGAAGAGTATCACCAGGTATATGAGTCATTGAGAAGTGTGAGAATCGCTCATCAAAAAGTGTAAGGTACAACTGCTTTTCCTAAAGGAGGCCAGAGATTAAGCTAGAGACAAGTGGAGACAAATGGAAAGTACCTGGTCAGATGATCAAATGGCAGGCCCTATTTCATAACTCCTCTTCCCTCCAAAGGCTGGAGATCAGGTAAGAAAGGGCAGAGTCAGTCCCCTACTGACTTTCCTCTTCCTCTTCCCTGAAGGAGCAAAAGTAGCAGGAAATGAAAGAACTGAGGTCAAGAGTAAGATTGTTCTTCTTTGCACAGGAGGTCCTCCACATCTCAGCTGGGAGATACATCTGGCAGGAGGGGGTGGAAGTGACCTTGTGCTGGCACAGATGGAAGTAGTCATCACTTTAGGGAAGCCCCTTGCCACCTCCCTCAGGGGATACCAGGCAACGAAGATGGAAGGTATAAGATCAGTGGTCAGAGGAAGGTTTGGCTCCTCTCCTCATATGAGGCTAGAGATTGGGTGGGAGCAGGAAATGATAAAGTCTCTGTTATTGTTAAAAAAAAAATTGCTAATTTTTTTTTAATTTCTATGATTGAAGCCTTTGTTTATTATTAAAAAACACAACGAAGGGGAAATATGAAATATTAGAACTGGCTAGGTCAGCCTACTCAATCCTCGATTTTACAAATTAGGATGCTGCTTCTCAGGGAGACGTGATTTGTTCAAAGTCACATAGGTAATAATAAACAGTAAGTCAGGTCTAGACTTTCTTATTTCCAAATCCAGTATTCTACTAGATTTCACCTTCTTGCAAAAGTATCGTTAGTTCTTTCAAATTGTCTTAGGAAGATTCTGAAGATCACTTGGCACGATAAGACATGAGACACTGAGGTCCTTCCTTGAACTAAACTGTCCAGACATTCAAACTCTACCACAGAGAATGTAACTCCAATGGGCTGGCCATACTGTTCAAATGTCACACAAGTATAGGTGCCAAAAATACTACTTTGTGGAAAAGGTCACACAGGGCAAGTGCTCACATGATGATCAGAAAGGGTGATACAAGGTCACTCTTAAGGTCTCTCTTAAGAACTCTGGAATTGATTGTGTGACATGAGAGACACTGGCACAGAACTACGCAGTCTAGTATGTCTACATCAGAAAAGGTGCTGTGATCTATGAGCTAAGAAGAATTGAAGCAGCTCAAAAGAAACACGAGATGCACAAATTTAGAGAATCAACCCCTAATGTTCACATGAACTATTTGTGCCTGACCTGTGGTAGAACATTCTAATCTTATGCTGGTCTGATCATCCACAGCCGGACACACTGTAACTTGACTCTAACGTAGTAATGTCATTTTGGTCCTCTTTGAGAACAAAGGACAACGACCTACCAGTATAAATTAGCTCACCAGGACATACCTGGAAATCAGGGGAGAGAAGATTTTAGAAGGGAGAAGAAAGGAGAATGAAGAACGGAGCACAGGGCACCAGTGGAGAAAAGGACAGAGAAGGGGGTTGGGAGAGCCTGGGATTCTCCAGTATCCCAGGTTTGCCTGCACTGGGACTCTTTACTTTGTGAAGGACAGACATGAGGTAAAAGAAAATATGATTACAGTCAGATTAAGACTTCATCCCAAATAATTA
The DNA here is from genome assembly GCF_028372415.1 of Notamacropus eugenii. Classification (NCBI taxonomy): domain Eukaryota; kingdom Metazoa; phylum Chordata; class Mammalia; order Diprotodontia; family Macropodidae; genus Notamacropus; species Notamacropus eugenii. The sequence continues at coordinate 675,458,561 of NC_092872.1, read as the reverse complement.
AGGGTGTGATTGTCTAGAAAGGAGACATAACAGTGAATCAGTGTGAATGCTAAGCTGGCTTAGCTCAGATACTTGAACACCCACATGTGGTCTTCCAGAGTTGAAGTGACAGAGTCACAGCTGCTCTCTGAGAGTAGGGGGAGGGATTGCCACAGCCCCTCCATCAAGCCAGTTTATGTAAATAGCATATTAAATGCAATTAAATCTGTGGGGATTCTTTCAAAGAGAAGGGATGGATCTCAGATTCATCTAGTGCAGGGGTGGGGAACATGCAGCCTTAAGACCACATACGGCTTCTAGTTCCTTAAGTGCAGCCTTTTGACGGAATCTGAAATCAATCAAAATTCATCAGCATGAATCCAAACTCAGTCAAAGGGCTGCATTTAAGGACCCAGAAGCCACATATGGCCTTAAAGTCACAGGTTCCCCAGTCCTGATCTAGTCGGTCTCGAGCAGGAATCTACTCTGTACAATCTCTGAAAAAAGTGATCATCTAAGTACCTCTGGAAGACCTCCAGTAATGGAGAAATTTTTTGTTCCCCTGAATCCTTACACTTATGTCCACAAACCTGACCCCAATAGATATCCCCTGGGTGCCCAGTGAGTCAACTGGATCCCACTCTTTTCCAAGAGGGGAGCACAAAACCTCACATGAAGATGGGCAACCAGAGTGTTCTGTGACATCATCATGATATCTTCCATGTGTTGAAGAGAAGTGCACTTCCCTGTCTTTTGCACTCTAAGATCAGCCTATGACTGTAGAATAATGGGAAACTGACCTCAGAATCCCCAGCAACTGTCATTTCTGATCTGTACCAATCTCTGCCCTATGAGGTATAAATGGATTTCCCTGCAGTAGGTGTTTCGGTAGTTGTCACATTCCATGTCCCTCTACACTCCCCCACCTCACTCTTTTCCGTGTTCCAGGTTACTAACAATACATGCTCAAACATAAAACACTTAGACAACTTCTAACAAAACACCATAGTTATTGAGAAGGGCCACCCTTAACAGTTACTACCATCTCCACCCCTACTACTACATACTGTCTCTGTCTCTGTCTCTGTCTCTGTCTCTGTCTCTGTCTCTCCCTCCCTCCCTCCTCTCTCTCTCTCTCTCTCTCTCTCTCTCTCTCTCTCTCTCTCTCTCTCTCTCTCTCTCTCTCTCTCTCTCTTTCCCTCTGTCTCCCTCCCTTTTTCTCAGCACAGATCCTTGGAGAAAGGGGCAGAAGGTTTCACTCCATGACTTTCTATCTCCTCTTCTAAGGCATCCTGGGCACAGATAAGACAAATTAAGGAAGAAATATGTGCAATCCACAGCAGCTGTAATGGAGATAGCCCTGGAAGCCCATAGGACAGAGGAGCCCCTCCTAGCTGCCTCACAGATTGCTGAAAAAATTAATTGGACACCCTCCTTACCCCCAGAGTCAATCACCATGAAGTAATTTAATTCAACTTTGATATTCTGTGCTTCTATGTTCAGGCACCTACTATGCGCCTAGCCTAAGTACCATGGGATCTTAGGGAAAAAGAAGAAAGAATTTTTCCCTCTAGTCCCTTGCCCTTGGGAAGATCACAGTCTAGCCAGGGAGACAAGAGAGATTCATGAGACAATTGGAGACAATAAAAGAGCTTATGAGATAAAGAGATAAATTCTGTGTTCCCAGGACTTAAGTGATTTAGCTTAGAGGATAGGGAGATCCATGTGGGCTAGACTAGTCAGGGAGACTTCACAGGAGAGGTAGGGTTTCAGCTAGACTTTGGAGTGCAGAATAATAGGATTTAAAGCTGAAATGGACCTAGGAAAATACCCACTCCAAATCCCTTAATTTACAAAGGAGGAAACTGAGACTTAGAGATGCACGTGACTTGCCCAAGGTCTCACACATCAAATGAATTTTAGAGATAGGATTTAAAGCCAAATTTCAGCGTTTTGTTGTCTGTCTGTGCATTTTATAAATCACAGTACAGATAGATGCTATAGGAAAACATTGACCTAAGGTGGGGCTGGGGAGAATATCAAGAATTCTAGACACAGCCTATGACTCATTAACTGCTTCCTGACCATTTATCCTTCTGTCAAACATGGCATCAGCATGAAACTGTTGTGAGTAAGTGAAAAATTTAGCTTGTATCATTATTATTTGTAACCCTGTCCTACCTTAATGCCTCAATGGGACATTGATATGATTCTGGGCTCTCTAATGTACAAGGAGAGTTAAGTCTTGTCAAACTAGAAAAGCTTTAATCATTGGTACAATGGTAGATTGCATGTCATTAGTCACTTACTAAGTGCCAGGCTCCATGACAGTAGAAATGCAATAAATGAAAAAGACTCTGATGTTAAGGAATTTATATTCTAATGCAAAAAAACTATAGCAAAATAAGAAGTTCATTACTAGAGGGCTGGTCAGTAGAAGATAAATATATTTGACCACAGCAACTCACAATGATCATTTACTAAGGCAAAGAGAGTTTGAATTGGTGGTTCAATGAAATGAGTGTCCACACCAATGGAATCATGCGTGTTTCTCTCAAAGAAATGTTTGAAGAAGCCCTGGGTTATCCTACCTATTCTTACATCCTCTGGGGATAGAGACTGTATCTCCTCTAATTTTATATTAGCCCAGTGCCTAATCAGCAATCACAATATACCTAAACAAGCATTTATTAAGCCTTTACTGTATGATAAAGCTGAGGATGGAAGATAAAAATAACAATTCCTCTCCTCAAAGAGTTTAAATTCTTTGTAAACATAGAATAACATGACCATATAGAACAATATTAATATATATGTGTGTAGATATATACATATAAATACATACATACACAACATATATATATATACCTATATTGAGAGAGAGAGAGAGAGAGAGATAAAGAAAGAGAGAGAGAGAGAGAGAGAGAGTAACCATACTCAACACAAAATGAGTACTTAGATGGATTGAATGAATAATGTCATCTAAGATTTTCACAGGGATATGTAATGCCAAAGCAACTGGATAAAATGTGAGAAATTTGGTCAGCCTGGTCAAATTTCATGTTATCTCATCAATGTGGATACTTCCTCTGCTACTGGTGCAGATCACACCCTATGTTTTTTCTTACTGTATGTAATTGTTATTCATGTTCTCTCATGCATCCTCCCCTGAAAAGGCTAGAGTTCTCTCTCTAGGACTTTTTTTGTTCCATGAGTATAAATAGTATTCTTAGATTCCCTATCTGTTATCTCCTGATCTCACTATATTACCAGCTCCCATCATAATTTCTTATCTTTTATGCCACTTCTGGTCCAAAGGTCATTTTGAATGGAAATGTTTGGCAGTCTTCCAGCACCCACCCTTTTCATTTCCCTTTTGGCCACCCACAAAGCACTCTGATTTTTTGAAAATGATGGTGTTCCAAGATTCTCAACCACACAACAGGGAGTCCATCTGTGTAAAAAAAAATGATGTTTTACTTCATTTTGGGTTGGGTAACTGCTGAAGATCATTAAAATAGTGGTTCAGTTCCCAAGTGTAATCCAGCTCACTCTCTCCTCTCATTCATCCCAGTGATTTAACATCATATGTAAACAAAAGCAATCTGCTCTGAATGGTGAGAAGAAAAGAAAATCAATGTTGCTGCCTCAGGCAATGTGCAAGTCCCTGATTCCCTCTTCCCACCCAGCTACTTTCCAGTTAAATGAGGGAGTTTTCCTTCCCTTCTCTAGGTCCTCCACACAAACCAGAGGCCAAAGCTAGGAAAGGACTCTGGCATTCTATGCCAGTCTAGAAGAATGGGGTTGGTAAAAGTGAGACTGAATCAATTCCTTTCTTAGTTTACTAAAAAGAATATAATCAGGTGAAGAGAGGAGTCCAATTTGTCTGGCACAGAGAGAAATAATATGAATTAAGATTCGTTAATCCTAAAATCATAGATTTACTTTTAGAGAGGTCCTTAGATACCATTCATAAAACACTACATAGTATCTGAGCACAATTTTTTTCAGTCATCTCCAACTCTTTGTGATCCCATTTGGGATTTTCTTGGCAAGGATATTGGAGTGATATACCCTTTCCTGCTTCACCTCATTTTACAGATGAGGAAACCAAGGCAAACAGGGCTGAATAACTTGCCCAGGGTCTCACAGCTTAGAAGTAAGTGTCTGAGACTGGATTTGAATTGAGGAGAGGCATCTTTCTGACTCCAGATCTGTCACTCTATCCACTGTGCCATCTAGCTTCCCCAAGGAGAACACATAGTAATCCCTAAATAGGTATTTATTTCTTTCCTTTTCCTCAAGTTGAACCTCCTCATTTTTGTAGATAAGGAAACTGAGGCTCACAGAAAGTAAATGGAATGCCCAAGTTCTCATGGCTACCACATATCTTAGACAGAATTTGAACTCAGGTCTTTCTGACTCCCAATCTATCACTATTCAGTAACTCACTTAGTCGCCTCATACTCTATGAAATGTAGGGGAGAGATTCTTATCCTGAGATCAGTTAATTTGAAAAAATATCCTGAATTCAATTTTCAAATGAAATGGTATTTCAACACAATGGCTTTCATTTTTAAATCCATATACTTTATTTTATTCAGTTACAAACACAATTCTGAGAAAGGATCCACAGCCTTCACCAGAGATTGCAAAAGGGGACGATGACGTTCTGATACAGAATACCAGAAATGGATAAGACCTTAGCACACATATCACAGAATGTCAGATCTTAGAATGTGGAACACAGAAAGTCAAAGATGAAAAGGATCTCAGAATATAAAACAAGGAGTGTCAAGATTCAAGGAGTGGAGTACCTAGAATAAATTGTGGGCATAGCAAGCTAGTAAAGAGCACAGCAGACAGTTCTGTAAAGGTACAACATGCTTTCTGACAATCCATCAGTTAACATCTCTCATACATTTTTTTACATTACCCGCATCTGGCTCCATCCTTCTTTAGCTCCTGGAATACTGGGGCTGCCATTTCCTCATGATGGCAATTGTCAAGGAAATCCCCTTGTGAGTTTCTCATAAAATATGAAAGGGAAACCAACTGGATTTGTTTGAAGAACAGATGGGAACCAATACAGAGAGTATTTGTGTGCGAAGGATGGGAGTGATAGGGAAGGTCCTCCAGGAGACAAGAGACCAGGACCCTCTAGGTCTGATCTGAGTGAGGAATACAATTCACAAACTGAGTGGAAGTTTACCCTCATCCTAATGAGGAAGTAGCAGAGCAGCCTTACAGAGCCTAATGTGTATGAGTACTCTATAACTTCTCAATTTGTAAAAAGCCTCAGTCTACATAATAAGGTGACCGCCGTCAATTCCTAACCTGTGTCTTAGAGGTATGAAAGAGAATGACTCTAAATTAGAATCATAATGTTTCCAATTGATATGTTTTGTGTTTTATAGGCTTAATTTTATATTTATTTATTTAATATTATATTTATTTAATTTTATCTATTTTAATCATTATTATAATTATATTATGTTGTTATAATAATATTATAAATATTATTTAAATTATAAATGCAAAAATTCAATTTAAATTTATATATCTATATGTAAATATAGATATATAAATTCTAAAAATTAAAAAATATATAATTATTATTTAAATATTTATTTAATATGGTTTGTGTTTTATAGGCTTAATAGGATATAGTCCTACAACAGAATTTAGGAATGATTTAGTCCAGACATTTACAGATGGGAAAATTACATTTACAAATGGGAAAATTAAGGGCCTCAGAAGTTTAATGGATTTTGTTCAAGGTCATACAAACTCAAAATAACAGAGAGAGAAATTGAATCTAGGTGATAGATTCTTAGATTTATGCCTGGAAGGCACCTGTTGTTTGTCCTTGGTTTCTTTGAAGAGGGCTAATGACGTCATTGGTGATATCTTGACTCCTGCATGCATTGGATTTAAGTGAGACAGAGTTGTACAAAGTAGTCATCCTCATTGTCTCTTCTACAGTCACTGAAGTCCAGTAGCAAGACATAGTCAGAATGACTAGAGGTGGTCCAGGATGTAGCAGATGACCTTGGCATCTTCAGTGTCTGATCAAGCTCTAAGTACTCCACAGTGTCTGCTTCAGCTAATTTCATGGACATTGGAACAAACTGTTTTCATCCACCTATCCCACCAGAAGTCTTCACATAGTTGAGGTCAACAGTCACCTAACTCACTGACAGGTTTGAGGGCAATTGGTTACCCTCAACCTGGCTTAGTCCATCTGCTGAGATGGTTTTACCAGAATGTGGCTGCTGTCATGCTGTAGCTTCTTACAGCCACAGGTGAGAGTTGGGTAGTCGGTGGACGCCAAGGGTCGATGCAGAGCCCTAAAAATGAATTGGCAAGCCCTAGTCCTCCTTGAACACCCCATATACCATAAAGGTCTGCTAGTCCAATGTCCTAATGTTACAGAGGAGAAAACAGATACCCAGAGAGATAAAATGACTTGTCCAGAGACATACAGGTAGGAAGCAGAACATCAGACATTTGCATTCAGTTGTCTGCAAATACAATTTTCTTTCTACTTTGCCTGCTGAATCTATATAATCATAGGATCATAGCCCTAATGCTAGAAGGGACCTCAGAGGCCATCTAATACAGTCCTCTCATTTTAGAAAGTTTTCTAACTCCATCAGTTATCTCTTTCCACTTTGCCACCATCCCTTCCCTTAGATCATCAGTCCCATGTTTTGGTCAGGCATAGCAGATGATCTGTGAGCTGATCACAGACTTAAATAGGAAGAGGCAATGGTGTTGGATCATATTTTAAAATGAGGATCCACTTCCAATGATCCCAAGATGCTCCATATTTTAAAAGTCCATTCTTATTACATTAATATTTTCCTAATATTGCCCCATGGCTACAAATCATGAAAATCCATGTCCTCAAAAGAATAAAAATTACGGGTGATCCAAAAAGCATTGGAATGACACATGACAGGCATTCTCAGTCTGCCTCAAATGCTAAATTATGGCTTATTTTGTGGAATGAAACTATAGAAGCAGAATTATGGGACTTAAAACTGAAAGGCACTATAGGAATAATTTAGCCCAATCTTCTCATTTTACAGATAAGAACTGAATCAAAAAGAAGTGAAGTGACCACATAAGAGACTATTTTCATATCATTAGTAAAGATACAGAAGTGAGATTCGAACCAAGGTCCTCTGATTTCAAATCCAAAGCCCTTTTCATTCTTTCATGCATCCTTTGCTAGCATTAAAGACAAGAAAAACATGAATAGGGAGTTGAGATAGGCATACTGAGAAAACGAAAGATGTGCATTGAGTGGATCCTCTCTGGTCCCCCTAAATCACATGATGATTCACATGGACACAAATGAAGTCATTAGAAGGAACCCAGGAAAGTACGTCTGAGACCTATGAAATCCCAAGCAAAAACTAACAACCTTAGAGGCACAGGTGGTGTTTTTAGACACTACTGTCAACTGAAGTTAGTGGATTTAGAAAAGAAAAACCATCTGGGGAGTGAGCAACCGGCTAAGTGGACAGTGTCTGAGAAAGGGATTTGGATTTCTGGACCATGGCTTACAACATACAAATGACGGGCACTTGGCCAGGGATATAGTATGTCTGACAAGGACTGGTAAAAACATATTTTGCTTGAGTCTTGCAAATCTTATCAAGAAAGCTTTAAGCTGAAAGAGGAGGAGGGGCGTGGAAGCCTGTCCACATGGATCTGCTAACCCTGAGACCACAGAGCACAGCAGGTAAAATATAGAAAGAGAAACAGTTGAAGGGAAAACCAGTAATTCAAGGTGTCAATAAAAAAGAAGAAAGACAGTAACAAAACTCCTGTCTACAAATATTCACAAGGATAATAAACAGGATGATACAGAGATTCTAACTCAAGGAGGCCAGTATCACACCATAGATATCATTGTGACTAAGTGAGAAGTAGCTCAGGACTGTAATATGGCTCTAGAATGATAGGCTTTTCTCAAAATAGGTAAGAGTTATGCAGGATTATTATTGTTAAGATGATATACTTACATGAGGAATTCCAGAAATGCAAGAATTCTCCCCTTTGATGAAGAACATTCAAGTGAGAGTCAATGAAAGGCAGAACAGAAGTAATATTATAGAGTAATTATTCTATAGACCACCTGGACAGAAGCAGTATGTAGATGAGGAGCTCAGAAAGTAGATCACAAACCTGGCATGATATTGATAATGATGACGGATATCAGATATATGGAAATCTTCTGGAACTCTCTCCCCAAAGCAGAATAGTGGATAATTATGTGATTTGCCTTAATGATAACGTCATCCTGCAAAAGGGTGGAGGAAGTAACATGGAGAAATATAATTCTGAACCTGATTCTGACCACCAAATAGGAACTAGCAGCATGAGTAGAAATGATGAGAACCTGAGGATCAGTGACTATGCAGTTGCAAAGTTGAAGGTAATGAAGAAGTATATCATAGGCATGGAAGGTGACCTACAGAGGAAGGAGAGAAAGATCATATAGAATCAAACTTGTACCATAGATTTAAGGAGAACAGATTTCTGAAAAGATGGGTTACAACTGCTAAAGTGAGTTTTCTTAAGTGCAGGTCTGACCCTGTCATTCCTCTGTTCAACAAAACTGCAGTGTCTCCCTATTGCCTTCAAGATCAAATACAATCTTTTTATTTGACATTTAAAACTCCTCCAACTGTGGCATTATTCTATTTTTTCCAGTCTCCTTATAGGTTTTTCATCTTCCTGATTGCTGTTTATCTTTTTAACTTAGTTCCTCACATGACCCTCCTTCTCCCATCTCTGTGTTTTTGCAGTGACCATCCTCCATGGCAGGAGTGCTCTCCTTCCTCACCTTAATCTCTTAGACCTCCTTACTTACCTCTAGCTTCAGTTCATGCAACACTTTCTACATGACTGACCTTTCCTGCTTCTTCTAACTGCTAAGATCCTCCCTCCCTTACCACCTTGTCCTTATTCTGTAAATACCTAGACATGTACATGTTAACTCCCCTAATAGAATGAAAGTTGTATGATTTTGCTTGTATCCCTCTAGCATAGGGTCTCATACAGAATAGACACTTAATAAAAATTCAATGATTAGTTGATTGATTGATTGATTCATCTCGTGGCCAAATATTTTTTCAGGGAAATGGATTGATTGTTCCAGTAGCCACTGTATTTTGTCATGATATTGAACTAAGGGAAGTGAGAAATTCTAAAGAATTTCATTTGGAAAACAAATGATGCAAATGACACAAAGGAGGAGTTGCCTAAAAATATTGGGTCTTCTGACATACCCTTCTCACCACCCACTAGTCTAGGATGATTATTTTCCAACCTCACAAAGGTCCTCAAGCTCCTGGATGAACATAATTGGGATCAAACTTCAGGGAAACCCAAGCTGATCAGGGCTTCCCCCATAGAAGGCAGCTTGAACAGTCCTAGGGTAAAGGCAGAGCTGGTCTCCCTCTGAGTAGCTTCACCAGGTCTGTGTCTGCTCCTTTCTCCTTGTGCTTTATTGGTTTTCACAGCTCTTTATGGCTGGTAATTAATCGTCACAACACATAGGTGAGGTAGTTAAGTGTTATTAACCCCCTTTCATAAAAATTTCAATTTAATCCCTTTATATTTATGACTACTTTGTATCGTTTTTTAAAACTCCTTATCCCAAGATGAAGATTTAGGTGCATTTAGATCAGCAGATTTGCTGGGCTCTCATATGCCCTGTTAGAGAGGGAGAGAGAGAGAGAGCCAGGAAGAAACTATCAGACTTCTAGACAGAAAGATAACTTCACTACAGCTATAACTGCAACAATCATAGACCCAGAAGTGAAGGTTTAAGGGACAAAATGAAGGGTAGGGCAAGGCCTGCTCCTCTAGAAAGCTGTCCTCTCAGGGAGCCACTGGGCTACAGGTAACCTATCTTACTTTCATTATCCTTCTCTTCTTCTGTGATCCTCCATCATTATCAGCAGCAGCAGCAGCAGCATTTGGGTCTGCACTTTCAATTCCATCCAGTTAGGAATTCCTAGTATGGAAATTACTTTTATTAATGCACATCATTAATTTATCTCTAGGTTATCTATTTAGAGTTACCTGAGGGTATTGAGAGGTTAGGTGACTTGCTAATGGCCAGGGACAAGACTTGAAGCTAGAACTTCCTGATCATAAGAATTTTTTTTTTTAATCCACTACATCATACGACATCACATTGTTATTCCTAATCGAATAATTATTACCAGAGATTTGAAGTTTATTTGCATAAGACTGTCTTCATTATTGGAGACTGGTTCCTCAGTGTCTCTTTCCTGCATGGGATATAAAATTGTTAAGAGGTTGGGGTAAATGCAATCCTGCTTTTTGGGCTTTGAGCTTTAAGGGAAAAGATATGGAGTTGGGTGGAGCCAAGATGGTGGAATAAAAGCAGGGACTTGCTTGAGCTCTTCCCTCAAAGCCCCCAAATACCTGTAAAAAATGTCTCAGTAAATTGTGGAGCTGAAAAACCCACAGAATGACTCTGTGAAGCAAATCTCCAGCCCAAGACAACCTAGGAGGAGGACAAAAAGCATCTATTATGCCAGGTGGGAGCAGAGTGCAGTTCAGTATGGGCTGCGCCAGCACAGACAGTCCTGAGCAGGCTTTGGGGGAACTAAATCACTGGCAACTGTCACAGTTTCCAGACTTCCCAACCCCAAAACACTAAGGTCAACTTGGAAGGTAAGTGAAAAAACCTGTAGGACCTCTGTGAGAGAGTAATGAAGTCTGGCCCTAACCCTAAGGTGGCAGAGGGGGCAGAGGAGCCCACAACAGCCTCAGCAACAGCAGCAGCAGCAGCAGGTGTTTCTGGAACTCTAAGCCCACAAATTGTAGAGGGATCAAGCAGCAGACAGTAAACCCCGCTACCTTTCACTGGAAACAGAGAAATACTTTGACAAAGAGCTCAAAAGTCTAGTAATTAGCTGGTGAAATGAGCAAAATGCAGGAAATAGAATCTTTCTTTGATAACAAGGAAGATCAAGACATACAACCAGAAGACAACAAAGTCAAAGCTCCTATATCCAAAGACTCCAAGAAAAATATGAATTGGTCTTAGGCAATGAAAGAGTTCAAAAAGAAATTTGAAAATCAAGTAAGAGAAGAAGAGCAAAAACTGGGAAGAGAAATGAGAGTGATGCAAGAAAATCATGAAAAATAAGTCAACTACTTACTAAAAGGGACCCAAAAACATGCTGAATAAAATAACACCTTAAAAATAGAGTAACTCAAATGGCAAAAGAGATCCAAAAAGTTAATGAGAAGAATGCCCTAAAAAGCAGAATTGGCCAAATGGCAAAGGAGGTCCAAAAACTCATTGAAGAAAAGAATTCCTTCAAAATTAGAATGGAGCAGATCAAAACTGAAGGCTTCAGGAAAAATCAAGAAATTATAAAACAAAACCAAAAGAATGAAAAATAGCAGATAATGTGACCTAGAAAATTTTCTAGCTGACCTAGAAAATAGATACAGGAGAGACAAGTTAAAAATTATTGGACTACCTGAAAGCCAAAACAGACCCTAGATATCATCTTTCAAGAAATTATCAGAGGAAAATGCCATGATATACTAGAACCAGAGGGTCAACTAGAAATGGAAAGCATCCACTGATCACCTCCTCAAAGAGATCCCCAAAATGAAACCTCCTAGGAATATTGTAGTCAGATTCCAGAGTTCCCAGATCAAGGAGAAAATAGTGCAAGCAGCCAGAAAGAAACAATTTAAGTATTGTGGAAACACAATCATGATAATGCAAGATCTAGCAGATTCTACGCTGAGGGATCAGAGGGCTTGGAATATGATAGTCCAGGGATCAAAGGAGCTAGAATTAAAACCAAGAATCATCTACCAAGCAAAACTGAGTATAATACTTCAGGGGAAAAAATGGTCATTCAATGAAATAGAGAATTTTCAAGCATTTTTGATGAAAAGACCAGAGCTGAATAGAAAATTTGATTTTCAAATACAAGAATCAAGAGAAGCATGAAAAGGTAAACAGGAAAGAGAAATAACAAGGGAATACTAAAGTTGAACTCTTTACATTCCTACATGGAAAGATAATGTTAGTAACCCTTGAGTGCTTTTTCAGTATTAGGGTAGTTGGAGGGCACAGGGTGAGCTGAATATGAAGGGATGATATCTAAAAACTTAAAATTCAGGGGTGAGAGAGGAATATATTGGGAGAAGGAGAAACAGAATGGAATAAATTATTTCTCACATAAAAGTGGCAAGAAAAATTTTTATAATGGAGGGGAAGGGGGGAGGAAGTGAGAGGGAAAGAATGAACCTTACTTCCAACAGATTTGGCTAAAGGAAGAACTAGGAAATAAGACACATAGGTAATGTGGTATAGAAATCTATCATGCCCTACAAGAAAATAGAGGGGAAGGGGATAAGAGAAGGGTGGTATGGTAGAAGATAGGGCAGATTGGGGGAAGGGGTATACAGAATGCACACTCTTGGGGTGGGCAGAGGGGAGAGGTAGGGAGAAAATTTGGAACTCAAAATCTTGTGAAAATGAATGTTGAGAGGAGTGGGACCAAGATGGCAGAGTAACAATATGGACTGTCTAGAGTGCTCACCCCAAGCCCAGCCAAATATCTGTAAAAAATGACTCTAAACAAATTCTGGGGCTGCAGAACCCACAGAATGATGGAGTGATGCAAAACTCTAGCCCAAGACAGCCGGGAAGGTTTCTAGGAAGTATGTATCATGCCATGCTGAGAGCACAGTGCAGTCCAGTGAGGGTCATGAGTTCACAGAGGGGACTTGAGCAGGCCTTGGGGAGACTGAATCTCTGCTGGTTTCCAGACTTCATGACCCCAAAATGCTGAGGATAAATTGGAAGGTCAGTGGGAAAAACCTGAGGGACCAGTGCAGGAAGGAGGGGGCTAAGGAACCCACAGCAGCCACAGCAGCAGCAGGGGCAGAGACAGCAACTGTTCTTGGAACTCTAGACCCACAGATTGTGAGAGAATCCAGCAGCTGACATTATACCCCCTACTCCCACTGGAAGCAGAGATCTACCTTGACAAAGAGCTCAAAAGTCAAGTAAATGGTTGGGAAAATGAAGAAAAACCAGAAGAAGAATCAGACTATAGAATCTTACTTTGGTGACAAGGAAGACCAAAGCAGGCAATCAGAAAAAAATAAAGTTAAATCTCCCCAATCCAAAGCCTTCAAGAAAAATATGAATTGGTCACAGGCCACGGAAGAGATTAAAAAAGATTTTGAAATGCAAATAAGAACAGTAGAGTAAAAATTGGGAAGAAAAATGAGAGTGATGTAAGAAAATCATGAAAAAACAAATGAACTTCTTGCTAAAGCAGACCGAAAAAATGCTGCAGAAAATAACACTTTAAAAAATAGACTAATCTAAATGGCAAAAGAGATCCAAAAAGTCAATGAGGAGAAAAACACCCTAAAAAGCAGAACTGGCCGGATGGAAAAGGAGATCCAAAAGTTCGCTGAAGAAAATAATTCCTTAAAGATTGGAATGGGAGTAGAGGAAACTAATGACTTTATGAAAAATCAAGAAATTACAAAAACAAAACCAAAGGAATGAAAAAATAGCAGATAATGTGAAATATCTCATTGAAAATACAAGTGACCTGGAAAATAGATCCAGGACAGGAAATTTGAAAATTATGGGACTATCTGAAAGCCATGATCAAAAAAAAAAAAAAAAGCCTATACATCATCTTTTATGAAATTATCAAGGAAAACTGCCTTGATATTCTAGAACCATTGGATAAAATAAATATTGAAAAAATCCACTGATCACCTCCTGAATGAGTTCTGAAAAGAAAAGCTCCTAGGAATATTGTAACCAAATTTCAGAGTTCCCAGGTCAAGGAGAAAATATTGCAAGCAGTTAAAAAGAAACAATTTGAGTATTATGGAAATACAATCAGGATAACAATACAAGATCTAGCACTTTCTATGTTAAGGGATTGAAGGACTTGGAATATGACATTCCAGAAGTCAAAGGAATTAGGATTAAAGCCAAGAATCACCTACCCAGCAAAACTGAGTATAATACTTCAGGGGAGAAAAATGATCATTCAATGAAATAGAGGACTTTCAAGCATTCTTGATGAAAAGACCAGAGCTGAATAGAAAACCTGACTTTAAAACACAAGAATCAAGAGAAGCATGAAAAGGTAAACAGGAAAGAGAAGTCACAAGAGACTTACTAAAGCTGTTCTGTTTGCTTTCCTACATGGAAAGATAATATTTGTAACTCTTGAGACTTTTCTCAGTATTTGGGTAGTTGGAGGGATTATACACACATATATAGACAGAGTGCACAGAGTGAGTTGAATAGGAAAGGATGATATCTAAAAACATAAAATTAAGGGGTGAGAGAGGAAGATATTGGGAGGGAAATGTAGTTAGTCTTTTGCAACATGACTTTTACGGAGGTCTTTTGCATGACTGCAAGTGTATGGCCTATATTGAGTTGCTTGCCTTCTCAGTGGGGATGGGTGGGGAGGGAGGAGGGGAGAGAAGTTGGAGCTCAAAGTTTTAAAGGTGAATGTTTAGAATTGTTTGTACATGCAACTATGAAATAAGAAATACAAGTAATAGAGTATAGAAATCTATCTTGCCCTACAAAAAAAATAGGGGAGATAGGAATAAGGGAAAGGAGGGGTATGATAGAAGGGAGGGCAGATTGAGGGAAGGGGTAATCAGAATGCATGGTGTATTGGAGTCTGGGAGGGGAGAGATGGGGAGAAAATTTGGAACTCAAAATCTTGTGGAAATGAATGTTAAAAATTAGAAATTAATTAATTAATTAAAAAAAGAAAGTGGATGATAAAAACTAAAAATAAATTAATTAGGAGAAAAAAAAAGATATGCAGTCAGTGGGGGGGGGGGGGTAAATGATTTATTTAGGGTTACAATAATATTAAATGCCAGAGCCAGATTCTAACCCAGGTTTTAGGACTCCATATCCAGTGCTTGGGTTTCATGAATTATTCTCCTTTTCTATAGAACAACAGTATCACAGAATCTTAGAGTAGGAAAGGACATATCCACTCCATAAATGAAGAGTAAATGCCTCAATACACCATGGAAAGTGACTTTTCATTTTCTTTTTATTTCAGTTTATTCTTAATAATAAAGAACTTCTCATCTCCCAGGGAGATTTCATTTTGGAATTGCAAGATGTT
This sequence comes from Notamacropus eugenii, assembly GCF_028372415.1. Lineage (NCBI taxonomy): Eukaryota > Metazoa > Chordata > Mammalia > Diprotodontia > Macropodidae > Notamacropus > Notamacropus eugenii. The sequence goes on along the minus strand of NC_092872.1, from coordinate 675,443,364 downwards.
TACAAGATTTTTTTTTCAGTCATCTCTACTTCTCTCTATAAACTCCATCTAATATTCCTAGTCACTCTTCAGTCAGGTAAAACAAATCTAATTGTAACTGAAACAAATTCACTTGAAATTCAGTTGAAACAAAGTCGTTGATCTTAAGCCCCTTAGATCTTTTCTTCTCTATGGCAAATATTCCCAGTCACCTTAAATAATTCTCATTTTCATAGGCTATAGTCTATACTTCATAATGGTTGACTTCTTCTGAATACTCTTGAACCTTGCACTTTCTTTCCTAAAAACCCAAAAATAAATACAGCTTCAAATTTGTTGCCAGCAGGTATCACAATTGAAGGCAGAGTTTAACTGAGGAGAACTTTCCCTATTCTTTTCTGCAAAAGGATTATTTCTCCCCAGAGCATACCAGCCTGCTCTCATGGGAACTGGTAAACTCTGGTCCTCACCTGTTTATCTACTCATTTCTTCAAAGAATTACCTCTATTTACAAAACAACCTAGCATAGCTACAAAAACAATGCATGAACTAATAATTTTAACCTAGGGAAACAAGTCTCAGGTTCACGTTTTCCTTTTCTTCCATTTTGTGAAATTTAAAACAAAAATTATGAAAAAAATAAAAAGAGTTCGGCATTTTCATATCAGTCTGATTTCTGATGATGAGGATAAGGGTTAGTCCCTGACCTATTTAAATTATTGTGTATTTTAGACAACCAGTATCTTCTACCATCTTCCCCATAAATGGAACCAATGCATAGACAACGTAACATTCATGACTGATAATGAGTTTTTAATGTGAAATAGAATGAGTCTAGGGAAATGGTGCAGTAGTTTATATATACAACATTTACATGTGAACACAAACACATGCACGCACACACACACACACACACACACACACAAACTATACATTCACCAAAATCCAAGTGCTCATTTTCATTATTATACAATCTTTTTCCAGACTGAGGAACACTACAAATCCCAATGTCCTTTTCTAGCTTCTGGCCTCTTCCTCATCTGCCTAAGGAAGGTTTAGTCTCGTGCTACAGCCTTCCCTGCCAGTCTCTAGCCTGAGTGCCCCATAAAATAAAGAGTAAGATCAGACTATCTCTATGTTCCCTTTCAACTCTAAAATCCCATGAACTATTATTGCATATTACCTGACCAGGTCATAGAACATCAAACAGGCATCTCCTTCATTTTGAAAACAGATTATATGAAGGCCCAAGGTCACACAGATAAAGTATGCATTTGAAGCTAACTTCCCTTCCTCCATAGCCAAAGTTCGATGTAAATATCCAGGTGCCTTACATCTTTAGAGCCTGCCTCAGGAAAGCATAAACACTTCTCAAATAGTTCTCCAAAGAGAAAAATATTCAGTGTTCACCTTCCTCTGCTCCTCCTCTCTTTGTTCTCCCCTCTCCCTTCTGAAAACATATTTTCATATGGAACTGTGTTGGTGGATGAATGGATTGTATTCTATTTTACATAGTAACTAAATTCCTTAGGGCAAGCTGGAAGTATTCTTCAAAAATACCCCCTGGTGAACAGCTCCAGAAACAAGATTGTAAGAAGGAAACTCACTGTTTTTTCCCAAAGATAAAACAATCCAGTGAAAAGTGAAAAGTTCAATTGGCTCGAATGAATCCCCAAACACAGTTATTTCAAGCTTTTTTTCCTCCTAAATTCAGTCAAACCCATTTTTGTTTAGTTGTGTTTTGTTTTCACATAGACACAGTCTTCCTGGGCCTTGGAAATAGCCCTTTGCCTCCAAGTACTCATTGATGTCACAAAGACACATTCTTTTGGTCTGTGGAGAAGTATGGACCTGTAAAGTCAGGAAACAATACCATGGTCCTGACCGTGTTTTACTAAACCTTTGACAGCCTGTCTATACATCATGAACACATATGCTTGCACGCACACACACACACACACACACACACACTGTACAATTAACTATAAAACAAAAGTATTAAAGCTCTCGCAGTATCAAGAACTCTGTGCTCAATGCAAATGAAATACTAAGTCTCCAGAGTGCACAAAGTGGATTGAGGAGACAGAAAAATGAAGGAAAATACACACACTCTCACATACACACACACTCATATACATACACTCACACATACACACACATATACACTCACAAACACACACACTCACACACACACATTTTGATAGTCTTCCTAGAAAGCTGGCAGGTTACCTATTGGAAGATAGTATCTCACCAGATTTTGGAGTGACTATTGTACTTTTATTGGGTGTTAGCCATGACCCCACTGTATATTATCATTATATTACCACCCTGCTCCCTCCTCTACTCATCCCTAGGATTTCCTCTTTGAAACTGAAACCTTCTGAGATTTCCTAGACAGATTAGCACCATCAACTTTCTTTCAGGGCATATGGCTACATTTCTGCATGAGGAACACACTCCATTTGGGACCCAACAAGGTGGAGCTTGCTCCAGCCAAATGACCCAGGTTAGGACTCAACGTTAGACACATTAATGTCACAAACCATGTGAAACACTAATTAATCCTCCACTTTGATGGCACTTGGCTGTTAATCTAACACTATCAATCACTGCTGTAGCCAGGAACCTTGAGTGCTTTGCCATCTCCCTCTTCACTAAGAAACCCCTCTCAGTTCTATAACTGTACATGCAGATTAGTCTAGGGTTGGTCCTGATGGATCCTGGCTTCTAATGAGAGAAGTCAAGGCATCTTCTCTCATACTTTTTGACTCATTAGGCTGCCACCCTGGTGCCCTGGGGACAATATGCTTAAAGTTTAGGTTTTTATTCCTGTCTGGGGTCTCCTCAAAGAGTGGGGTAGAAAGGTACTCAATAGTCAATATGAATCAGAGAGGGAACAGGCATTTATCTCCAAATACAAAGGAAATGCTAACAGAAAACATGAACAATTACACATTGGCTGAAAGAATTTAAACAAGATTCACTGACTTTAACTTATAACTATTGTTATACTCTCCTGAGAGGTTGAAACTGAAACCTCACCAAAACATAAAATAATTTGCTGAACTATTGAATAGATATTCCACATTTTACCTCAAGACTATCTTGTCTACTCAAAGCCCATGTCTCCTGGCCAGCTAAGCCTGGGCTTGAGATCCTCCTGGAATTCAAAGTGTTGATGGCTGTTGGTACTGATGTTCTATGCACAAACTTCCTAATAGTTATCTCCACCTAATGAACTCAGGACCTGTGGATCTCTTGAACTCACAAGGTCTCCTCTTAGTCTGGAATCATCTGTCCTGAGTCAGTCAAAGAAATGCAAATCCAAAGAAACAAGAAGAAGTTCAGGGTCAACCTTGCCTAGCATGAATACTCATACTTCAGATGCTATATGGAAATAGTTCCCTAGCTGCAATGGTCAAGGAGAGTCAGCTTTCTCTTGCCTGCAAAGAAAATCCCAGAGTTATATGATATTACCTGAAGAGTCAAAGCAATAGAGCCCAGGGTGGAGTCATTCCCTTTCTAAAAACTCACTGAGTCATTGATTCAGTGGCCAATAAAGGGATTTCGTAATTACCCCCGAGTCACCCAAGTGTTGATTCACCCATGACCAAAAGAAAGCATTGTACTCAAAGAACCCAAGCTCTGAATTAACATCTATAGTTAGCCAATAATAAGAAAGACTGCTCTGTGCATGTCCTATTCAATCCTAGTTACAATAGGAATATCTATAAATCTCAATACTTTTTTATTGTTCTTAATACTCAGACTGCTTCTTTTAAGAGATTTCAGATAATAACAGTTGCATGTTCTAATATACCCAAGGACAGTCATTCCCCAAGATGTCTCAAGTGTCTCCAGACTGTCGCATGCTATTGACACATGATTCATTTATAAACTACATTCTTTCAGTGTTTTGTAAACTCCCAATCACAGAACCTTAAGGATGATAAAAATCATAGATTATCTAGTTCAACTGCTTTCTGTATTTTACATATGAGGAAACTGAGCTCCAGAGAAGGGAAAGGGAAGGACAGATTCAGAAATGAAAATGATGTAAAGCAAAAGATAACTTTTAAGTTTCTTTATGAAGAACCTACTATGTGGCAAATGTTTTTTCAGGCATTAAAAATTTTGAAAATGGCAATGATGATGATAGCATTTATAAAGCACTTTTAGGTTTTCAAAGCATTTTACAAATATCATCTCATTTTGTCCTCACGACAGCCCTGAGAGAAAGGTGCTCATCATAATCTCCATTTTACAGGAGAGGGAATTGAGGTAGATTGCACAATGTGGCCAAAGTGAATGTGCAAAATTATCAATGAATTGAAAGTTCAAATTTAAAAGATTTTGTTGTTTTATTTGTTTTGTTTTTTCCTTTTCTTGTACCTCAGTTACTTTTCTTTTTTAATTCTATATCAGAGAGTAGGTGTGATGTTATAGGAAGGGCACTGGTCTTGGAGTCAGGAGATAAGTTGGGTGTTTGACTCTCCCACTCTTGACCTCAGCTTCCTTTTCTGTAAAATGAAACAGTGGAAACAGATGGCCTCTTGGCTCTGCCTCTAGCTCTGATACTACATGTTCTAGGGTCTTCCCTCCAGCTCTGACATCCTGTGTTCTAAAGGGCACCCTAGCCCTGTGTTCCCTATTCTAAGGACCCTCTAAGTTCTGATACTCAGAGATTCCTACGGCTGGAGGTGGAGCTGGGGATAAATTTCACACCCTGGATTCCCATGTCTTTATTGCACAGCATTCCAGTATCCTTAATGCCAGACTCTCCTATGTTACGACTGTCAAAGATCTTGGCTCCAGGGTTCATTCTAAAGAGTTCACTGCTTATTACAGCCTGTTTTGCCCACTCCCAGTGACTGTTTACTTAACTGGTTAATAATCACAGACCATGCAGAGGGCTGAAATGAAGGTCACCATGTGATGCTTTGGGACAGAAAGAATTCTTCCAATTAGTTAGGAATCAGTGAACTGCAGAACCCAGAATGGGAGGGGGGTAGCAGAGAAGAGCCAAAACAAGGGCTTGGAAGAGGTTACAGAGCCAGTGCCCCAGCAACTAGCAGATCTTTGGGGAAAACAAAACCTTGCCCTGTCTAATGGGCCTGAAAACCTTGAGCAAACAAATTCAGAATCCAGACAGAAGGCAGAGCAAGGGCATGGTTGAGAGGGTCATTAAGCAGGCAGATTGGATCCAACAGGCAGCCCTACAGGAAGAAAAGCAGTCTCTGAGTAAGCCCTTCTAGGCACCTCTCCTGACCCAAGAAGGTAACAGGGTCTTCCAGCTCTGGGAGATGGACAGCTAGAAGAGCTGGTGTAAGACACTACACATGAGATATGAGCAGGGTCCTGGACCTGGGAAACCAGACATGGGACAGAGGCAAAGGACACTGGGCATGGGACATGGATCTGAGAAAAAAAACACAGGATGTGACTGAAGGAAGCAAAGAACAGGACAAAGGATATGAGATCTATATGAAGTAAAGGTCACAGGATGTGGGACATTGGACATGGGCCACAGGGCATAGGACATGAGGCATTGCCTTATAGGATCCAGAACTCCAAGCACAGGGCACAGGGCATGAAACAGAACGAGGCAATATTCCTGTAAGACTTGGCTGTTATTCCATCCCCATCATCACACACACACAGTCTCTTTGTATGTAGTAGGGCCCTGTGTTACCCTCAGTCTGTCTCCTCCTAATTATAATAACCCAGGACCAAGCTTACAAGTGTCCAGGAAGAGTCTGGTAATGAGGCAGAACCCTGTCCCCTCCCAGCTAAATACAGAGACACAGACACTCTGTTAGATCTACTCTAGTCTGAGCACAGCCATTGTTTAGGCAGTCTGGGGAGCCCCTGATCTTTACCTACAATCATCAAAATCTTCAAAGGGTCAATACCACCACAAACACTCCCCTGGCCCCAAAGTTTGGAGCCCATCACCTTCCAGAATTTATTTGTGATGACGTCTTCAGCTGAGCCTTAGAACAGTAAGTCATTTCTTAATGAAATCCACAACCTCCCAGAACCATGATCCACCTGAATCCATCTAGTCTACATTCTTTCTGAGCTACAGGTGGGAGGGGGAAAGGGAAAATGGAGCACACAGCCCACATCTGCCAGGCATCAGGGGATTTCTGCAGTCTAGGCCAACTCAGGATGGGATGTCCCAAAGGTCAAGCCCTGGCCCAGCCTGACCATCTATCAAGTGGGATTAGTGAACCAACTCTCTCATCAAAACTACTACCACCATTCCTGCAGTCCTGACCTCTCTCCCCCAAATGACATTTTCTTTTTTTATTTAAGTCCTGTCTAGAATGGTCCATTACACATTTGTAATTGAATTACCATCATTCTAGTCAGGACTTAATCAAAAAAGAGCATGTCATTTGGGGAAGGGAAGTGAGGATTGCAGGAGATGAGGAAGCCTTGAGTTCAAATCTACCCTCAGTCATTTACTAGAAACGGGACCCTGGGAAAGTATGTAAGCCTTTTTGCATTTCAGTTTCCCCATCTGTAAAGTAGAGATAACAATGGCATCTCCCTTTAAGGGTTGTTATGAGAATCAAAAGAGATGCCCTCTGTGAGGGGCTTTGCAGACCTCAAAGCTCTCTGTAAACATTCACTGCCAGATAATAGGGACAGTAGCTGTTATCATCCATGTTTGCATGTGGACTAGGGACTTTCTTTGAGATCCCTCTCTTTAAGCTCTAAATCTGGTGACCCACTGTTAAAACTTCATTCTCAATTGGTCACTAAGTATTTATGAAGCCTCTGCTATGTAACAGGCATCATGCTAGGCATGGGGGATACAAGTCCAAAGAATGTAACTGAACACTTTCACGGAAAATTTTCTCCTAGAAGTGTGTGTGTGTGTGTGTGTGTGTGTGTATGTGTGTGTGTAAGAGACACACAGAGAAAGACAGAGAGTGAGAGAGAGACAGAGACAGAGAGAGACAGAGACAGAGACAGAGAGAGACAGAGACAGAGACAGAGACAGAGAGAGAGAGAGACTAAATGCTTATGCCCCTGAAGAAAAGGAAGGAAGGTTTCTATTTGAAGACCTTCCCAGGCTCCCACTATGCCTGGATCATCTCTATTATGAGAAGGCTTGCAAGGGCTCATGAATTTGCAATAATTGGTCAGGCTCCAGGATCTAGTGATAGCATTAGTTAGCCTTACTCACACTTGCAAATCCCATTGCTCTCCCCAGTGCCTCTTCCTCAGGCCCTCCCAAATTCATTTGAAGTCTCTTCCAAGGCCTTAAATAATTGACTCTAAGTTGATGTTTCCTCACCCCAGTTGTTTCTGAGTTCACTTTTCTAGACTGCAGGACTACATACTCTCCCATGCTGCAGATAGATGGGATCCTTGGGGATCATTTCCCTCAACCTTCCCCCTATTTTTAGGCAAGATGGCACCTCAAAAAGGTAGGCAAAGAGCCATCAGATGTGTAAAGAGGTTCAGAGAAATGTGGTCTATTAGCAAATTATTTTAGAGGTTAGTAACATCATAGTTGGGGCTGCTAAGTGGTACCATGGACAGAGCACTGGATCTGGAGTTGGGAAGATCTGAGGTCAAATCCAGACACTGTGTAACTCTGGGCAAATAATTTATTATTTGGGGGAAGGGCTGTTAAACATTTACCAGCACCCTCCTACTGGATATACCTGAAATTTCCTCCTTATGATTCTTTGTTATTGAATCACTATGCAGCTTTTAAATCTCAACTCAAGTGCCCCTTCCTCTAAAAATCCCTCTCTGATCTGCCCCTTCCAGAAATGACCTTCCAAATAAGACTTCATAGCACTTCATTTTGTATCTTTTTATTATATTTATGGTATGTAAATTTGCCTCAGTTCTTGTTTTTTTAATATAAACTATTTTTTATTTTATTTTTTAATTATTTTTAATTAATTTAATTTTAATTTTAGTTTCCAACATGCATTTCCATTAGCTTTTGAGTTTTAAATTTTCACCCCTTCTCTTCCCCCCAAAGTGGCATGCAATCTGATAAAGGCTCTACATAAACATTCTTATAAACATATTTTCACATTAGTTATGTTGTAATGAAGAATTAGAATGAATAGGAGAAACAAGAAAAAACAAAACAAAAGACAGAGAGACAGACAGAGAGAGAGAGAGAGAGAGAGAGAGAGCACAAATAGCATGCTTTGATCTGCATTCAGACTCCAGAGTTCTTTCTCTGGATGTGGATAACATTTTCCAAATTCACAGTATCCTAACACTATGGCTTTCTTGTTGGCAGCTACATAAGCTCTTAGCAGGATTTTCAGTCAGGGACACCTTGCATGGCTCTTGGGTTTCCTCTTTTTCCAATGGAAAATAATAAGTGACTTGCCCAGGATCACACAGCGTCTGAGGCTAGATTTGACCTTTTGGAGTTGTCTTAGATCACTGCATTGCTGCAAAGAGCTAAGTCTATCCGAGCTAAGTCTATCCAATTTAGTCATCATACAATGTGGTTGTTGCTGTGTACAGTATTCTCTTCTTTCTGATCATTTCACTCAGCATCAGTTCATATAAATCTTTCCAGGCTTTTCTGAAGTCTACCTGCTCATCATTTCTTATAGCACTATAATATTCCATTATATTCATATACCACAACTTGTTCAACCATTACCCAATTAATGGGCATCCATCCCCTCAATTTCCAATTCTTAGCTACCACAAAAAGAGCTGCTATAAATATTTTTGTACATGTGTGTCCTTTTCCCATTTTTATGATCTCTTTGGAATATAACCCTAGAAGTGGTGTTGCTGGGTCAAAGGGTATGCACATTTTTATAGCCCTTTGGACATAGTCCCAAATTGCTCTCCAGAATAGTTGGATCAATTCACAATTCCACCAACAATGCATTAGTGTTCCAATTTCCCCACATCTTCTCTGGTACTTATAATTTTCCTATTTTGTCATGTTAGCCAATGTGATAGGTATGATGTTTTGATTTGCATTTCTTCAATAAGTAGTGATTTAGAGCATGCCTCAATTCTTAATCTGTAAAATGAGGATATGTTGGAGAAGGAAATGCCAAAGCACTCTAGTATCTTTACCAAGAAAACCCTGTGGACAGAAGCCCATGCAATCACCCATAGCTGGACATGACTGAAGGAATAAAGAGCAAAAACAATATTATCATTGTCATGGAAGTCCTTCTTAACTTCTAATTTAATGTAATCAACCAGCAGACATAATAACCCCCTCCATATTGCATTTTCTACACACACACCCAAATACTTCTATAGAAAAAAGCTCTCCTTATCCCAGGGGAGAATTCAACTTAATCCTTTTTATTAAGCATCAGTTATTATATACAGCACACTCAGCTAGGTATTGGTGAAACATAAAGTTTACTCGTATAGGATTACTGTCCTTATGAGGTCATAGTCTGGTACAGAGATGAATGACATCAGTACATAACTAACTAAAGATTTCTTGATTTCATCGGAAGAGAGAACTCCTTCTGCCAATGCATATTAGAGTAATACACACACACACACACACATACACATGCATATGTGGGTATGTATATGTATAAATGTATTTCTTTATATATGCATTTATATATGTATATACCATAAATATAACAGATATAAAATAAAGTGCTATATCAGGTCTTATTTGGAAGGTTATTTCTGGAAGGGGCAGATCAGGGAAGGATTTTTAGAGGAAGGGGCACTTGAGTTGGGATTTGAAGACTGGGCAGTGATTCAACAACAAAAATCATAGGGATGAAATTTCAGGTATAGGTAAGAGGGTGCTGGTAAATGTTTAACAATCAACCATCCCCCTTAAAAGTACATATGACATTTTAATCTGAATTATTAACATTTTCTCTATCACTTTCTTAAGCATAGACAGTCAACAAAGCAATAAATCAAATCCTAATTTGCAGTGTTTGCCCATTTTCAAGGGTAAATGCTCACATTGAAAATTAACAATTGGCTTCCATAGCCCAATACAAACCAGCACGCCAATGGGTATAGGGAATAATATAAGTAAGGTTATGGAGAATTCAGAATTTAATTGATGGATAATAATCCAGTTCAGATTATATAGAATGCAATAATATAACACAACCTTAGAAAGATGGGATGGGTGCCATATTGGGGAAGACCTCAAATAATAGGAAACAATATTAGAATTGCTCTGGGACAGTGAAAAAAAGTCACTAAAGGCTTTTGAGAAGAGGAGTGATATGATCTAATTAGGCTCATTTCTGATCTGTTCTTCCTAATAAACACAATACAATCAGGTATAAGGTCTCACACTAATGTAATTATTTTCTGGTTTATTGATTATTTATTTTAAACCAAGATCATATTCTGGAAAGGAAAGAAAAAGCATAAGCAATGAAACCATCTTTTCCTCTTCTATCCCAGACTCTCAGAGGAATCAAAAGTCTGTTTGAAAAAATGAAGTGTTTCCCAAAAGTTTATCCAGGTCACTACTGGGGAATAATTATGGTAACATTATAGCTCATTCTCCTTTTTCCCCATTCACATTAGTGCTAGCATAAGCTATATTTCCCAGACTGGAAAGCTTAATAAGCCAAGCCAGCATTTGAAAACCCTGAGCCTTCAAGAGTATAACATAGAGAAGTAACTAGTGGGAGTCACTGGGACTGTGTCCCAAGGTGAAATATTTAGAGGACAGAAAATTTTAATAAATGCACTTCTTTAGCAGAAGAAAGTGAGGGGATGAGCTCAGATTTCTGACTAAGGAGGAAGGAAAAGGAGATTTAGCTTCCAGATAGCTATGGGGCAACTGAATACAGACTGTTTATTCCTTCCCTTTCTCATGCCATCATATAAGTATAGCACAGGTGAAGCATCCCATACAGCACCAACATTCTCCTTTCTCTTTCCTTCTCTCTGGACTAGCTTGTTCACTCCAGCCTATATTCACACTGGCATACTTGGGGGATGAGAGCAGAGTAATGGTCATGACCATGGCTACTACTGAAATTCTCAGTTTTAGCAGTAATCCTGTTAGGAGAGAGTAGGTACATACATTTAGACACATAGTAGGAAGGTATAAGTGTAGGGAAATTGACTTTTCTGGTAACTGTGGACTGCAGGTCTTGATAACCTTGATCTCTTTAGAGAACAGTCTGCACCATGTGTCAAAATTTCTTCTCTTCTATGTGTTCCCTTTTAGTCTTCACAGCTCCCCTCCTGGACAAAGCTACTTCTCATCTACTCTTGGGTTGCTCAAGCAATATCAAGTTCTTTTAGCACATGGCCATCTTTGACAAGATGCTGAGAAAGTGTTATGTTTTTTTAGAAAAAAAAAAGTATCAATATAGCTCTCAAGAAAACAACTATAAGAACTGCCTTTCCCCTTCTCCTTCCTCTTCTTTTCTGTTATTAAGGGTAGTTATTGGTAACACAGGCACATATAGGTGGAGCTATAGGGAAATATTGATAAACATAGCCAGCTCTTCAGCAGAAAGACTCTGCTTTCTTCACTTTGCTTCAAGAAGTTACAGCACTCCCCTACAATATAGCCTGCCTGGCTTCAATCATCACTCTCAGCTAACTCAGCTCCAAGTAGTAGCTCTTCTCTACTGATTCTCCTACAACCTGCTCAGTATTAGGAATGGGACAGTTTCCACTGTCAGCTTCTCTATGATGGCTATTGTGTCATCAACATTCCTCTAATCTCTGACTTTTCAACTTTTATCATCATCTGATCTTCTTCATATTCTAATAACTCCAATTAGGGAATCCTCAAGAATAGTGAACCATCTTGAACTCAAATTGAATTGAATTGAACTAAAATGGAATTCTATCCAATGTGAAAGACTGATTTTTTTTCCCCATAATTTTCCCCATAATCCACAAAGAGCCCTATGAATATGTAAGGGAACTGATGGCAAATCATCCCAGCAGCCATCACCACCTCTAGTCAGGGCCCTTTTCCTTGAGATACTGGTTTTCTTGGGACAGCATATGTCACTCTCCAATCATTTTTTATCTGATGATCTATGTTTTGCCTCATGCTGACTTTACCACTGTTTTACATGCAAACTTTTTGTTTTCTGTTTCTTTTAGTAGCCATGTAATAAAGGAGCAATATCATATATCATCTCAATTTGCTCTGTCTGAACTGACCCCAGGACTTTTCCCCTTTCTTCTATCTTTTGTAAGCTGACCAGCCTCTCCCTGGCAAGCATCCCAGTCTGGGAAGATTATAGCACATGCAGTAGAGAATCAAATGAGATTAAGGTTGGAAAGGTAGATTGGACATAATTTGTGAAGGACCTTAAATGCCAGACTAAGGAGTCTGGGAATTAGTCAATTGGCAATGGAAAAAAAAATCAAGTTTTATGAGTAGGAGAGTGATGTCATCATTTCCATACAGTAAGAAGATAAATATGGCATATTAAGAGGAGATCATTATAATAGTCTGTGCAAGAGGGAAGGGCCATATATGCAGTAAGAAGGAAATGGAAGTATTATAGATGCTGTCTCACTCAGGGCAGAGCAGGAAAATTAAGTAATATTTTTTAAATCATACATCATCATCCATTTGTTTTATAAACTTTAAATGCCTGCAATGTGTAGAGCCCTGCACTAAAGACTGGAAGAGTCATCATTTATCTAAGAAATGGTCACTATCCTCATGGAGTTAGTAAATCTAGTAAGAAATTAATTCAGGTACACAGGTTACTACAGTGTACTATTACTTCATAATTCCCTCAGAAATGAGCAAACAAAATACTGTAATATGGGAAGAAGAAGATAATTTCTGATGGGGAAAAGGTATCATGGAGAGCTACCTGGAAGACATGATATTTGAACTGTGTGGTTTTTAATGGGGAGATCATAACAGCAAGGCCCCCCGCATACACAGGAGGGCATGCTATACAGGTTCTTTGATCTGTTTTTCTAGAAAGAAAGCAATTTTTGAGGGGTCAACAATCTACTTTAATCAAGCACATGTATCATTCACTTAGTTCAGGGGAAAAAGTCAGTACCTTGAACTTCAGAGAAAATACAAACAGAGAAATAAAGAGCAACCAGCAGATAGGGTTTCCAAATGTCTGACCATAAGCAACATATACATTACAGATCAACAGACAGATCCAACTGTCTGACCATACATAGTTACCAGAAAGAGAAGCACCAATATCTGGGTTTTCAAAGCTGGGGGGAGGTAAGTGGTTCCTTAGAGGCTACCCAGAGTCTCATCTGTCCAAATAAACACTTCGAATGAGTAAGCCCCAAAACAAAACCTCACCTCAGAGTATTTATACACTTTTGAGAGCTAGAGGGCAAGACCCTCTGACCCAGTGACTCAATAAAAATTAACAAAAGGTATTGAGGCCTATTAATGGTCAGGGAAAATCTTTAACTCTTCCCCCCAACCAACATTAACCTTAAATTACCATTACAGAGGTAAAGAGAAGAGAAGGGAATTTTGTATATAGGGAACAACAAAGGCCAATGCTTGAATGTGGGATAAGGCATCAATGATGGCAAATTTGCTTACTTTCCCAAAGGAGAGCTGACCACAACTATAATCAAGGTGCTACCACTCAAACTTTCAAGATCTTAGGGATAACATTGGTGGGAAGTAAGTGTATAGAAATCCAGCAGGAAGCTACATGAATAGGGATTCCCACGTACTTCAACTCACAACTCTGGATCACAAATTTTGATGTCCTTAGTTTCAGGGTACGGGATGCAACGTGAGACAAGGACTCGATGTGGAACCTGGCAAAAAATGTTCAGCTTTGTCATAACCATCTTGGCAGTCCCCAGTTTGAGTACTTTACAGGTTACAATGCACTTTCTTCCCAATAGCTCGGTGATATAGGTAGCAAACCAAATTGTTCTCATTTTCTCATAGAAAGCTATTCCTTGTTACTCCATTCCAAAAAACAATGGAGGACACAACCCCAAATGTCCATTTTTTTCAGGCATATTAGGGTTCAATCTTCTTTCAAACCCATTCAGACCAGGAGCAACTCTCCTTGTAGGGCTCCCCTTTCTGTAGAAAAGGTTTGAGATAACTATGCATATCAAAGGGAATTTAGGCTCAGGTCACTGGGGTTTTTTTTCAGCTTGTATTTGTATATTTGATGCGCAACATAATTAGACCAGAGCATCTTTAATTAAGTGTGTCAGCCCCAGTGGAAGGCACTGAGTTCAGTACTAATAAAGCTGATAAAGGCTTTTGCTCAGACTTGGTGTAGTTAATGCCTCATCCATGTTAAGCCAATGTGTAACATATGGGCAGTTCCCCCACCATGGATTTATCATTTGGGTGTTGCTTTCTGTGAATTAATGCAATCAAACTCCTGCCAGTGTTAATTATTTTTTCTCCAAGAAGCAAATCCCAGAATTTAGCAATAACCAGCTGTTCTTTCATGCTGATGGTGTGGTAGAACAATCGGAGCGTGTGGTCACCCTGGGCAGATGGGGACAGGCTCAGGGGTGTCTGTCTGGAGTTTACAAGGACCCTTGGTGGTTCAAAGAGAAGAAAATGTCTTAAGTGGCTGGCAAATTTGCTTTGCTCACAGCTCTTTTCTCAACAACAGAGCCCTTGTAATACAGGAAGAGTGCTCAGATTATAAATAATAGCTCACATTTCTATGGGGCATTCTGGTTACTAAAACATCTTCAACATAATCGCCCTGTCAGGGAGGTAGCATAAGCATTAATAACACCATTTTACAGATGAGGTAACTGAGTCTTTGAAAGGGGAAATTACTTTCCCAAGATCCCACAGAGAATAAGTGACAGAAGCAGGACCCAAATTTAGTTCTTCAGTGTCTAAATTCAATAATCTGTCTACTATACAACACAAACTATTGAGTCACTCATCATGTGTTTGGTTGTTCTAACTTGATGTTGATATAGATAGATAGATAGATAGATAGATAGATAGATAGATAGATAGATAGATAGATAGATAGATATGTATATACATATATAGATATATATGACATATATACAGATAGATGATAGATATGTATATACATATATAGATATATATATGACATATATATACAGATAGATGATAGATAGATAGATAGATAGACAGATAGATAGATAGATAGATAGATAGATAGATAGATAGATAGATAGATAGATAGATAGATAGATAAATGTGTATCTACAGAATGAAGATGGTAATTTCTGATGGGGGAAGGGAGTAGTCATGGAAAACTTATAGACAGATATATATATATATATATATATATATACACACATGTACATATACATATATACATAAATATACTATAAATATATATGTGTGTGTGTATGTGTGTGTGTGTGTGTGTATCTTCACAGTTTTGTTCCCAGCCCATACGGATGAAGTAGAATATGAGTTGTGGGGCACCCAATATTTTTTAAGCTATTAATCAATTGGGAGATTTGATCCCTTCTAAAGAGGTTCTTTTTTTGTTGTTTTTTTTCTGTTTTGTTTATTGAGAGATTAGTGAGTGGGTACACTGGAAGTCACCTCAGATTACCCTTTCTCCCCAGCTAATTAATTATTTGACTATTTTGTCAGTATACAGACAGAAGTTTTTATGTGAAAAACTATTCATGACTAGTTGATGAAACAGTGACCAAAAGACAGAGTTGAACTACTTAGAATCAACTGCAGAGAAATATTTTTTGTATCAAATTGGATTCTAACTCTGGGTCCCCAGTCCTAATCTATAGGCTCCTACCTCCAGGCATTCTCAGAAGTCCATCTCCACTTCTGGAATTCAATACCTCTTCTTCATGGCCCTTTGAAATATTTCTCCCATTTCAAAGCTCAGCTCAGTCATTTCTCCCTTCATGAAGCCTTCCATGATAAACTTCCCTGCTAAAAAAAATGCTCTTTCTCTTCTCATTTTTTTCTAGAACAATTTGTGTATATTTTCTTTTTGCTTTATCACTCTATTTTATAGATTTCTTGTAGACTAGAAATGCATTACTGGGAGAAATGGTTGCTTTTATCATCTTTTCTACAAATAACTGATGCTTAATAAATGTTTGAATAAAAAAAACAAAACAAAACAAAATTATTTAATAATGGTTGGTCTGTTTGAAGAAAGTAGAAATGCTGATAACTACTCAAGGTATTCCAAAAGTCTTAATGTAGTTTTAAGCTATTTAATTTTAAGAATTTGGGGACTGCCCGTATTTGTTACATCCAAGTTGTTTCTGTCTAGATGGATATTACATACACACATTATCACCACGAGTAATTCCCTTCTTTAACAATTTTTCTCCAATGCAGGAACTTACTCAGAGAAAAAAAAGCTACCTTGATGTAAGAAGAAAATTTTGGACAATTAAGAGTTAGCTTAAAATGTAATGGCAGGTAATGAATTCTCTGTCATTGAAAGTGTTGGCATAAATTGAATGATAACCCTCTGGTGATCACAAAATTATGGACTTTTAGAGAAGAAAAGGAATTCATGGGTCATCCAGTCTAAGCCACCTTTGAAAAAGGAATTATCACTGTAACACACCAGATTAGTGGCCATCCATTTAAAGAGTCCAATAAAAAGTATTCAAATTCCCCTTGAAGTAAGTTTCCTTTTTTGGATAATTCTCAAAATTTGAAGGTTTTTTCCTCAGGGCAAGCCTAAATATGCCTCTTTGCCATTTCTCCTAATTGTTGCTTTCTAATCTCTGGGCAAACTAGGGTCATTCTCCTCCTCGGCTTTACATATCACAGCCTTTTGAACAGTTGAACACAGTTTTTGCATACTGACCTGAATCTTCTCTTTTCCAGGAACATCTCTATTTCTTTCAAGTAATCATCCATCATGTGGCATGGATGCCAAGTTCATCACCCTCTTGGGTGCCTTTCCCTAGAAGGTCTCCAGGTAATGGATGTCCTTTCTAACCCAGTGGCACTGGTAACCAAACCTGAGCATGCACTGGTCAGGGTGGGTAGTGCTTATTCCTAGAAACTGGGCCTCTCTTTATGAATCCCAAGATCACATTGATTTTTTGGCTGCCACATTAGAGCCAATTCAATGTAGTTTACTGTCCACTAAGCCCTTCATCCCCAGATCCTTACAGAAAGGGCCCCAACATACACAGGAGGACCTGCTATATAGGTTCTTAGATCTGCTTTTCTAAAAGGAAAGCAACTTTTGAGAGGTCAACAATCTACTTTGATCAAGCACATATATCATTCACTTAGTTCAAGGGAAAAAGTCAACACCCTGAACTTCAGAAAAAGTACAAACAGAGAAATAAAGATCAACAGACAGACAGGGATTCCAAATGTCTAATCATAAGCAATACGTGCATCACAGATCAACAGACAGATACAACTGTCTGACCATTACATACATACATAGTTACCAGAGAGAGAAGCACCAAGATGTGGGTTTGGGGGGCTTCTTAGCGATGACCCAGATTTTTCTCTGGCCAAACAAACACTTCCAATGAGTAAGCCCCAAAACAAAACCACACCTCACAGTATATATACACTTTTCTGAGCTAGAGAGCATTACAACCCTGGAGAACTAGTGCCTTATTAGAAATTAACAAAAGGTGTGGGCCTGCCAATAAAACAAACCTTCCCTAATTTGGCTTCCCTTAATGGGCCGACCCATTAATGGGTGGGGAAGATCTTTAACATAATTAACATTCCATCCTTCAACAAAAACTTCATGCTTATCCTGATTACCTGTCATCTTATTAGTTTCAGCCCATAGCTTTGACTTGGCCAGATCTTTTGGGACCCTGACTATTATTCAGTATCTTAGCTAGAGCTCCCTGCTTTGTGCCACCTACATATCAATCAGTCAGTCAGTCAGTTAACAAGCACTTATTAGGCACTTTCTATTGCCAGACAACTGTACTATACTCTGTAAATTTGCAAATCTGCAAATTTGATAAGCATGTCATCTAGGATTTTATCCAAGTCAGTGATAAAAATGGTAAGGAGGACAGGGCCAGATACAGAAGGTATTCCTTCTTGGGTATAGATTGAACTCACTGGGTAATATGATCTATTCCAGATCTGAGAGTGCAAGTAAATCTACTATTGACAATTGGGTAGCACTGTTGTGTCTCTATTGTGGGAAAAGGAACAAACAAAACCTTTATCCATTACTGGAAGAACTAGATACTTCTAGTTATCAAAATAGCCCATAAAAGACTGTCTAGAGACAATCAGGTAGCAAAGTAGAAAGAGCTCAGGGCCTGAAGTCAGAAAAACCTGGTTTCAAATCAAACCTCAGACACTTACTGGCTGTGTGAACCTGCACAAGTCACTTAACCTCTATCTGGCTCAGTTTTCTCAACTGTAAAGTGGGGATAATAATAGCACTCACCTCTCAGAGTTGTTGTGAGATCTGAATGAGATAGCATTTTTAAAGTGCTTAGCATAGTGCCTGGAAGATAGTAGATGCTTAATAAATACTTATTCCATCTATCCATTGGTCTATTTGGATGGATAATGGGTAAATCATCCCCTAGCATACAGAAAGACACCCTTCAAAAAGCAAAGAAAATATAGCGATCCTTAGAGAATCTAGGAGGGCCAACTAGCATAGCATATATTGTTCCTTTGTTTAGCCTTCATTTTCATGAGGATCAGTGACATCATGGATGATGCCTTGTTTATGTGTGAATTGGATTTCGGTGAGACCAAGCTGTGCAAAGTTGTCAGCCTCACTTTCTCTTCCTGAGTCATCAAAGTCCAGGGGCAAGACAATAGTCAGGACCGTTGGTGATGGCCCAGGATGCAGTGGATGACCTTGGCATCTTCAATCTGACCAATCTCTAAGAGTCTGCTTCAGCCACCTTCATAACCATTGGAACAAATTGTTCTCACACACTCATTCTGCCAAGAAAAGTGACCTTGGACTCCATTTAGGCCTAGCCTTGGCAAAATGATGAAGCTGATGAAGTTTGTTTGTACATATATTCCTCTCACCTCCACACCTGAGAATTTGACCAAGGAGGTATAAATACTTTCTTTACAGGCTTATGTGAACAGATCCAGTTTGCTACAAAATCAAGTGGAATCAAGTCATTTGATCCTCTCCTGTCAATCATTGATCTGACTTAATTGAGTGTCTTTTGGCTGCAAAAGCAATATAGAGTTATAGATGACAGAGTTAGTGCCTCTCTCTGAGTAAATAGTCTGACTGTGGGTTGACTAGAAACAAACCTGAAAGAGAATTTGAGAGAGAGGAAGCTGGTGTTATTTTCCCTGTGTTACAAATAAAGGCTAGCAACAGTGTAAGGGGGATGGGGAACCACTGGATTCAGTATATCATCAAGGTTATACTCTCTTCAGGTTACACTCAAAACTTAATTCAGATGCCTCAGACAATTTATAATAATAATAAGACAAACATAATAATAGTATCAAGGTAGTGTTTTAAAGCTTAGTAATCTCTGGGTATCCTTTATCTCATTTTATCCTTGTAATGACGCAGGGAGGCCATTATTACAGGTATGACCATTTTACAGATGAAAAAACTGATGAACATTAAGGTTAAATGACTCACTGATGGTTCTACAGGAAGTAAGTGCTAGAGGTAGAATTCAACCTCAGGTCTCTCCTAATGTCAAAGCCAGAAATCTATTTCCAAACTGACAGCTAGCAAAGTATGAATGTTTGTTTGTTTGTTTTCTAATGCTAGGGCTAATGGTACAGAGCTATCAGGGTGGAATGAATACTGACTCAATTATCAGTTTTTCATTTGGGTATCCCCAACAGATCTCCTTTCCTAATTCCAAAGATGTATTAAAACAACAGAAGCAAAGTGAGCAAATGCTCCGACAAGGACTCATAGCCAACTAATTCATAATGAATTTGTTCCTGAGGAAAAGCCAAATAAGGAAGGAAGGAAGGAAGGAAGGAAGGAAGGAAGGAAGGAAGGAAGGAAGGAAGGAAGGAAGGAAGGAAGGAAGGAAGGAAGGAAGGAAGGAAGGAAAGGAGGGAGGGAGGTATGGAGGGAGGGAGGGAGGGAGGGAGGGAGAGAGGAGAGGAGAGAAGGAGAGGAGAGGAGAGAGGAGAGGGAGGAAGGAGGAAGGGAGGGAACGGAGAAAAGGAGAAAGGAAGACAGAGGGAGAAAGAAAGAGTAGGACTGTTTGTTATAGCATTTTTTATGAAATCAAATTTGATATTTCTTTATAAAATCAATCTGTATCAGAATACCTTCCCTAAGACCAGGATGCTAGGCCACATTCTTATTATGCTAGGCCATTGGAGAGAGACCTCAGAGACAGATGCTACATGCCTCTTACCTGGGAAAAAGTGTAGAAGGTCCCAGTTGCCCCCCAAAGGCCTCATTACCCTCTGGAGCAATTTATCCCTGGAAGCTACTGAAGAGGGTTGGAAATGCCAAGGCAATTTTTCATGTAAATCACCTATCATTTGACCAGGAAAAAAAATACTGAAATAGAAGGAACAAAATTTCTTCATGTTCAGAGTGTTCATTTGGTACTAACTATGCTACATTCCCAGCTTACTCCTTCTATTTATCATATTTTTTAATGACATTCTTTCCTTTTGTAGTTTTTAAGGATTATTTTGAGAGTCAGGATGGTAATAGTTATCAAATTTTTGGTCTCAATACCTCTTTATATTCATAAAATTATAGAGGCTTTTCAAAGAGCTTTTGTTTATCTGAGTTATATCTATTGATATTAAATATTTAACAAAGAAAAGACTAATCTATTTCTCAAATATTTATTGATTCTCCAGGTTATAACTGCTGATATTTAACATATTAGAAAAAATTAATACATTTTCCCCAAATTTATTAATTTATTTGTTTTCAGTTATCAACAATCACTTCCATAACTTCCAGTTTTTCTCCCCTTCCTTTCCCTTCCCTCCCCAAGACAGCATGCAATCTTATATGGGTTCTACATACGCATTCCTATTAAAAAGACTTTCACATTAGTAATGTTGCATAAAAAAATTAAAATGAATTGGAGAAATGATGAGAAAAACAAAACAGAGCAAAAGAGAAAACAGTCTGCTTCATTCTGCGTTCCAATTTCATAGTTCTTTCTCTGGATGTGGATGGTATTTTCATCTTGAATCCTTTGGAAATGTTCTAGGTCCTTGCATTGCTGTGAAGAGTCAAGTCAATCAAAAACAGTCCAGCTCTTAGTGTATATAATATTCTCCTGGCTCTGCTCACCTCACTCAGTATCGGTTCATACAAGTCCTTCTCTGAAGTCTTCCTGTTCATCATTTCTTATAGCACAATGGTATTCCATTATATTCATAAACCAAAACTTGTTCAGTCATTTCCCAATTGATGGGCATCCACTTAATTTCCAGTTCTTGGCCACCACAAAAAGAACTGCTATAAATATTTTTGTATGTGTGGGATCTTTTCCTTTTTTACGATCCTTTGGGATACAGCCCAAGAAGTGGTATTACTGGGTGAAATGGTATGTAGATTTTTATAGCCCTTAGTTCATAGTTCCAAATTACTCTTCAGAGTGATTTGATCAGCTTACAACTCCACCAATAATGAATTAGTTTTCCAACTCTCCCATATCTCTTCTCCAACATTCATCATTTTCCTGTTCTGTCATGTTAGCCAATCTCATAAGTGTGATGTGGTACCAGAGTTCTTTTGATTCACATCTTTCTTATCAATAGTAATTTAGAGAATTTTTTTCATATGACAATAGATAGCTTTACTTTCTTCCTCTGAAAACTGCCTGTTCATATCCTTTGATCATTTATGGGGAATGACTTATATTCTTGTAAATTTGACTCAGTTCTCTATATATTTTAGAAATGAGGCCTTTATCACAAACACTAGTTGTAAGAATTCTTTTCCAGTTTTCTGCTTCCCTCCTCATCTTGGTTGCATTGGCTTTGTGCAAAAACTTTTCCATTTGATGTAATCAAAGTTATGCATTTTGCATTGTATAATGTTCTGTATCTCTTATTTGGTCATGAATTCCTCCATTCTTCATAAATCTAACACATAAACTATTCCTTGCTCCCCTGGTTTGTTTATAGTATCAGCCTTTATACTTAGATCATGTACCCATTTGAACTTTATTCTAGCATATGGTGTCAGGCATTGATCTATGCCCAGTTTCTGTCACGTTATTTTCCAGATTTCTGAACAGTTTTTGTCAAACAGTAAGTTCTTATCCCAGAAGCTGGAGTCCTTGGGTTTATCAAATGGTAGACTGCTATAGTCATTAACTACTGTGTCTTGTGTACCTAACCTATTCCACTGATCTATTCCTCTATTTCTTAGCCAGTACCAAGTGCTTTTGATAATTACTGCTTTATAATACAATTTAAAATCTCATATGGCTAAGCCACCTTCCCTAGCATTTCTTTTCAATAATTCCCTTGATATTCTGAAATTTTGTTCTTCCAGATGAATTTTGATATTAATTTTCTAGCCCTATAAATAATTTTTGGTAGTTTGATTTGTATGGTAGTGAATAAGTAAGTTAATTTAGGTGGAATTGTCATTTTTATTATATTAGCTCAAACTATCTATGAGCAACTGATGTTTTTCCAGTTATTTAGATCTAACTTTATTTTTGCAAAGTGCTTTGTAATTGTGTTCATATAGTCCCCGGGTTTATTTTGGCAGGTAAATTCAAATATTTCATAGTTTATACAATAATTTTAAATGCGATTTCTCTTTCTATCTCTTGCTGTTGAGTTTTGTTAGTAATATACAGAAATGCAGATGTTTTACGATGGTTTATTTTATATCCTGCAACTTTGCTAAAGTTGTTTATTATTTAAAATAGTTTTTTACTTAATTCTCTAGGATTCTCTAAGTATATCATCATATTGCCTATTTTAATACCTTCAATTTCTTTGTCTTCTCCAATTACTAAAGTTAACATTTCTAGTACCACACTGAATAACAGTGGTGATAGTGGGCATCCTTATTTCACCTCTGATCTTATTGGAAATGCATCTAGCTTATCATCATTATATATAATACTTGCTGATGGTTTTAGGTAGATACTACATATTAAAAAACGAATACATTTTAAAATATGTATTCTCTGGATTATGTCTATTGATATTTAAAACAGGAAAATTCAAACATATTCATAAATTCATTTAAAAGTAACATGTTAATATAAATAACATATACTCCATGATTAATAGCTTTATTTCTCAAAACAAAAAAATTTGAGAAGAACAGCATGGTTATACATATTTTTGCACATCCCTTTTGTGTCTAGCTTAATAAAAGACAGCTGGATTTCTCATATTTGCTTCTGAATTCAATCTGTGTGATATGTTGTTTGGGGTAAAGTACATAAAGAAAACCCAGTCTTACATTGATATGTAGTTGAAAAAAAGGGAACAATACTTTAATAGGTGAATAATGTCAATATTATGAAATAGTTTTGATTTCGTGGACTGCTTAAAAGGGTCACTGGCATAGTCAAGGGTCAGCCTTCAAGTCAGAGCATCATGGTTTCAAGGCTGCTGTGGATACATACTAGGTATGTTATTCTGTGGACATGTCATTTAACCTCTCTATGTCCCTAGTTAACTTTTTGAAACTATAAATTTCTGAGCAGTCTATCTGCATCACTGAAGGATGTTTGCAATCAATCAACAATCATCTATTAAAACAATCTTTTTGCCAGGTCCTGTGTTAAGTATGAAGGAATACCGGATAAAAATAATACCATCCCTGTTCTGAAGGAGTTGATTGTCTCTTGAAATCCACAGTGGAAATTCCCCACATTTGATGAAATCGCAATCCTTCCCTCCCCCAACCAAAGTGATTGTGTTACCAAAAAGTAGTTATTATCTTCTAATGCCAGCTTCCTGAGAATTCTTTCACATTTTGAGACTGATTGATAAGGAAATCTTTTTCTATAAGTGAACCATTAAGTTCAATTCAACAAATATCTTAACATATCTATTCTTTTTGTACTAAGGAAAGATTTACAAAAAAATTTCTCTAAGAACTCTGAACACTGCTAAAATATTTCCAGTGTATTGAACTCAATTCCTTCAATTTCTTGTTGTGATATTATATATCTCACAGCATTTTTAAAACCCTTATCCTGCATAGTGGCTGGGGGGTTAGAAGGATAGTCGATCACTCTAGGTGGCACAGTGGGTAGTGTGCTGGACCTTGAGTTCAAATCTGACCTTAGACACTTCTCTAGCTGCTTGACCCTGGGCAAGTCATTTTGCCTCTGTCTACCTCAGTTTCCTCAACTGTAAAATGAGGGTGGTAATAGCACCTACTTTACAGGGTTGTTTTGAAAATCAAATGAAATAATATTTACAAAGCACTTAATGCAGTGTCTGCCATATAGTAGGTTCTTAATGAATATTAAATATTTGTTACTTTACTTTTCCTTTTCCTTCCCTTTCAGTCTGGTCAACCAGAGGAATGAAATGAAGATGACTTTAGGACACAAGAAAATGCCATGGCAACCACTATAAATGACTATCCCTCTAGCCATGGTTCTTATCTATATTCTGACAGCCCCTGGGTCCTAGAAAATCTCAGAGTTAGAAGGGACCTAAGAGACCATCTAGCTCAAGGGTTCTTAACCTGGGGTTAATTATCTTTAAAAAAACTGATAACTGCCATCATCCTGAGAAGCAATCCCTGTAGACATAGAGCCTGTCTACTGGTTCTGCATGTGCTGCAGCCACAGCTACCAAAGACCCAGAAAAGAAAATTGGCACTGTAAAGTGTTTCCACATCAGAAACTGCTATCATTTTTATCAGACATGACATTAAAGAAGAGGAATTATTATATGCTTTGTTGCCATACCCTAAGGACCATGAGATCTTTCCATCTTACTTGCTCCAGAAACCTCCTCTATGTCTTGTCTTCTCCCATTAAAGCATGAGCTTCTAGAGAGCTGGGATTGTCTGACTTTTCTATTCATATCCCCAGAGGTTAGCAAGAGGACTTTGTACACAGTAAGTGCTTAATAGCTGCTTCATTCATTCATCCAAATAAATGTCAATATAACTGGCTTCTTTTGTAATCCCATGTATTCTATTTTATGCATTTAAAACCATTATTCTGAGGAGGTGTGTGTAGGCTTCACCAGACTGGCGAAGGGGTCTAGGATACAAAAAAGGGTAAGAACTGAACCAGTCCAGGCACTTCCTGAGCAAAGAATCCCCTTCTACATCTTAGGACCTCAGTTTCTTCCATAGACATGCATAAGAGGTAAGACAGGGCTGTCCAGAAATGCCCAAATATGCTATCAGCCTTCTCTTTGTGGTGGGAAGTTCCTCCAGGAACATGGGATGGTTTTCTCAATCTCTAGAGATCCCTCCCCCACTCTGCATCAGTGGCTACCCCCATTCTGTACTCTTGTCTTGCCATTGGACTCTAATGACTCTGGAGAAGAGAGTAAGGCTAAAGACTTGACACAGCCCTGCCTCATTTAAATAGAATTCACTGGCAAGTCAAGGCATTACCCTAGTCATGCCATTATTCTCTTTGAGAGTGAAGGCTGAACAACTCCCACTCATCGTTCTTCCTTCATCCTCTTTACCTTCACCTCCTTAGTTACTTCCTCTATGGTCTGGTGCAAGACAAAGAGGCACATCTAGTGGCTTGATCTATGCACTGGACCTTTGAGCTCTACCAGACATTCTCAGAAGTCCCATCACACCTGTTCAGGTGATGCTTCTGATGTGCCAGTCTAGTTCTTGTTCCTTGCCTAGGTCAAGTGAGCTGGTCTCCTCCTAGAAGACCCTCACTCACTCCATTTCAGGGACTCTAGCAAGCTGAAGCCAAGCCAGGAAAAACGCAGCTAGAGATCTGCCCCCCTTTGACTCTACTTGATATTTTGTTTCTCATGCCACACACATCTGGTTAGTACAATTGAGGAAAGAAAAAAAAGGACATTTCAAAAAACTATAAGGATGTGACTAAAAGAGCAAGGTCCAGTTGAAAGGTAAATCTTTAGCAAAGAAAATAAAACTATAAAGATGTTTTTCTATTTTAAGCAATATGAAAGAGTTTGATTTGGAAAGTGTGGCTGCATTTCAAAACTGGTTATTACTATTTAAAAATAAGTTTAGTGCTATCTTGATCACTTTAGTTTGATGAGAGGAAATGTCCTTTATGATTGAATATTCTATACATGTTTATCTTTAGAAAATAAAGAAATCCCATATGTGCACCTTAATAAAATATGCTTCAACATTTATCAGTGGTTTCCTCATGTGTTAAATGAAGGGGTTTGACCCCTGTTAAAAGAAGAACTGATCCCCTTCTTGCTTCCAATCAGATGTTCCAATAAGAAAACAGCTGAAATATGAAAGCGCATTCATTTATAGTCAGGGGGTTTGGGTTCAAATCTTCTGTTCCATACTTGTTGGCTGTAGGACCTTGGTCCAGTCCCTTCCAGTCTGTGGAATTCACACTTCAAGGAAGATGAGTGATTCATCTCGGCAACGGGAAATGAACAGTTTGGCTTGGTCCATTTGTGGTGCAAAACCTGAACTTTATCCTTCTTGGCTACTGTGAATTATTCCAATGGGAATAATTATGGGAAAGAACAATTGCCTCTAACAACTGTAATTAATTTCTCTTCCAGAACAAATCTTTAATATAATCTTGTACATCTGGAGATCTCTGTATAACTGTCTGGGTTGGACTGACTGAAATATGAACATCAATTTTGTTTCCAATCTAAAGGGAGACCAGACCTAAAGGATGGATCCCTGGGACTGAAATTGAGATACAAGGGAGGGAAGAAAGGGGCCTTGGTTTTTACAGACTCCTGGGAATCCTTTATGCTTTTTTTGACTTGTGTCTCTGGGACAAAATAAAGATTAGTCTTGTGCCTGGTATTGTTAGTTTGAGTAATTGCATGGGAACCTCAAATGAGATATTGTTTAGCCCAGTGCCTAAAACATAGAAGGTGATATGTAAATGCTTATTCCCTTCTCAGGGCCCTTTTACTCCCATCTATAAAGACCTAGACAAAAGTGCAATTGAGAGTTACCCAGAGGAAAATGGGTAGTGGCAAAACAAGGTAAGAAGACACGATTTTTATAAACTTAGTCTTTCCCCCATCCCTCTAAGATTGAGTATATAGTCCAAGTAAGCCTAGAACATGAGTTCCAGGTCATCACTGATACTTAGATTGGGCTATATAGTTTCTAATGTCCCATCTAACTCTGAGATTGTGTGAATACGTCTGTGATCCCTAACAACTGGCAATGGAAAATCCATAAACTCCACATCAGACCAGTTCTAAACTGTAGAGATGCTTTCTCTTGTATAAATATGAAATTTATCTCTTTGTTATTTCCATCCATTGGTCCTAATAAACCCTCTGGGGCTAAGCAGGTCAGCCTACCTCCTTTTCCTCTACAGATCCCCTCAAATTCTCAATGGTGAGAAGCATCCCTTCTCCTGCCTCCACATTAACCTAGCCCATTTCCTTCAGTCTGCAAATGACCTGGCCCCTTTCTCTCTCACTAACCTGCTCTCCTTAGTGCTGGATAGACACTTGACAGAATTAAGATCTCCAGGGTAATTAATGAAACATCTCTTCCCACTGACTGTTTTGGTAGCCCTTCCTAGATGGAAACAAGGTGGTGGACAGATGATTGGATTTGGAATCAATAAGACCTGAGTTAAAACATTGCCCTCAGAAATTTAGTAACTATGACACTGGGCCAGTAACTTCACCTCTCTCCTCCTCAGTTCTCTCATCTGTAAAATGGGAATAATAATAATAGCACCTAATTCCATGAATTGTGAGGATTGAATGAGATAATACTTAGTGCTTTAGAAGCATTAAAACATGATGTAAATGCTACATGTTATTAGGATGGTGTCTGTCTCTGACTTACCATATTCACCACCTCTGACATCCCTAACATATCACTTTGCCTGTGACAAATAGCAGGAAGCAAACAATGTCCAGAGATAAGAATATTATCAAAATACCTCCATGAAATGAGATGGAGAGATTGGATTTCTATTATTAGCTCTCTTCAGGTTTGACTCCTAATGACCCACAATGTTGTGAAATGAAGGTCCAAAAATCCAGAGAATCCCCACATCTCATTTTGACAATGTCAACCTGGTTTTCAACAGAGACTTTACCAGGACTCTCAAGAGTATCTGCCATCACTGCGATGGATGTGATGCCCTTCCTTCATCTCCATTAAAGCACTGGGGCTGTTGTATTAACATAATGCTACCTGGATTGGATAGAAATTAAATATCACTAAGGTAGGATTCAACAGAATCTGTCACCATGACTATACAACTTGCAGCAAGGAGCAGGTCACAACAAGGCCCCATGAGAAGTGACAGAGAAGGAGAATTCCAGTCCTGGGCCTCCTTTTCTATTTTGTTCTTTTTATTCCTAGATTCTTTTCCTTTCTTTGTTGTCTATGATTCCAATTTCCCCTTCCAGAAGAATGCCTAGTAATTACTATTCTTGTGACCTCATCAATCATACATTATCTCCAGCTGCTTGCTGGACACCCCCCAATACCCCCAACACAACATGTTCTGAACTGAATTCAGCCCTCAACTCCCTTAGCCCTCCAGAAAGCATGACACAGTACAACTGCTAGACCTCCTGGCTGCTTAGGGACAGAACCCTCAGTTAAACCCCAGAGGCACAAGATATACCCTCTGGGTTACAGACTGAACACTCTTCTAGTGAAACACACCTGGGACAAAGTTCCTCTAAGCTGCAATAAGTCCACCTTCCATCTCAGTCCTGGCACAAGAATTCCTAGTTATGATTGCAATGCTCCAGTCCTCAACCCCTCCTGTATGTACTATTGTGATAACTTGACATACAAGCTCCTTCATTCCAGTCTCTCATTCACATAACTACAAACTTAATTTTCCAGATGCACACGCCTGATCTCATTACCCCCACCCTTTTCTACAACCTTCAATGGTTCCCTTTCACCTCTAGTGTAAAATACAAACTCATTACATTGTACAGGAAGCCTTTCTCAACTCCTTCAAATTCTGTGCCTCTCCTCTTTCAATTATCATCTATTTATCCTTTATATGGCTTTGTTTTGTTTGTATATTTTGCACACACACACACAGTTTGTTCATATAATAGTTTGTATATATTTATTTGCCTATCTTACTCATTAGATTGTGAGCTACTTGAGGACAGGGACTGTCTTTTGTCCCTTTTTGTATTCCCAGAACTTAGCACAGTTCCTGGCATATAGTAGGCACCTAACAAATAATGTTGATTTATTGATTGACTACCTACCTGGGCTTTCCACAATCTGACTCCAATCTGATGTTTCAACAGTGATCTCATTATTCTCATGTATTCCGTATTATAATTAAGCTTAGAATTATTAGGTATATCCCAAGCTCATCCAACATTGCCTCTCCTGTTCTGCATCCCTGGAACACACAGCCTCTCTGATCTCTAACTACTGAAAGTCTTCTCTTTCTCTGAGGTTCAACTTAGGTGTCATCCTTTCTAGGAAGCTTCCCTTAATCCTCCTCAGCTGAACTTGTTTCCTCCTTCCTCATAGAGCAGTGGTGCCAGACTCAGATGAAAAGGCAAAGGGAGTTCTAATCCCAAAATACTATTGACTTAGTTTTAAAATGTTATCTATGTTTTATTGTATTTTTACTGATTTTGTGAAAATTTTCACCAGTTACAATTTTAATGAGATTTGGCAAGATTCTTGCAGGCACATGCCACAAGTTAGATACCTCTCCCTTAGAATACTTTGGCTGGGTCTTCCCTAAATCCCCATCGCTCTCTACATTGCAACATACACACATACATATATATATACATATGTGTGTGCATGGATATATATGTGTATATATGTATGTGAATATGTGTGTACATATATATATATGTATATCATACACCCCTCCCCTTATTAGACTACAGTATCATCTGACGGGGATTGTTTTTGTCTTGATTTGTGGGGCTTTTTTAAATCATTTTATCCTGCACACCTAATCCGTGCCTGTCATATGGTAGGTGCTTAATAGGTATTTATTGAATTGGACTGGATTAAATTGATTTGACTTCCTCATATTGGACAAATGAGGAAGAAGAGGAGGATCTTAGAGAATTCAGAAAGCTAAAAACAAAGAAACGTTTACACAGTTTCATAGAGCACTTTGCCCCTCTCTCATGCACAACCTTGCTCTTTTCATTTTTAAGCAATGGATAGTGTGTTAAACCTGTGTTCAAATCTCACCTCAAATACTTACTGGTAAGTCACTTAACCTCTGCCTTCCTCAATTTCCTTATCTGTAAAATGAGATACTCATGGCACCTACCTCCCAGGGTTGTGAGGATACTATGTAATAGCATATGTCAAGTGCTTTGTAAACCATAAAGTGCTATATAGAAATGCTAGCTATTTTTGTGTTATATTATATATGTTAGTGTCTTGGTAGATTGGGCACTCCTATAGGCAGATGCTTGATCTTACCTAAATTTTATATTTTCCTCATTGCCTGGCCTATGGGTTTGTGGACATCACAGGCTTAATCAATTTACATATAATTAAATTAAATGAGAAATCTCTTTCCAGCTTTTCAGAATGGTATTCTGATTTCTAAGGTCAGGAGAAGTTCAGCCAAAAAAAAAAAAAAATAAGAGTATTCTTATGTTTGGCTAGGACAAATAGTATCCCTTCTAGAAGCTGAGCTCCTGCCATCCTTGTATCTCCATCAGTAATCGAAGGAGGCCAAAAAGGTGACACAGTTATGGTGTTATCAAATGCTTATTGTCTAAGAAAAGCAGCCCAGAGAATTCTGGGATTTTTGCCTTTTTGTGAACTGAACAGAGGAGATGGCTCCCTCCAAGTCATCAGGTCAGCATGTATTTCTAATGCAGATGTCATTACTATTCACTTTGTATTTGCCTACCCACCCCCACCACTCCAGCATCCCCTCCTCCCTCCATTTTCCTTTCAACCTTCCCTTCTGCACTGGTGAATCCTCAACAAATAACCAGTTATTGATTTGCAGCGACTAATTCTGACCCAGTGTCAATGGCTGGGTGTCAGCCAATGGGGGCAGGAAGTCCCACAGGGTGCCATCCTGTTCAATAGCTTTATTGATGGCCTGAGCAAATGAATCTTGTAATATGCTCATTAAATGTGCAGATGATCCTAAGTCAGGTGGTATTGCTGATTCTGTGGAAGGTAGGATTTAAATTCATAATGACTTAGATCAATTGGGAAAAATGGTCCTGCAAAAACAGGGTAGAACTTCATAGTGACCAATGAAAGAGGATCATTTTAGAGGAAAAAAAAAAAAACAGTAATATCACAGCCCCAAAGATAACTGACTCCCCAAGCACACCTGGGGAGAAAAAGATCCAGATGTCATAGCTGACCACAAGCACAATTAGTAGTATACAGAATGTCATAGTTTCTCAGCCTCTGGGACTAGACCACACACACAAGAAAAGGGAAGGGCTCAGAAATTACCATCAAGGCTGATCATGTGATTCAGGGTTAATATAATCTAGCATTCATAGTTGCTCCATGCTTAAGACCTGAGGTAGTTTATCACACAGCACAAGGTTTCCAACCATATCCCTCCCTTCCCAATAAAGACTAGTGGTTCCCTATCACCTCTGGGATCAAATAGCTCCTTTATAATATAGCCCTCCCTCTACCTTTCCAGTCTTCTTAAACCTTATTCCTTACCATGTACTCACCAATACATTGATACTGACCTCCTTATAGTTCCCCAAATAGGATACTCCTTTTCTTATGTCTGGGTATTTTCTCTGGCTAAGTCACCAGTTAATTTAACTGATACTAACATAGTGGAATCTCAAGGTCCTTCCCTATCCTTGTTGCCTTCACTTGTATGTTTTACCATTTGCCAAATTATTCTTATCCACACTATGTATGCCTTAGCTAAATCAGACTACTTTGTGCCCCTGAATCTGTCCTGTTCTCCAGCCTCCACGATTTTGCAAGATTCATTCCCTACTGTGATTCTCCCTTCATCTTCCTCTTCACTTTCTTACCTATCCTTTTAAAGATGGCATTCAAATGGCATCTCCCAGGGCACTTTCTTTAATCATCCCATCAGTAATAACATACCCCCTTGGACCTCTCTTAACATTTCAATGTGAATGTCTTTGACATATTTCTCCTATTATCACATAGACTGCATTTATTATTAAAGTTTGTCTCCAATGCTGCATCATGATTTGTAGGTCATAGGATCATAAAATCACAGCTCTAAAGCAAGAAGGAAGCGAACCAAGAAGTCATCTAATCCAACGCATTCACTTCACAGATGATAGGGATAGGGATGTATGCAATCAAAAATCACAGTCTAAAGCTGGAAGGATCCTTACAGGTTATCTGATCCAACACAATTCACTTGACAGATGAGGAAAACTGACGGTCAGAGAGGTTGTTATTTTAAGCTAAACCCAAAGTCTCACTGATAGTAAAAGATAGAGACCAGATTCACAAACCATGTAGCTTGACTTCTCAAAGGCTATCCTAGCTGCATGCAGACTAGGACAAATACCACCAAGCTGTACATTTCCTCTTGTAGATTCAATGACAAACTTTTTTTGTGTGTAAGCCAGGCTACTACTTGAGCAACAAATCTCAGAGATCATTCATCAAAGGTTTGCTCTCCAGAGAATAAAGTTTTTCTGCCACAAAAACTCACATCCACTAAGACCTGGAAGAGTTGTATTCTAGATCAATGGATAAAGGGTTCACACTATCCCAGTTATAGACCCCTGAAGTATTCAAGTTAAATTATTTCTCTACAGTCATAGGACCATGGACTTAGAAATGGAAGGGACCTTAGAGCAAATTCATCTGGACAAGGGTATTTGGGAGCAGCTAACCGGTGCAATGGATAGAGCTCTATGTGTCCTCAAACACTAGCTATGTGACACCAGGCAAGTCACTTCACTTGCAAGTCACTTCATTCTGGTTGCCTCAGTTTTCTCATCTGTAAAATGAGTCAGAAAAGGAAATGGCAAACCACTCTAGTCTCTTTGCCAAGCAAATACCAAATAGGGTCAAGAAGCGTCAGACATGACTGAACAAGTCCTGAATCCCCTCAGTTTCTGTTGAAGCTTATGGACCCCTCCTCAAAATAACATTTTTTAAACAAGTTAAATAAAATACATTGGATTACAAAGGAAATGAATTATAATGAAATGGAGATGTAAACTCTTTTTTTTCCATTCAAGTTCATTGTCTCTTAAAGGGTTCATAGACCCCCCTCTGTTGATCTAGGCCACCCTCTTCATTTTACAAATGAGGAAACAGAGACTCAAAGTGGCTAAATGACTTGGCCAAGCTCATACAAGGAGACTATAAGACCTAAGTCCTGCGTCTCTAGATGCCACATTCTTTCCATTGCACCTATATAACTGTAAACTCCATGAAAACAGGACCTGTGGCTGTTCTTAGCGTTATATGCTGAGGAACACAGAGAATATCGTCACTTAATCAATGTCTAACATTGAATTGAATTGAGTTCTCTGGCTCAGAAAAAATACAGCACAGTTTTTTTGAGGGAACCTTCTATTCTCATTGACTCAAGAAGGAAGGGAACAGGCCAACAACTCCATTTGACTGAAGAATTATTAATTTGTCAGCTAGCTTCCAAGTTAAAAAGTAACCTCAGCTCAGACCCTTGAAAACACAGCTGTAATCCTCAGTCCTCCTTGAGCTAACCCATCCAAGCCAGGAATCTTGCTCAGAATCCCCACCCCCCACCCCCACTACTGGCTGCAGGTAGGAAGAAGGAAGAAGGTTTGTAAATGAGGTTCCCAACCTCTGATTGATCACATTCTATATGATGAGATACAGGAGCTGACATTATCACTGGGCAGGAAGAGTTCTCTGTTTCCCAAAGACAAGCCTGGGTGACTGGGGAAATGGCATTACCTGAGCGATGATCTCGTTAATGAGAACAATAGTGTCTCTGAGCACAAAGATAAAGCTTCCTGTGGCAGGCTCAGACACCCAGCTCTGGCAGGTTTTAGAGGTATTACCATGATCCCCATCCTGCCACAGGCTGCCATGCTCTGTCCTAAGCATGATAAACAACAATTAAACAGTGATTATAGCTCAGATCCAACCTGCAATTAGTCAGCCTTGATGACACCATTGCCACCTCCAGCCTCACCAGGAAGCAGGAGTGAGACCTCTGTCCTTTCCAATGTATAACTCACTGCTGTGGAAAAAAGCCAGAGCAGATGGCAGATGAGGAGTGATTATAAATATCAACACAGTGTACTGAATTTATCCACAAATGTTCACAATTTCAGTTAGACTCTAAATGTGCAGAAAGTGAACTATCTGGTTATTTTTTTAAAATAGTTAGCTTTCATAATTCCTTTTTCATTTGGTCACCTCCAAGTAACAGATTGATCTTCCTGAAACGTAATTCTGATAACATCTTTCCCTTGCTAGAAATCCTCCAATGGCTCCCTATCATTGACCAAATATAATTTAAGCTCCTCAACCTGGGTCTAAGAAATTTGAACTAGGTGTAATGGATAAAAGTTCCAAAGAGGAAAATTTAGGCTGGGTGGAAAACATTCCCTAACAATTATAGCTATCCCAAAATGCAATGGGCTGACTCTGAAGCAACTGGGTCCCCACCATTGTAGATCAAGCAAAGGCAGGACCACCACTTATTGGGCATATGGAAGAAAGGATTCTTTTTCAGGTATGGGTTGGACCATAGGGACCATATGGACACTCACATCTCTTCCAACTCCACAATTCTGTAATTCTGAGAGTCAAAGCCCTCTGTAAGCTAATACTACCTTCTCCCTTTCCAGACTTACTTGACACTATTCCCCACACTGAGTGTTATGCTTCAGCTGAATTTGGAGGACCTTTTCTTTCTGCCTGTTCTTACATTTTTCCCTATGTATGCCTCATCTCTTCCCTCTCCTCCCCACTTATTTCTCATGTCCCAGTACAAAAGCCATCTCTCTGTTATGTGTCCTATATTCTAGACCATCCGCCATCCTTCAAACATGTCTCCCTCTTCCCATGCCTCCAAAGTATTATTATGCATATAGGTTCCTGGACCAAGGAGCTCCTATCATACATCTCAATTGGGTAATATTCTGAATACTCCTTACACCCCAGCTTCAATGCTACATCTGCTCCTAGAAATGATTCCCTTTAATCTGATTTCTCAATACCTACTACTCTTCCCTTTTGTACAGAACACATTCTAAATGGAGCTTGCACTCCACTAAGACCCGAAGATTCTTTTCTAGGAACAACTAATTTATATCTGTATCCTCTGCCCCTCTTATAGTTATGAAGCTGATTTGTGTACTCAAGTACAAGATTTCATTTTATCCTTATCGAATTCTGCGTTATTCACTTCACCCAGTGCTCTAGCCTGTGAATCTGGACTCTGGCCCAGAACCACAGAATTGAAGAATTAGAAGCCATGTCAAGGACTGTCTAGTCCAAATCACACATCAAAGGAATTCTAGGTGTTACCTGTGTTTCATCCACATCAACTATGACCAAATCTGCACATCTGATGAGCGACCATTTATTCCTTTATCCAAGGCATTGATTAAAACAGTCCACAGTTCAGGGCCAACTACAGTTCCTTGGGATACCCAGTGGAGACCTCCTCCCTTGTTGTCATTGAGCAAATTATTATTACTTATCCTTTTAATCCAGCCATCTAATATATTCTGAAGTCATCAGGGTGTCTTATTATCTAGTCAATGCCTCTATCTTCTTCAAAATAATAGTATAGGGGGGTGGAGCCAAGAGTAACAGCATAGACTTGCTAGCACTCTCCCCACAAACCCAGCCAAGCACCTGTAAAAAATGACTAAACAAATTCTGGAGCTGCAGAACCCACAGAATGACTGAGTGAAGCGAATATCTAGCTCAAGACAACGTGGAAGGTCACCGGGAAGTATCTATCACAACACAGTGGGAGCAGAGTGCAGTCCAGTGTGGGCCATGACAGCGCAGACAGGACCTGAGCAGAGGACTGAATCTCTGGCACCTGTGGTGGTTTCCAGACTTCACGACCCCAAAACACCAAGGACAAATTGGAAGGTCAGTGGAAAAAACCTGTGGGAACTGTGTGAGAGAGTAGCATGGTCAGTCCCTAGCCCCAGGGCCATGGAGAGGGTGGAGACGCATGCAGAGGAGGAGCCCATGGCAGCAGCAGGGGCAGGGGCAATGGAAGCAACTGTTTCTGGAGCTCTAGGCCCACAGATTGGGGGAAGGATAGAGTGGATGACAGTACACCCCACAACATACTTTGTCAAAAGCAGTGCCAAATATCTAGGCAAATTACGGCAAATAGGTTGTTAGTTGTTTTTTCTTGTTATTTTTTTAGGTATACAAACACTTAAATAACTAGGTATTTAATTATTTAGGTACCTAATTAACTAGATTCTTAGTTGATGAGGTAACCAGATGATGTTATTTCTTCTTCATTTCAAAGAGGACCAATTACATCATGGGGTGATGTCTTGACTTGGGCATGATTTGGATTTAAGTTAGGCAGAGTTGCACAAAGTTGTCAGCCACACTTTCTCTTCCAGAGTCATCAAAGTTCTGTGGCAAGACAAAATTCAAGATGACAACTAGTAATGGCCTAGGATGCAGCTGATGACCTTGCCATCTTCAGTGGCTGACTAAACTCTAAGTACTCCACAGCACTTGCTTTGTCTGAGTTCATGGCCATTGGAACAAAAATATTCCAATGGAGGAAGTCTTCGCATGCTTGGGATAAATATCCCCCTAACTCATGAAGGGATTTGAGGTTTGTCAGTCATCTAGTCCATCTGCCAAAATGGCTTTACTGAGATGAGGCCACTGCCTATGCCACAGCTTCTTGGGAGCCACAGGTGAGAGTTGGGTGAAGGGGGACACCAAAGATGGATGAGCAGCCCTGAGAAGGACTCAGCAAACTATCTCACCAGCTGGGCTAGTCCTCCCTAAACTGCCCATATACTTCATGGTACTCTAATTAGTTACTGAAGTACTTAGCTACATAGGTAATTTATTTATAGATGGGAAAACTGAGACCCAGAAAGAAGTGATTTGTTCAAGGTTCATATTGCTGATTAATTTGTCATAAGTGTTAAAGCCAGAATTTGAACCAAGTGTCTGTAATTCTAAATCTAATACTCTTTCCACTGAGCTGCTACTGTTCTGAAAGCTATTTTAAATGTCACAAAATCTTGGTCTCTTACTCTTCTCAGATTTTTTTAATTTTATTTTATTATTATTATTTTTTTAATGTTTTACAATCACTGCCATAAAATTAAGATTTTATCCCCCTCACACCTACCCCCCAATACCCCCCTCCCCCCCACGACAGCATACAATTCTGTATAGGTTCTACATATACTTTCCTATTGAGTATATTTTCACTATAGTCATGCTATCTAGTCGAACTAAAATAAAAGGAAGAAATCATATAACAAATCAAAACATGATACACAAACACACACACACACACACACACACACAAGCATGATCTGCTACATTCTGCGAATGACTTCCATATTTCTTTCTCTGAGTGTGGAAGGCATTTTGCCTTAGAAAACCACCACTGGGATTTTTTTTTTTTAAATTAATAAGTTCTTGCATTATTACGAAATTCCAAGTCTACCAGAAAAAACTCTCGCACACTGTGGTTGTTGCTGTGAACAAAGTTCTTCTGGTTCTGCTCCTTTCACTCAGCATGAGATCATATAAGTCTTTCCAGGCCTCTCTGAAGTCTCCTGTTCATCATTTCTTATAGCACAATAGTACTCTATTACACTCACATACCATAATTTATTCAGCCATTCCCCAATTGGTGGGCATCCCCTTGACTTCCAGTTTTTGACAACTATAAAGAGAGCTGCTATAAATATTTTTGTAAATGTGGGACCCTTTCCCATTTTTATGATCTCTTGGTGGTATAGTCCTGGAAGAGATACTGCTGGGTCAAAGGGTATGCACATTTTTGTAGCCCTTTGGGCATAGTTCCAAATTGCTCTCCAGCCTGGTTGGATGAGCTCACAGCTCCACCAACAATGAATTAGTGTTCCAACTCTCCCACATCCTTTCCAGCATTTATCATTTTATTGTTCTGTCATGTTTGCCAATCTTATAGGTGTCTTCTCAGATTTTTAAATCCCAGAGTCTACAGATGGCTATGGGGAGAAGGCCTGGACCTGGGGAACAAGCCAGAAGGAGAAAGTCACTTGTTTTTTGCCCCATTCAATTAAACAAATTTTGAAAAATATCAATGAAGCCATGAGAGGTACAGAAGTACAAATCCCAGAGCTTGTCCTTGGAGTTTGTAGTCACCCAGATAAGGTGAACATAACATTGAAAAAGCAGCACTAAAGGCAACCTACTGCCTAAAAACTTCTATGACTCCCTATTACTTCTAGGATGAAATAGTAAGATCTCTCTATCTAGCATTTAAAATTCTTCACAATGTATCCCCTTCCTATTATTTTAGTTTTTCTTACACATCTCTTGGCACTCTGAGGTCCAGGCCTGACTACTGTTCTTCACACATGGTGCTTCATATCCCATCTCCATGCTTTTCCACTGGCTGTACCAGTCTGCCCTGCCTATGAGACATATTTCCCTCTTATATTTAATAACTAATTATTGTATTAAGACCAAGGTTTTTTCCCCCTTTCTACTTTCTCTTCTATATTTCAACCAGTATAGGAAATCTCTCTTAAAGATTTGTCCAGGCCAAGATATAATCAGACACTAAAAGAAATTCTAAGTTTGGGCTTCCTGCTTGTTGTGTTTGGTCAGACAGGTCTGGGAAAATGCTAATTCTCCCCATTATCAAGACAAGTGATATGGAAATTGATATATTTTTGACCAAGATTTGAGCAACCTAAGTTATATATACCCCAAGGTACCCCAGTTCCATTGTGTTAACCAGTCAGAGGTGATTAGGCATCCCTCAGGAACTTGTTGTGTTTGTCCTTCATTTTCAAAGAGGACTATGTCATCAGGGAAATGATGACATGACTTGCAGTTGACTTCGATTTGCATGAGGGAGGGCTGTGCAAGGTCACCAGCCTCACTTTCTCCTTCAGACCCATCTGAATTCAGTGACCAGATATTCATCAGGATGACTAGAGATAGCCCAGGATACAATGGAAGACCCTCTCCCTCAGGAACACTTTCACTTGAAGGGCATATAAACTGTGACCCCACCACCATTAAGAATCTTTGGTCTGAAAGAAATGGCCAAATGACCATCCTTTTATTAACAACCTGATGGCCTTATTAATAAAATTATTACCCAGAAACTATGTCTCTCAAACCTTTTTAATCATCACAGTGAAATGCCTTCCTTCCTTAAGTCCATCTCTTAGAATCTTTGACTTCCTTCAACATTCAGCTTAAGTGGCATTCTTCTGAGGGAGGCCTTTCCTATCTCTACTTTTCACCCTCCAAGTTGAGTTGCTAAAACACAATCCTCAACATGTGAGCTTTTAACTTTCACATCTCCAGGCATTCCTGTGATTTATTAATAACTTCATTTTCACTTTTGAATGCACATTCATGGCTATGTGCAGTAGAGAAAAAAAAAAAGAGATGAGTTTTGTTCAAGTGACTGGTATCCTGTGAGGTGCTTCACTGGTCTTATTCGCCCTAAAATTATACAGTAAAGGGTGCCCCTTCCCCTGCCTCCCATGCTTTCATTGCTTATTTGCATTGTTTGCCTTTAAAATTAAAGTTTTGTGCTGCAGTTATGTCTCCAAAGCATAGTACAAATCCTTTGGGCTCTAAACTCAAGTGGGCAAAGTCAGTGATGTGGCTTAAAAATAAAGCTATTAGATAAAATTAGAAACTTGAGAATTAGAAATTAGAATTAGAAAAAAGTAAATGTATAGATAAACTTCAGAATATCTACAGCATCTGTCAGTCTGAGTTTGGTGTTAATGAATCCCCAATTCATTATATCTGCAAAAAAAAAAGAAAAAAAAGGAAGAGAGTATTTGCACAAAATGTTCATGAGTTGGCTCCAGAAAGTGCCAAAGTAACCTCTCAAGTACAAGATGAGGGAAATAAAACAAAACAAAGGGAAAAACAGCTAAGTTTGTGGGTGAGACAGTGGTCACTCCCTCCGCCTTACAGGCACTCAGGTATTTCAGGGAATATCTAGCTGCCCCTGCTCCATGGGGTCAGATATTGCCTGGGGAGAGCTCACCAGGTGGGACAATTGAGTTGGCTCATGGAGGAGTCCCATGAAGGAATCCATTGGGGGAGTTCCAAGCTCTGGCATGGGCCTGGACTCACCCCAAGGCATGCGCTTTTCATAAGGGAACAGTACACCCAAAGAGCAGAATGGGAGATTAGGGATGGCTGGTTGCCCCTTTATCTTTTGTAACTTGGGGTTGTTTGAACATCCCTTGCCCCTCCCTGTCCAATATGACATTGCCTCTCCTCTCCCCTGAATTTTATGAGATATTTCATGGTTCCTGAGTTAGGAAAAATACATATGATCAGAATTAATGTTTTGTTATAAAGAATTATATACAGAAAAGTGTATTTTCAGCAATATCTAGTGTGACATTATAGTTTTGGGTGGTTGCAGGAATTTAAACCCCTATTTCTCATTATTTCAATGTATCAACATTTATATTTTGATTTTCCTGCCATTTTCTAGGAATGCTACCCCTGTGAAAGTTAAGAATTGACTACCTTCTCCTCCAAAGTTACTATATATAATATCTACTTTGTATGTATGAACACATTATGTCCTTTATTAGAATATAAACTCCTTGATAGTAGACGTTGTTTCACTTTTCTCTTTGTACCCCTCTCACTCTCCCTGCTTGACAAAGTGACTCGTCCTTGAAAAGGGAAAGGTCAATGCTTATTAATTCATTTGTCAGTCCCTGAAGGGTATAGACAAGGTAGGGAGTAGATAGGGAGAGACCAGTGTGGGCTTCAGTATCCAAGAAACCTTCCTAAGGAAGTAGGCCTCAAGTCGAGGTCTTTGGAGGTAGTTCAATCCGAGACAAGGGTATTTAAAAATAGCTTTCAGGACAATACCAGCTCAGTGGAAAGGATGCTAAATTCAAAGTCAGAGGTGCTCAGTTCAAATTCTGACTTTGCTACATACCCAGGAGAAGCTAGTCTCACTCCAACTCTTGACCTCCCCCAGTATTAGTGAAAATGGAATCAGTAAAAGTCCTTGAGAACTGTATGACATGGAAGAAAAGAGAGATGTCCTATGTTCCTAAGTGGGGATCTAAGAACCTTTACAAGGTAGCAGGAAGTTCTGACAGTTCTTTCCAGGTTATAGAGTATAGAGTTGAAGTATATATGTGTGGAGCTCATAGATAGGGGACAAATGGGAAGATATTCACCCACTCTTTCCCATCATGGTTTTCTTTCGTCTCCAGGCTGCAAGATTGGTGTTAGCTATAAAGAGGATGCTCTTGAGCCCCAATGGCCAAATGATTTCTGTGACTCTAAGCTCATTAGGATACCAACAGGAGAAAAAGGAAACTGAGGTAACCTGCAGGACCTACTCTCTCTGAAGACAAAATGCAATTGGGCCCACAGTATTGAAAACTAGAAGGAACCTTAGTGATCACCTTGTTCAAATTCCTCATTTTACAGATAAAGAAACTGAGGTCCAGAAGAAGTGACTTGCCTAAAATAACACAGGAACGATTCTCTTTCCACACTACTATAAATTAGTATCCCTCTACCCTCCCCTCACTTTGTTCTTAGTAGAGAAAACTAAATCAGAGGTTAACCTTTTATTGCGTCTTGGAGTGGAGTTAGTCTGGTATGGATCGCTCTTGGTGAAGTCATCTTTGGCTCTTTGTAATCACCTTTTTAGATATTCTCCAACGATATCTGTATTGACACATTCTAGAATTTCCCCAGGAATCAAAATCAAATTCATGGGCCCAAAGTTTGCAGACTGTTCACTTTCTTTAAAAAAAAAAACCTAGTATTGGCCCTTACCCAGTCATGGGTTTATGGTCTGTCTTCTTTTCTTTCAAAATAATTAAACCCACAGAGATGATGATATTACCAAAGAAAAAATGTAAAGAGAGAAGAGGGTCCATGAAAGGCAAGCTCACACTTATTGAGTAGAGGGAATATATTGATATGTCTGAGGAGGAGGCAAAAGGGGCAGGAAGAGAACAAGCAGTCACCGAATCCAAGGAAGGAAAGTGTCTACAAGGATGATGTGGTAGATGGAGTGATAATAATCAACAGTGTGGTTTTTTTCTGCCTCACATTTTCTGAAAGCAATGGCTTTAGAGATCATTTGGTTCAACCTCTTTATTTATAGATGAGGAAACTGAGGCATAGGGAGGTCAAAAGCAACAGAGAGAGAGAAAAGGAAGGAGGACTGAGAAAACAGCCATGTGATGTAGGAGTAATGAGATTGTTAGTAACTCTGGAGATAGCAATTTCAGTCAAATGGTAGGATCAGAAGTTAGATTGGAATAAAATGAAATATAAGTCAGAGATGAGCATATGGAGTCAATGAGTATCAACAATGTTTTCCGGGAATTTGGCAGTGGAAGATAGAAGAAATATAGGGTGATGGCTTGACAGAATGGTGTAGTCAAATGAAGAGAGTTTCCATTTGTTTTGGTTGGTTGGTTGGTTGTCCTTCATTCTGAGAGAAGACCAAGATGAAATCAGTATGTTTGAGTCAGGTTTCAGTGTGTCTGACTGTGGCTGATCAGACTAATATCAGCTCGGAACACTCTAGCACAGGTGAACATATGGGGTGGATACTCTAAATTTGCATATCCTGCATTTCCTTTGAGCCGTTTCAATTCCATTTTGCTCATAGAGCACAGTACCTTCTCTGATGTGGGCACACCATGCTGAGTGGTCCTGTGCCAGTGTCTCTCGTCACACATTAATTCAAAGGTCTTAAGAGAGACTTTGACCGTGTCCTTGTATCACTTCTTCTGACCACCATGTGAACACTTGCCCTGTGTTAGTTCTCCATAAAATTGTTTTATAAGGGTTGGGAGACATATATTCGCACAAACACAGATATCTGTGTATGTAGCTATATAAATGTGTGTATATATATATATATATATATATATACATACATACATATTTTTGTGTGTATACATACATATACAGGCATAAATACACAGACATAAGCATGGGATAGAATGTCAGAACTGGAATCATCTTTCTGAGTTCAAATTCAGCCTCAGAATTTACTAGATGTGTGATCCTAGGCAAGACACTTAACCCTGTTTGCCTCAGTTTTCTCATCTGTAGAATCAGCTGGAGAAGGCAATGATAAACCACTGCAGTTTCTTTGCAAAGAAAATCCCAAATGGGGTCACAAAGAGGTGGACATGACTGAAAAATAACTAAGAAACAATAATGTATACATGTATATAGACACACATGTGTATGTATATATCTATGTATACATATATATTACATGCATGCATACACACACATATAAATACACGTATATGTGTGTGTATATATATGTATGTATATTCAAATGAAATGAGCCAGTGGTTCAGGAAAGGAAACACTTATTAAGCACCTACTATGTTCCAGTCGCTAAGCGCTTTACAAATATTGTCTCACTCTAGCCTCACAACCAGGCTGGAACTCTTCTTATTTCCATTTTACAGTTGAGCAAATTGAGGCAGATAGCAGTGAAGGGACTTACCCAGGGTCACACAGACAGTAAGTGTCTGAGGTTGAAATTAAACTTAGGTCTTCCTGGTTCCAGGTCCAGCGCTCTATCCACCAAGGGACATAGCTGCTTTAGGTAATTAGGAAAAGATTAAAGGTAAGAGAAAGAGAAGAAAAGGTATCATGGAAAGATCACTGGACCTGTTTCAAAGCCTCATTCTGTTATTTACTCCCTTTGTAACCATGGGAAAGTCATGTAACTGCTATCTGCCTCAGTTACCTCAACTGTAAAATGAGGTTAATAATTCCTGCCCTGCTTCCCTCACAGGGTTATTATCAGAATTAAAAGAGATAATGGATGAGAAAACCCTTTGTAACTATACAAAGTAACTCTACAAACTGTACAACTATGTTTTTGTGAAAGTGAGGCTTTAGGAGACTCCTAAACAAATGAAGAAAATAAAGTAGCCCCACCATGCATTTGTAAAACCAACAAGTAGGGATGTTTTTCTTCCTCCTCATAGCATGTCCTGATAGACAATTGCGCACACCATGGCAATATCCATCTAGTCTTCAAAGTTAAAACCAGAAAAAAAAATCACCTC
This sequence comes from Notamacropus eugenii, assembly GCF_028372415.1. NCBI lineage: Eukaryota > Metazoa > Chordata > Mammalia > Diprotodontia > Macropodidae > Notamacropus > Notamacropus eugenii. The sequence goes on along the minus strand of NC_092872.1, from coordinate 675,399,140 downwards.
CCTTCTTAAACAGATGTAATTATTTTTTCTATAGTTCCTCACACTGAACTCTTGCAAAGTCCTCACCAATACATCTTTTCTTGGCACCTCTGTCCAGGTTTATCATCTCTCTGTACTCTGTATGCTCTGAGTCACATAATGAAACCTGAGGTTAAATGTGTGGACTCACCCAATACCCACAACATTAAAACAATTGGACGGGAAATAATCTCATCTCAATACATTGAGGGTGATGTGCCGAGCTCCCATTAGAGTTAATAGGAACGAGAGGCTGGAATCAAGGTGAGAAGAGGTTCCCAAGGGCGTCACGCCAAATAGATAGAACAAGGAAAGTTTAACATTGAAAACTTCTGCTACAGCAAGGCAGGCAGGGACAAAGGAGGCTTAGAACTAAGGAGAAAGTGCTCCTGGGAAAATTCTGAACATTGGAGCCTAAGATGAATTGCAGGCTGCTAGTAATAGAGGGTGCAGCCAGTGAGAGGAGCACATATCCTTTAGGGCAAGGGAGGGCCAGGCATGAGCAGAAAACAACAGACAATCAGAGGATCCATGGGTCTTCTGAAATTCATCACATCATTGCCTCATTCCCCGTTCATTCTTCCTTTTCCTGTATCCTCACAATATTCACACCCAGATCCATAAGGCATGGAACTGAAAGGGACATTAAAAATCATGTGGTTTAAGCCCTAGAGATGGCACAGTGGATAGAGCCCTGGACCTTGAGTAAGGAAGTTTTGAATTCAAATTTGACCTTCAACACTGATCCAAGTGACCTAGGCTAACTAACTTAACCTCAGTTTCCTAAACTGTAAAATGAGGAGCTCCTTCCTAGGATTGTTGTGAAGATAAATTGAGAGAATTATATAGCACTTTGCAAGCCTTAAAGTGACATATAAAATGCTATTACTGTTATTTTACAGATGAAATAACTGAAGGCCAGAAAAGAGTGACACATGCAAGATCACACAGGGAATAAACAGAGTCAGAATTTGAACCTGGTCCTTCTGATTCCAAATCCAGTGCTTTCCCTCTCATTCTGCATTTATTTCCCAATAGCCCCAGAGAGGCAAGACATGCTCTAAGGAAATCTATACTTAGGACTATTGGCATTCCTCAGCCAAGACAGGCTATAGCAAAAAAAAAAAAAAAAAGAAAACAGATGTTTAGGGAAAACAACCTGGAAATCTCCAACCATATGATGACTGACTTAGCAATCCACTTAAAACACTTTCTCTCTTCCTTTCTGCAGCTTCAACCCTAGGGCTACAGAATTGTGAGTTTGTTCTAGGATCCTGGTGTCAAGCTCTATAGAAATGGGACCACTGAACCATATTTAAAGTTCCCTGAAGACAGTATATTGACTTAGAAAGTCAATTATTAACATTTTCGATGACCTATTGTATTTCTATTTATTAAATTAAATATTTTCTAATTACATTTTAATCTGGTTTTCAATGTGGCTCCCATTGCCGTGTTTGATATTTACATTCTACATAATAACTGTACTTTATCACTGTTAAGCCTTTCTTTAGGCTATGGTTAATTATGCCTACCTTTCCCCTACACCACCTAGTCAATGTATGACCCCTGACCTGGAAGAGATAGCCCTTCTATTCTCTTCTTCATTGCTGATAACCAATTCCCTTTTCCAAGTCTAAAGTCCTTCAAATATAATATAGGATTGTATCATAAATATAGCTCTGGAAGATAAATTAGAGATCTTATCAATCCACCTCATTTTATAAACAAGTAAACTGAGGCTCAGAGAGGATAAATAACTTGTCCAAGGTCATATATGATGTAACCAGGATTATTTTTAGTTAGATTTTTTCCCCATAGTTATGCTTATGGACAAAGGAAATTCTAATATATCTATCAAAAGCTAAGCTTGTCATCAAAATAAATGATGAGAAAATCAGCTACTAGCAGGAACAAGTCTGTAAAGGGAGGGATTGGCAAGACGATTGAAAATAACATATAGAACCTAGATCAGTACCATCACTCAGCCTTCAGCAACACGTGCCACTCACTGTTAGATTTGATAAGAAAGAAGTCCCTCACCTGAATTTGAATATTGTTCTATAGTTTCCAAGGTGCCCCTTTGTACTTTGTTGCACCTAAATTGCCTTTCAAATAATCATAGAAATGTAGAGATAGAAGGAAACTCAGAAATCTTATAGTCCCATCCATTTAGCAAATCTTGACACCCTTCATCATCCAGGTAGCACAACCTTGGATGTTTTCTAACTCATCAATCATTGGTCTTCATAAAATGTGGCGCCCAGAAGTGAACATAAAGGTCTACATGTGGTCAGGATACAGGCTATCTCCCTCATTCTGAGCAACATCCCTTCTTAAAGTAGTCCAAGGTCCCATTAGTTCCATTAAACCTATGATGGTGCACAGGCCACAGCACCAGTGTCAGAAGCCTTGCCAAGTTGGTGAGTCCTGACAGATGCTGAGTCCTGACAGGTGCACTCTATTGACATAGCTTTGAAAGCCTAGGGGTCTACCCTCTACCTAAAGAAAAGGGCACTGGACTTGGAATCAGGAAAATATGGATTCAAATCATGTCTCAGACATTTACTAACTCTGTGAATCTCAATAAGTCACTACCCACTCTCTGTGCCTCAGTTTCCTTATCTGTAAAATGAGAGGGTTAGACCTGATAACCTCCAAGGTCTTCTCTAGCTCTAGTCAACAGTTAACCAATAAGCAACTGAGCTCTTTCCCACTGTCAAACACCATTCTAAGCCCTGGGTATACAGTGAAAACCTAAGTTCCAGTCCCTGTCCTCCAGGACCTCATTTTCCAATGGAGGTGACAAATAGCAAATTACCATATATAGTTCACATACATACTATACATATATACACACAAATTATAATGGTACCATATACACAAATATATACTGAAGAATAGTTTATATTTATTATAAATGCGTTACATGCTTATGTATGTGAATATAGATAATTTCTATGTGTGCCTATAGATACATATATGTTTGTATATGTATGTTGGTGTGTGTACACACATTCATACATACATACTACAAATGGAAGGCAATCTCAAAGGCAAGGTGTCCCATCTTCCACAGAAAACCTTCTTTATTCTAGTGCTTCTCCCTCTTAATTATTTTCTATTGATCCTGTATGTAGATTGTTTGTGGATACTTGTTTGCATGTTGTCTCTCCCATCAGATTATAAGCTCCTTGAGGTCAGGGCTGTCTTTTGCCTCCTTTTTACATCCTGCTGCATGACTTTTCATTCACAGATGCTCTGAGGCTGAGATACAACAAAGTATGAATCCATTCTCTGCCTCTTGGGCCAATTTTGGTCTAACAATGAACACCAAGAAGAGACAAAGAACACCAAGGTTCTCCACCAGCCAGCACCACACCATTCATATGTGGAACCACTAGCGACAGCATTTGGGGAAACAGTTAATACTATAGATAAGCTCACTTACTTTGCAGGCATACTTTTCAGGGATGTACACATAGACGGTAAGGTTGATGAACGCATTGCCAGAGCTTGCTCAGTGTTTGGGAGACTGAAAGGAAGGGTGGGAGAGAAGTATTAGACTGTCCACCAAACTGAAGCTCTACAGAACCATTGTGCTGGCCTCATTATTCTATGCCTGTGAAATCTGGATGGTCTACCAGCACCATGCCAGAAAATTGAACTACTTCCATTTGAATTGTCTTAGGAAGATTCTGAAGACCACTTGGCAAAATAAGGTACCAGATAGCTCCTTTCTTGAGCTGAACTGCCAAACATTCAAACTCTACTGAACTTGAGGTGGCCAGGTTGTTTGAATGCCATACATATGTTTGCCTAAAAGACTATTTTATGGAGAATTCACACAAGGCAGGTGCTTGCATGATGATCAAAAGAAGGTCACTCTCATGAAGAACTTTGGTATTGATGATGAGATGTGGGAGATATTGGAAAAGGATTACTCAGAATTGCTTGCCCAAGTCAACAAAGCTGCTGTGGTCTCTGAGCAAAGCAGAATTGTAGTAGTTCAAAAGACACATGAGATACACAAATTTAGAGACATCTCCTTCCCAAATGGTCATACAAACTATTTGTGCCCGACCTGTGGTAGAGCCTTCTGACCTCATTCCAGTATGATCAACCACAACTGAACACACTATACATTGACCCCAATGTTGTGATGTCATTTTTGTCTTCTTTGAGCATGAAGGACAAACAGCAACAACATTTATTCTGTATAAAGCCAGATGTATATGTATGTATGTATGTGTATGTGTGTATATATATATATATATATATATTTGCACTTTATCTCCCATCATTAGTTTATAGGCTCCTTGAGGGCAGGATCTGCCTCTTTTTGTATCTTCAGACTTTAGCACAGTGCCTGGCACATAGGGGATGCTTAATAAATGTTTGTTAACTGATTGGCACAAGAAATGGAGAGAGGCAAGGAAAGCCTCTTGTATAAGGGGTTTGGAATTATGGTAATAAAATTTTTTAAATGTTCATACCCTTTGACCCAGAGAGTCCACTACTAAGTTTATATCACAAGGATGTCAATGATAAGAAGAAAGATATCATCTACACCAAAATATTTATAGGAGAACTTTTTGTGTTAGCTGAGAATTAAAAACAAGGTAGATGTCCACTGATTAGGGAGCAGCTTAGCAGATGGTGGTACATGAAAGCAATGGGATACAGCTGTGATTTAGAAATTATGAAAGTGATGAATATGAGAAGTATAGAAAGATTACAGTGAACTTATGTAGAATAAAATAAAGAGCCAATAAGACAATATATAAAATTACTATGACAATGGAAATAGAAAGAACAATCATAAAACAATAATATGAATATGTTCAATTACAAGAAGCATGGCCCCAGAGAAGAAATCGAAGACATCTCCTCTCCACTTCGTTCTATGGGTGTAGTACATGATGTGTTATTTTGAGACTCTTTCAATGTATTTTTCAATGATTTTTTCTTTTAAAATATTGTATATATATATATATATATATACATATATATATATGGTAGAAGGATATTGGGAGAAATTCTATTGATGCAAAAGCAAAAATAAAAAATAATAACTTTTTTTTTTTAAAGGAAGAGTTATTTCAGTAGTCACTGCATTAGAATAATTAAAGCATGCACCAGAGTGTTGGCTGCATACAAAGAAGTGGACAAAAAAGAAGGATGTTTTGAAGGAAGACATGACAAGATTTAGCAATAGTTTGCATATGTAGAACGAGGGGCAGTGAAGAATCCAGGACAGCACTGCTGTTGAAAAAAAACCTGAAAAGCCTTACATGAACTGGTGTGGAGTGAAGTGAGCAGAACCAGGAGAACATTGTACACGGTAACAGCCACATCGTGCGATGATCGACTATCGTAGACTTAACTTTTCTCAGAAATACAATGACCTATGACAATTCAAAAAAACTCATGATGGAAAATACTATTTATATCCAGAGAAAGAACTATGAAGTCTGAATGCAGATAGAAGCACATTATTTTCTCTCTCTCTTTTTTCTTTTTCGTGTTTTTTCCCTTTTGTTCTGATTCTTCTTTTACAACATGATTAATGTGGAAATATGTTTAATATGATTGTATATGTATAGCCTATATCAGATTGCATGTTGTCTTAGGGAGTGAGGAAATTTGGAACTCAAAATCTTATAAAAGTGAATGTTGAAAACTTAAAAATCAATTAATTAAATTAAATTAATAAAAATCAATTAATTATTTTTATAATAAAAGGAATCTAGGTGCTTGAGAGGATAGCAGCACCCTCAAAGGAAATTTAGAAGAAAGAATTTGGGGGAAGATAATGAATTTTGGACACATTAAGTTTGAGATGCCTATGGGACATATAGTTCAAGATACCCCAAACTAGTTCGGGATATAGGAGAATGGCTCTCAGGCTATAACCCTATGATTCTGTGTCTTCCAATTCTTAATTGTAGATGAATGCTGGGCTCAGAATCGGGAAGATCTGAGTTCAAATCTAGCTTCAGGCACTTACAATCGATGCATGACTCTGGGCAAGTCATTTAACTTCTGCCTGCCTCAATTTCTTCAACTATAAAAGGAGGGTAGCAATAGCACCTATTACAAGGTTGTTTTAAGGATTGAATAATATAATTTTTTAAAGTGCCTGACACATAGTAGGTGCTTAATAAATGCTTGTTTCCTACTCCTCCCCCTTTGAGTCTCTATTCCTTCATGCTCGCAGTGAGGGTGTTGAATTAGATGATCCCCAAAGTCCCTTCCTGGGCCTGTGTTCTCTCAGTCTACAGTTCCAAGTTCAGTTAGAATGTCTGCGATTTCGCTCATCCTTTTCATCTATTTGCCTTACTGAAGGCTGCTAGCCCCAGTGGGAGACAAAAAAGGAGGGGGATACAGAGGGAGCCTCAGCTGGCACCTCTGCCCCAGGAAATGCCACGGGTTTCTGCTTCTTTGCTGCGTTGGCAAATAACAAACAGGGCACGAGTTCTTGGAATGGGGCTGGGTAGCAATTGTCTCTGCTATGTTTAATTCCTTCACATACACCTCAGTTGTCAGGGCAAAGAAACAGATATCAGCTGTGACAAGAGGCTGCTGGGTTTTGTTTTGGTCTTGTTTTGGGATTTTTTTTATTCCAAATATCTGATTGTTCATTTTTCCTCCGAAGGGCAAGGGTACCTTTCAAAAGTATCAACCTTCATGTGTAAGACGTGTATCGTTGTGGCATGGCTGTCACAGGGCGCCAGGCGCTTTGCAGTTTGCCCGTGCTAGCAGCTACTGACAGGTTGTTAGGGCTGACAGTGAATATGTTTGAAAAACTGTCAAGCTTGGGAGGGGAGGGTTGAGGGGCTACGAGTGAACCAGCCTCCTTCCGTTGGAGACTGCGCTGCCCTAAAAGTGCTGCCTACATGCCCGCACACACACACACAGCATCCACATGGGTGCCTCCCAATGACAGCAGAAAAATAGAATATCCCCCAAAATTAGTGTCATACTGTCACTTCAAAGGTCAGAAGGCATGCTCCCATCCAGCTCTCTTTATTGCCAGAAAAGGAAATTTAGCCTTGAATGTTCAGTCATGGAAACAGAGACAGATAGAGAAATGGAAACAAAGAGAAGAGGTAAGACTACATAGAGGAGGAAGATACTGAGAGAGAGGCAAGAGAAATGGAGAAACAAGGGGATAGAAGAGGGTGAGAGGAAAAAAGAACAAATAGGTAACTCACTCCAGAGTCATACCTAGGAATCCTGCTCCTAGAATAAGTTCAAGTAAGAAACAGGGGTGGTACAAGTGGGTTCTGGGAGAGAAAATTCTAGCGAACAGCTAAGCTTGGAGGGGTTCAGCCTGTCCCCTCTCCTTCCTCTCCTGGCTCGCAGTCCACAGCCCCACTCCCTGACCCACTCTTGGATTCTCCCCTTTATGGCCATAGGGTGCAGGCCCACAGAAGAAGTACAAGCCAGCAGACAACTATAAGGCACAGGAGAAACATTTGTCATCCGGACTCTTGAGGGGAGTCTTTTCTGGGGCAAAGCCCCCTGCTACTATCCAGTCATTACAGCTCTAGAAGGACACAAATCTCTTAATTGGAATAGCAAAGTTTAGGAGAATAACAGCCAGGAAACACAGTCATTTTGTTATCTTTATCATCTATTACTAATCGCTCAACCAGATATCAAATGTTTACTAATTAGTTAACCAGAAGGGATAATGACTTGCAGATGGTGAGAGCGTGCACTAGTCCTCAGACTTCTAGAGGCCAGACACAGGAGGAGCTAAGCACTCCCTGAGAACACTCACTGGTCCTGACCTGCCAATGTAAATGTATCAACCCCTTCCCTTTCTCCCTCTTGTTCTGAGAACTGAAGTCAAAGCTATAGGACCACAGTCTCTGAAAAAGGAGCTTCCACTGACTTTCCTGTTGTACTCACCATCTTTGTGGCTTCTCAAAAGACAACTCTTTCCCCTGGCTATCAGTCCCTTATCTTTGTGACTTCTCAAATCCTAACTCTCTTCCCAATCATTACCCTAGAAGGGATATCTCTGTTATTGTGATCAACAGACATTTATTGAGGACCTACTATGTGCCAGGCAGTGAGCTGAGTTCTAGGGACATAAAGAGAAGCAATCATGATCCATACCCTCAAGAAGCTCAGGTTCTAATGGGAGAGGAAAACGACTATGTACAGAGGCCTTTCTCTTACACTTCATGTATATGTTATTTGGACATAGTTTATATACATACATGTGTGTATGTGTGTGCATACATATACATGCATATATATATTCACACACACATACATGTGTGTATATAATTAGAGATAATCAACAGAGGAAAAAGGGAAGCACTGACCCTGAGGAGGACGAGGAAAGGCTTCTTGCAAAAGGTGGGATTTCAGCTGATGCTTGAAAAAAGCCAGGGAAGTGGGGAGATGGAGATAATGAGAGAGACCTTGCCAGGTATGGGGAAGAACCAGGGAAAATACCTGGTGTTGTGAGATGGAATGACTCATATGAGGAACAGAGAAGAAGACAGGAACTGTTTCACTTTTTTATTTGCATCTCTAGCATTTAGCATAGTTCTTACATTTCATTCATTCATTCATTCATTTATTCATTCATCTAGGCTAGGGTTCAGCAAACTATACGGGAGGGAATATGGAAAAACTGGCACACTAATTCACTGTTGGTGAAGTTGTGAACTTATCCAAACATTCTGGACAGAAATTTAGAACTACACCCAAAGGGCAATCAATCTGTACTTACCCTAGAGCCAGCAATACTCCTACTAGATCTGTATCCTTTATCCCAAAGAGATAAAAGGAAAAGAAAAAGGTTCATTATGAACAAAAATATTTATAGCAGCTCTTTTTGTGGTGGTAAAGAAGTGGAAATTGAGTGTATGACTTCAAAAGACTCATAATGGAAAATACTATACATCCAGAAAAAGAACTATGGAGTCTGAATGCATATCAAGGCATATTATTTCTCTCTCTCTCTCTCTTTCTCGTTTTCTCTTTTGTTTTGTTTCTTCTTTCTCTTGGTTTCTCCCATTGGTTCTAATTCTTCTTTATAATATGATTAATGTGAAAATAGGTTGTGCGAATGTATATGTAGAGCCTATATCCGATTGCCCATGTCTTGGGGTGGGGGATGGGGAGAGATGGGGTGAAAATTAGGAACTCAAAATCTTATGAAAGTGAATGTTGAAAGCTAAAAATAAGCAAATTTAAAAAAAACTAAAAACAGAAATTGAGAGGATGCCCATCCATTGGGGAATGACTGAACAGGTTGTGCTACTTAATTGTGAAAAAAAAATTTGTTTCCCTATAAGAAAAGATGAGCAGGATGGTTTCAGAAAAACCTGGTATGCCTTATATGAACTGATGGGAAGTGAAGTGAGCAGTATACAGTAATAGCCATATTTTTCCAATGATAAACTGTTACTTACCTACTCTAGTCAAGGCAGTCATACAAGACAACTACAAAGGATCCATAATGAATGCAAATTGAAGCATGTTGGTTTCATTTTCTTTGTTTCTTACTTATTGTTTAATGTTTTTTACAACATGGCTAATATGGAGATACACTTTGCAGGACTTCCCATAATTTATATCATACTGCTTGTTTTCTCATTGTATTGAGGAGGAACAGAAAAGAAGGAAACAATTTGAAACTCAAAATTAAAAAAAAAAGTTAAAAATAAATAAATAAATAATTCGAAGCCAAAAAAGGGAAAGAAAGAGAGAAAAAAAGAGAAAGGAAGGAAGGAAGACATGGGGGGGAAAGGAGAACCATTCCTACCAAGATGAATATCATGATCTTTTGGGAGACAACTAAATGACACAATGGACAGAACACTGGGTCTAGAGTCAGGAAGACCTGAGTTCAAATCTGCTCTCAGAGACTTACTAGCTGTGTGACCCCTAGGAAGTCACTTAACCCTGTTTGCCTCACTTTTCTCATCTATAAAATGGGGATAATAACAGCACCTCCCTCCCAGTTGTGCTGTGACGATCAAATGAGATATTTGCAAAGTGCCTGGCCCAGAGTAGGCATTTAATAGATGCTTGTTCCCTCTACCTTCCCCTCCATACTGGTTGAATTCATAGTTTATTTGAACAGCACTGAACTGAATGGTGAAAAGTACACTGAGCTTGAAATCAAAAATTTAGGTTGGATTACAAATTCTGCCACTAATTAGCCACATGATCTTTGAGGAACTTTGTATCTCTTACCTTCAGTTTCCTTATGCATCAAATGATTGGGTGAGAGAGGAATGAGCTAGTGCACTCCTAAGGCTACCTCTGGCTCTAAATTCAATTCAGTTCTATCAATGTTTATTAAAACTTCTACATACAAAGCCCTATGCAAGGCACTGGAGATCCGAACACACAAAGAAAATAATCTTTCTGCCCTCAAGGAATTTATATTCTGCAGGGGGGGAGGGATATATATATGTAAATAAAATAAAATATGTACAAAATGATACAAAATAGTTTCAAGAGGGAAAGAATGCTAAAAAATGGGGAAATTAGGAAAGGCCATAAGTAGAAGGTGGCACCTGAGATATACTTAAAGGAAGTTGGGGAAACTAGGGAGCAGACATGAAGAAGAGGAAGTATACCCCAGATATGGGAGATATGTGCCAAAGAGTGGCAGTGGAAGTTAGAGCATCAGGAACAGTGAATTGCCAGCATGCCTACTTGACTGGAACAAAGAGTGTCTGCTGGGAAATCATGAAACAAGGGTAGAAAGTAGATGGAGGACAGATTTGAGGGGGCTTTAAATACCAGGCTGAGGAGTTCCCATTTTATCCTACAGTCAGTTGGACACACTGAAGGTCTTTGAAGTGGGGGAGAAGCAACGATATAGTCAGATCTGTGTTTTAGGGATGCCAGTTTGGCAGCTGAGAGGAGGATGGATAAAAGAGGGGAGAGAATAGAGAGAGAGAGATCAGTTAGGAGTCTATTATAACAATCCTAACAAGAGGCGACTTATAAAAGCCTATGACTATTTGATCTCCATGTAAACACACTGGAATAGGAATTAGGAGATCTGGACTTTAGTTCTAATTTTAGCCAAGTCTCTCCTCTTCTCTGAGATGTAGCTTCTTTCTGTAATTGAGGGAATAGGATTAGTTATCTTTAGGATTCTTTCTAGTTTTGATATTCAGTAAGTTTCCAAAAAATATAGTAAAATACCTCTTCAAGAAGGATCCAAAAATAACATTCTCATCAATCTGTCACAGAATGGAAAATTACATCATTGGAAATTTATTCCACTGGATCTTCCCTGCTTTAACGTTTTCAAAAATCTTCTACATTAAGATGAACACTTCTAATTTTAGTGGGAATTCATTGAGGGCTAGTTCTTCAAGGACCTAAAGGAATGTTGTCATTATCATCATCATGAACAACAACAACAATAGCTAACATTTCCATAAGTATTTAGTTTACCAAGTACTTTACATATTTCATCATTTTATCTTCCCAAGAACCTATTGTGTAGGTGCGATTATTGTTCTCATTTTACAAATGAAAAAGGTTAAGTGATTTGCCCAGGATCACATAGCTACTAAATGTCTGAAATAGGATTAGAACTCAGGTCTTCCAAATCCAAATCAAATGTTCTATATAGTGTGTCATATGTGTGTGTGTGTGTGTGTGTGTGTTTATTAACCTCTATATTTTCATTTTATTTGGGAAGAGAAAGGAGAAGAATACATTTATATTTCCTTACTCATCAGAATGCCAAGAAAAAGCAAGCCAACTCTAGAGTTGTATGGAAAGTAATGGGGGGAGAGAGGGATCCTGGATCATTGTTTTGTCATGGTGGAGGAACTTGTGCCTTGAAAAGATATTATGAGCTATGCCATGCAGGAGTACCCAAGATGGATTGATAATAGTGAAGAGTTCTGACAAACGGTAATCCACTGGAGAAGGAAATCACAAACCATTCTAGTATCTTTGTGAAGAAAATCCCATGGACAATATTAAAATGAGAAAAGACATGACAATTAAGATGAGCCCCTCACGTGAGAAGGTGTCCAATACACTACTGGAGAAGAGTGGACAACAGCTACATGTATCTCCAGTACCAATGAAATGTCTGGGCCAGAGCAGAAGGAAGCTTAGATGCAGGTGCATCTGGTTAAATATCAGTGAATTTAAATGTATGGTAATGGGTGAATTTAATTCAAACTATCACTACATATACTCCTACAGGCAAGAATTCCTTAAAAGAAATGGAGTATCCCTCAAAGTCAATAAAAGGGTGAGCAAAGCAGTAGCGTGGGATAATCTCAAAAATGGCGGAATGATATCTGTTTGAGTCTAAGGAAAACCATTCAATATCACAGTAATACAAGTCTGTGCTCCAACCACTGATGTCAAAAATGTTAAACTTCATTGGCTCAGTGAAGACCTACAACATATTCCAGAAATGACACCAAAAGAAGACATAACATTCATCACAGAAGAGTTAAATGTTAAAGTAGGAAATCAAAAGGTAATTGGAATAACATGCAAATTTGGCTTTGGGCTACAAAATGAAGTAGGGCATAAACCAATAGAGTTTTGTCAAGATAGCAAACACTCTTATTTCAACAACCCAAAAGGCAACTCTACACATGGACATCACCAGATGGTCAATATAGAAATCAAATTGATTATATGCTTTGCAGCTAAAGATGGAGAAGTATACACAGTCACTTAAAACAAGACCTGGAGCTGACTGTGATTCAGATCAGGATTTCTTATTGCAAAATTCAAATTTAGATTGAAGAAAGCAGGGAAAATCATCAGATAACATAGGAATGACCTAAATAACATCCGTTATGAATATGAAATGGAAATGATGAATGCATTTATGGGAAATGATTTGGTAGATAGAGTGCCTGAAGAATTATGGACAGAAGTTTACAATACTGTACAGAAGATAGCAACAAAAAAATTTTCCAAAGTAAAAAAAGAGCAAGATAGCAAAATGGCAGTCTGATGAGGCTTTACAAATAGCTGAGGAAAGAAGGAAAGATAAAGGGAAAGGAGAAAGAGAAAGATGCAGTCAACTGAATGCAGAATTCCAGAGAATAACAAAGCAATATTAGAAGGTTTTCTTAAATGAACAATGTAAAGAAATAGAAGAAAAAATAAAAAGGGAAAGAAAAGAGATCTCTTCAAGAGAATTAGAGATATAAAGGGAATGTTTCATGCAAAAATGGGCATGACAAAAGACAGAAAATGGTAAGGACTTAACAGAAGTGACAAGAATACACAGAAGAACTAAACAAGAAAGAGCTTAACATCACTGAAACCAGGATGGTTACTGATCTAGAGCCAGACATCCTGGAGAATAAAGTCAAGTGGGCCTTAAGAAGCATTGCTAGCAATAAGGCTAGTGGAGGGGACAGAATTCCAGGTGACTTATTTAAATCCTAAAAGATAATGCTGTTAAAGTAAGGCAATATATCAGCAAATTTGGAAAAGTCAACGGTGGCCTGGATTGGAAAAGATCAGTTTATGTCCCAATTCTAAAGAAAGGCAATGCCAAGGAATGTTCAAATTACTAAACAATTGTGCATAGATTCAGCAATGTAGGCTTCAGCAATATGTAAACTGAGGATTACCAGAAAAGCAGGTGGCTTTCAAAGAGGCAAAGAATCTGCAATACAAATTACCAACATTCACTTGATTATGAAGAAGTTCCAGAAAAAAAATATATACTACTGCTTCATTGATTACACGAAAGCCTTTGACCAGATCAATCACAACAAAATGTGGCAAGTCCTCAAAGAGATGGGATTACAAAATCATCATATTCATCTCCCAAGGAACCTGTTTGTGGGCCAAGAAGCCATGAAAAAAAAAAAAACCAAAACACTTGCTCCTTGTAAGGAAAGCTATGGAAAATATGGACAGCATGCTAAAAAGGAAAGCCATCACCTTGCCAGTAAAGGGTCCATATAACCAAAGCTATGGTTTTTCCAGTAGCAATGTATGGCTGTGAGAGATGAACCATAAGGAAAGCTGAGCACCACAGAATCAGTGCTTTTGAACTGTGGTTCTGTAGAGGACTGAGAGTCCCACTGACAGCAAGGAGATCAAATCAGACAATACTTAAAGAAATTGATTCAGGCTGATTCACTGGAAGGTCAAATACTGAAGCTAAAGTTTAAATGCTTTGGCCATATAATGAAAAAGATGGGACTCATTGGAAATGACCCTGATGTTGGAAAAGATTGACAGAAAAAGGGAAAGGGGATGGCAGAGGATGAGATGAATAGATAGTGTCATGGAAGCAATGAACATAAACTTGGACAGACTTCACAGGAGATAGTGGAGGTTAGAAGAGCCTGGTGTGCATGTCCATGGGGTCAAGAAGAGTCAATAACAATTCGGGGAGGGAGAAGGCTTTAATAGGGGTGGGCTCTGCTGGAAAGCAGAACAGGCACTTAGTGGTGTGCCAGAAACAGTTCAAACCAGCTCCCCAGGCAATTGTTAAATTTTTAGCGTGAGCACTTATATCTTAGAAATCAGAGTTTGGTTTACTTTCAGTTATATCTGTGTTTAGATATAAAAAAATGATGGAGAAAATAATAAAGATTAAACTTAAAAATTTGTTGAACATACATCCTCCCTACCCTGAGAACATTTCCTTTCAGAAAGACAGTTGTGAAACATGTAGCAGTATACCCCTGACTGCCTTTCAATCCTGCTCAGTCAATAAACATTTATTAAGCCCCTACTATATGCCAAGCACTGTGTTAAAAATGGGATTACAAAGAAAGACAAAAGACAGACTCTGTTCACAAGGAGCTCACAGGTTCAAACAGGATACAGATGGGACAAATTAGAGATAATCAATAGAATGAAGGCATTAGAATTAAAAGACGTTGGAAAAGAGTCCCTATAGAAGATGAAGTTTTCTGTGGGACTTGAAGGAAGCCATGGAAGTCAAGCAGCAGAGAAGAAAGAGAATTTCAAACATGGGAGAGCCAGTGAAAATGCCTCAAGTTTGGAGATGGAGCATCTCGTTGCTTACAGAACAGTCAGGAGCCCAGTGTCATGGGATTGAGAAGTATGTGAATGGGTGTAAGTTTAACAAGACTAAAATAGGTAGTGGAAGGTGGGCGAGGAAGCAGGTTATGAAGGCTTTGAATGCCAAATAGAAGGTTTCATATTTTATTCTGGAGACGATAGATGAGTAGGATTGTGGCATGGTCAGATGCTACACATTAGGAAGATTTATTTGACTGATAAGTAGAGACTGGTATCGGAGGTATTTAAAGAAAGGAGATCAACCAGAAGGTTATTGTAGTAGTCCAGGGTTAAGATTATGAGTGCCTGCATCAGGATATTGACAGTATCATAAAAGAGAAGGTGGATTTGAAAGCTGTTATGAAGTTAAAATCAACAAACTTTGAGAAAATATCAGACATGAGAAGAGAGAATGAGGAGTCAAGGATGACACCTATGTTGGAGCCTGGATGACTACTAGGAGGTTAATGATGCCTATAAGAGTAACAGGGAAGTTTGGAAAGGGGAAGGATTTGGGGTTAAGGGGAATGAATTTGGTTTCCTTTTGAAAATACCTTTCATTTCAGGGGAAGCTGACTTCTTGCTCTAGCCTGCTCATTGCCACTCACACTGAAAGTCTGCCAAGATCTGAAAAGAGACTGCTGGCCGCACACACACACTCAGTGAACAATCTTCTAATTTTCATGCTGTAAAATCGCATATCCCACCAGGGCCTTCAGAGACCAGAGCAGAAGTAGGATCAGGAACTGTACTTTGCCAGCACAGCAATATGGGGAGTTTAATTAGCAGGCACTCCAAAGAGGCCCTGTGCCCTAAGCCTGAAGAGTTTGCTGCTCATCTCTCCCAGTGCAGGCAGAAAACTGTCCTCTTCTTGGAGTTCAGTCATGTGTCCTGGAATCTTTCCAGGGGCAACTTTTGGGGTGAGCAGAAAAGTGATGGGGGGGGCTCCAAACAAGAATCTTCCCCTCCCAATCCATCCTGTTCCTGCTACATCCACTGTGCCATGCCTCTGCTCAAAAAGTTTTAGCAGTTCCCCATTTGCTGCTTAGAGGATAAAATAAAAAACCTGACATTGAAGTACGTCACAAGATGGCCCCAGTCTATTTTTTCTATAACCTAACTGGTTCCAGGTTTATGTCACACTAATCCTTCTCTCCACTCTCCACTCTGACCAAACTGGATTACCTTGGGCAAGGCATTTAACCCCTCTAAGCCTCAGTTTTGTCATACATAAAATGGACACACTGCTCCTACTGAATCAGATAAGTCAATTATATTTTCAGTGTGAGCATTTACACATCAGCAATCAGAGAACACTACAAATTCAGGCTTAATTTATTGTTGTGTTGATAGTTTAGATTTAAGAAAGTAATAGAGAGTCCCTCCTAGTTTAAACAATGATCCTATGACCATACTTGCTGTCTGTGTTCTGCATCTTCCCTTCTTTGTGCCTCATACCCTGAGGATCTTCCCCTTTCAGTCTGATTTTTTTTTCTTTTTATTGAGCAGGCAAACTAGGCCATCTTTTATGTCACTTCTTACCTAGCTTTAAATTAGTGAATGGGTATTGCCTCAGACAAATTGAAAAAAAAAGGCCAAAGTCTCCCCCTGCACTAGGGTCATCTCCTGTCTCCTAAACTACTTCTTACCACTGTGGAGGAGAAAGTAAAACCAATGACTTTACACAGCCCTGCCTCACTTCAATCCAATTCACTTGCAAGTGATGTCATTGGTCCCCTTTAAAAATGAAGACCCAATTGCAGCCACAATCTGTAAGCCTCATACCCTATGCCAGGATTCCACTCACCTCTTCACCATCTCCATCTCTATTGACTTCTCTCTATTATGGAAGACCCAACTTGAACTCAAAGACTCAAAGCCCAGCCAGGGGAGCGATGAGGTGGTGCAGTCGATAGAGCACTGGCTGTGGAGGCAGAAGGACCTGAGTTCAAATCTGATCTCTACTGTGTGACGATGAACAAGTCACTTAATGCCAATTGTTTCAAAAAATAATAATAAGGGGGGAGGGGGCTTTTGGAAAAGTTGTATATTCCTTATTTGATCTTACATTACTTTCACATATAAGTAGATGAAAAGTATACCATATCTATTATAAAGGTATTTAAGCATTTGTTTTTGTGCCACAGAATTAAAAATTTCAGAGATGGAATGGATCTCTGAGGGCATGTATTTCACCATGTAACTTAACATGAGCTCCCTCAGTAACAATCCCAATAAGTAGTATTCTAGCCTCTGTATAAGGGCCTAACTTGATAAAAAAAGAAAAGAAAAGAAAAAAGAAAAAGAAAAACCTCACTACCTTCCTGGCAGCCCATCCCAAGTTTGTTCAGTGCTGTCATGTCTTAACTTTCCCTGTTGCTGTTCAATCATGTCAGACTCTTCATGACCCTGTGGACTATGCATACTATCTATGGTGTTCTCTTGACAGAGATACTGGAGCTGTTCACCGTTTCCTTCTCTGGCGGATTAAGGCAAACAGAGGTTAAGTGACTTGCTCAGGGTCACACAGCTAGTAAGTATCCGAGGCTTGATTTAAATTCAGGTCTTTCTGACTTCAGGCTTAGTGTTCTACCCACTGAGCAACCAAACATTCCCTAATAGATTATAAAATCCCTTGAGGAGAGTGATCATGTCCTATTCATTTTTTCTCAGTCTTATTTTTATCCCATACCCTTTGATTACCCAGCACAGGGTTATATATGTAGAAGACACTTAATTAATAAATGAATCAATGTGTAGTTCATAGTGATTACAATTAAGAAGAAATATTTGCTTTTGTATCAGTAGAATTCCCAGCATGAAGAACCACATACCCTGAGTGTTTAATATATTTTGAAAATGAATTGAATCAGTGATTGAGAATAGATCTGTGCAAAGGTACTGGGGAAGATAGGCATTTTAAAAGTCACAGAAAGGTAGAAATTTCGTTTGTGCTCATCATTCCTAAAGCAAGTAAACGAGCTCATTTCAATTTATGGAGGTTGAGAAGATTCAATAGGTCCCACCACTGGCACACTATTCCTCCTAAGTTTTAGAATCCCAGTCCATTGGTAACAACCTGAGCCACCTCCATAGCTCCAAATCGGACTGAAAATAGGGAACTAAGGAGAAGACCTCAGGGGTAAAACACATTTTGAAAGAATAAGAGGCTAGATGCTCCCTCTTCTCACCTCATCTTTGGACAAAGGAGAAGGTATTATATCTATTAAAAACACAGGATTGGAGTTTGAGCATAACTTGCTCAAACCAAAGTGATTAAAGTAGAATTTTCTAACAGCAGGGAAATCTCAGAGACCCAAAATAAATTTGGAGGACTTTTGTTGGGATCAACTGAGAGATAGGTTTGCAAAAGCTGTTTAGAGGGAACTAAAAGTCCGCTGACAGTCTACAGACATCCTCTGTCTTGCCAAGCAAGCTTCAGGCTATGAGGGCCTGTGCTCTAGGAGTCTGACTGCCCACTATCCAAAACATGGGGCTCCAGAAACCCTATTCTCTTTAGGAGTCTTTCCTTCCCCTTCTCTATCAGCCTCCTGGGCAGGCATAACTACAGTGGGCGAAGAGGGGTTTGTCCAAGGATGCTGAATTTAGGACTTGACAAAGTCTGCAGTCCTATAGCAGTGTAGAAATAACTGAGTTGAACACCGAGTTAGCAAAATGAATTGTTAAAATAGGAAGACAGTAGACAGAGAGCTGAGACGAGCTCCTCCCTCACCCTGTTCTTTGCTGTGATGTTCCTCCCTACCATTTCCTCACCATAACCTCCCCATCAATATCCTTGAGATGGTGTTGCAAGTTCTCTATATCTCTACCAGGAGGTAACATCTTACTCCCTTTCCTTGGTGAAGAGTGCTTGTCTTGGCAAGGTTTATGGTACTTGGCATGGGCACACACACAAAATACACATTTTGCCTCTGCTGCTACCCCTCCCTGAAGTTCACTCAATTTCCTAATTTCTAAAATGGGGATGCTGACAACTTCACTGGTTGTCTCTCTTATGTAGCTCACATAAAAGTAATGGATGTTGCACAAAGGAAGAGGAGGAGGAGGATGGGGGGGAGAGGAGAGAGAAGAAAAGAAGAAGGAGGAGGAGAAGAAGAAGAAGAAGCTGGAGAAGGAGGAGGAGAAGGAAAAGATGAAGAGGAAGGAGAGGAAGAAGGAGGAGGAGAAAGAGAAGAAGAAGAAGAAGAAGAAGAAGAAGAAGAAGAAGAAGAAGAAGAAGAAGAAGAAGAAGGAGAAGAAGAAAAAGGGAAGGAAGGAAAGAAGGAAGGAAGAAAGAGAAGAAGGAAGGAAGAGAAGAAGGAAGGAAGAGAAATAGGAAAGAAGGAATTAAGGAAGGAAAGAAGGAAGAAAGGAAGGGGAAAAAAGATTTCTTGGGTAGACTGATTTTACCTCTTCAAGCTCACATCTATACGAGATCTGAGAGGGGTCTGCCCTTGTGCAGGTATCTGATTTCAGGCAGAGGAGTGAAGTATTCCAGGGGACAATTTTATGTTCACTCCACTCCAAGGGTTATGGCTCCTGTAGCACAAAGGCCTCTATAGACAAAATAGTCAGAATTGGTAAAGGCTTCCCAGGCCCATGAGAGTGCCCGTTCCTGACAACTAAGCTCAGGTTTGTGCAGAGTGATAAGGATATACAGACAGGAAACGTAGAAAAGGGATATGATTTTGTAAAAGGCAACATGGGAAGGGCTAGAAGGAAGGGCTATCCCACCAAGATGAGTCTATTGTTAAATACTTTTAGCATCTAAGCTTGCACTGGCAGTGGGTCTCAGCATTTGTCCATCCATCTGCCCACAGCCCTCCACAAACACCAACCCACGCCCACTGACTATAAACTAAAGGAGCTGTGGAGAAAGTCAGGCACATCCAACATTCTTCTACCAAACGGATACTGTTGAAAGTTATCTGGGTAAAAACCACAGGGGACTATGTTTATATAATGCTGGGCCAAGGCAAGATAGCCTGTCCTTGGCTTTCATCCCTGTCCAGCTTCTTGCACATACCCATCAAGCCTTGTTTTAGCGAAGAAAGCTAAGAGACCTGACAGTCATCTTGACGAAGATTAATTAGCCACTTTAGTAACAAATCGTCCCCTTAATGCCTCTGAACACAAAGGCTGCCACGCCACAGTGAGCCTGAGGTCCTCTTCATGGAGAAGGTACAGTCATCAAAAACCATCGCTGGAAGCTAGCACCCTTCCCCAGTCTGCACCCCCACTCATATTCCTCATCCTTTCCTCTGTGAATTGGCTGTTTCCTGCAGGGCAGATCCCTCTTCACTAGGTCAAAATGCAAACCTACAACCCTGCTTCTTTGAATAATCTTCAACAGAGGAATTCTCCCATTTTAGCCCTGACAAACATCCAAGGGAGCTTTCTTGCCCACCCCTGAAGGGCCATGCGAGAATCGCCTCTGCTCTCACCAGCAGGGTCCTCCTTTCTCAGCCACCTTCTAAGAGCAAGTTAGATAGCAGACTTGAGGGTGTGTGTGTGTGTGTGTGTGTGTGTGTGTGTGTGTGTGTGTGTGTGTGTGTCTGTGTGTGTGTGTGTGTGTCTGTGTGTGTGTTTGAAGGGAATTGGGGGGAGGAAGGAGTTTGGACAGAGACTACTGTCTAAACAAATAAGCTCTAGGCTCCAGAAATGAGCCCATGACATAGTTAGGGGTACTCACATTAGGAACATAACAGAGTAATTATTGAGGAAAGTTCTAAGAATTACTCATAAAAAGAAGCCATTTTTTTGTCATTCGTTGCCATTAACAAGTAACTTGTGAGCTAATAAATGTCACTCCCCTTTCCTTTAATTAAAATAATAAATATTATACAGTAATGCAGATTGACGTTTATATCTTCATTTATGGGAAGGGGGATTTATGGTCAAGGCTTTATTTGATGGAGGCCACAAATAATGGCCATTAAGCTGCCATGGGATGGACACAAGATCACATTAATGAAATTAGACAAGGCCAGGGACTGACGTACGGAGCCCGCCTGCTCAGGAAGAGCGAGAGGCCACTCAGAGCAGATGTTTTCTTTGGCAGATGAGCATAAAGTTTGCTCAGCCTTCCTGGGCAGGCTAACTTTAAATCTGTAAAGCGCAAGTAACCTAGCTCCCCTGCCGGAGCCCTCTGAGACAAAGCACAAAGGGTGCAATCTTCCTATTTCCTCCTCTTCACAGACAGTTGTAATGACCTTAGTCATTACTAAATTTTATAATCTCAAATCCCATGATGGAATCATTGCTATCCATGTTCTCTTCCCTCAAGGCACAAGGACAAAGACGGTTTTTTGAAGGAATAGAAGTTGGAGGAATCTTCAAATTTATCACATCCAGAAGTTCTTAACCAGGAATCCATGGTTTCCCAAGAGTTCTCTGGATTTCAGAAGGGTTGTGAACTTGGATCAGGAAAATATATACACATGAATGCATGCAAGCATGCACATATATATATGTATATATATGTGTGTGTGTGTGTGTGTGTGTTTATGTGTGGATGTATACATTTGTATATATAATATATACATATTTGTGTGCATGTATATACATATATATATGCTTATGTTTTCATTCAGTGACTTCTAGGTAAAATTGATCATTTCCTTCAATTATGAAACATTATTCTGACAAAGAGTCTACAGTTTTCACCAGGTTGATACTGAGTTCCGTGACAAACAAGGTTTAAGAAGACCTGATCTAGATAAACCTCTCTAGTTTAATAATCAGGATACTGTGAGACCCTGTGAGGAGGAGAGATTTTCCCTGATTTAAAATCCAAGGAAGACATAGCACCTGATAAAGTGTCTGCTGGTGACAATGAATAACGCCCCCACCCTCAAATAAAAAAAAAAAAAACTTTCTTTTCTTATGAGCAATTCACATACTTTCCTCAATAATTTGAGCCATGGGTAAATACAAAGGAGTTTGAAAAGGTAAAATCATCCCCAGAGGAAAGCATCACTTCTTACCTCCTGGACTCTGTTCTTGCTCAAATGACGCAGCCTGGGACCACAGGCTTCACAAGTGCGAGGGCTCTCCAGGCAGCCCTGTTCCTCGACATTAGGGCCAGCGCTGCATCACCAGACACAGGGGAGCCTAGAGAGCAGTTCAGACTGGCCTTGTGGGCAAGCTAACCGAAGTAGCTGCTGCCCCGGACCCTCCAAGAGAAAAGCAGGCTTTGGTATAATGCAGTCACTCTTCTTCTACTCTGTCTTGCTATGAGATTTATCTCTATGGATTTATTTACACCTCAGGACTCCAGGTACCTCAACTCACATCACTCCACATCCCGCTTAGGGCCATAGGAGGCAGGGCCCAGCTAGGAAGCAGGTGATGAAGCCCAATTGTTTGGAGAGCTAGGTCACTAGGTACAGAGAAAGGGCTTCCTTTCTCTCCTGATTTGCTCCAGGAAGCTGCTTTCATGTTACTTGTCTTTCTCTTCCTTCCTTTCTTTCTTTTTCTTTCTTTCTTTCTTTCTTTCTTTCTTTCTTTCTTTCTTTCTTTCTTTCTTTCTTTCTTTCTTTCTTTCTTTCTTTCTTTCTTTCACTACAGGGCTTTTAGGAATGCTTTTTGTGTAAATATAGAAGGCAATGGAGGTCATATAATCCCTCCCAGATTGGGATTCAGAAGACCTAGATTTTAGTCTCAGTTTCACAACTCACTTACTATATGACTGTGGACAAGTCACTGCTCACTGCTTTTGTAAGAGCGCCTGATCTTACATGGTGATTTTTTCTCCTCCCCTTCTTTTCATCAGCAGCTTTAAGTATCCTTCTCTCTCCCCTCTTCCTAGTTCCTGATCTTCTTTATATGTTATTTTTTCATATCAGAATGTAAACACCTTGAAGGTAGAGATTGTCTTATTGGCTTTTATTCATATGCCTAATGTCTGGTAGAAAGTAAGCACTTGATAAACGCTTCATTTATCAATGTCTCTAAGCGTCATTTTCATCACCTAAAGATAGATCAATGAGTTAACCCTGAGATCCTGAATCTGAGCCAATGGCCAAAAATTTACACAATTCACAAGGGAGTAGGACAGAGAGAATCCAAAAATGATTTCCTCTGGGGTTGAAAATGTATTATCTAACATATTTTATTGCAGATTTCACTTTTATTTGATGAAGTTTCACTCAGGCTTAAATTGGTATTCCCTGACTCCCCACAAATGGAAGGTGGAAACCACATGGCCCCTGATTAGGCTGGTAGACAAAAGGTTGGGATTGTTGACACAAAACTGGTGGGAAATTGACTAGAAGACAAGTCTCTATGAAAAAGTATCTGGGGGCCTTAGTGGACTGCAAGTTCAAAATGAGTCAACAGTAGAGCATGAAAGAGAATTAATTATGGTATCAAATAGAAAGGGAAAAGTCGTGACTTCCCCAAGCAGCCCATTTCACTTCAGTATAGACTCCTATTATTGAAATTATTTTTCTTATGGTACCTATAGTCTCCCTTTACAATATCATTTACAACATTGTTACCAGTTCTGACAGTAGGGTCCGAACAGAACAATTACAGTTGCTCTTCCATGTAGAAATGCCTGAAGATAGTTATCATATCTGCTGCCCCCAAGCCTAGCCCCGAAACTTCCATTCTCTAATCCCAGATCCTTCAACCAATTCCCACATGGTATGGTCATGAGTCCCCTCATCATCCTAGTGGCTCTCAAATGAATTGCTCCAAAGTTACAGAATCTCAAAGTGGGAAGAGGCCCCAGAAGTCACCTGGTCAAACACATCTGATCCAATGGGTATCTGAACAAGAATCTTCTCTACAACATTCCTGACAAGTGATCAACTAGCTTTTGCTTGAAGTTGTCCGATGAGGAAGGACCCACAACTTTCCAAGGTGGTACATTCTAGTTTTGATCAAGAAGTGGGATCAATTTTCATTTGGTATTTTGTAACTTACCCCTTATTGTTCTTATATCTCTCCTCTGGAGCCAAATAAAACAAGTCTAATCCCTATTACACTTGGTAGTGCTTAAAATATCTCAAGAGGCCTATGGTCTTCTCTTTCTCAATTCCTTCATCCAATCCTTTTGCAATTCTGGTTACCATTCATTCCACCTCTACTTGAACCATTACCTCACCAGTAACTTGGACTCTGTCCCCGAATCCTTTAGTTCTGATATGTCAACTTCTGCCACATGTTTCCAGGGTCCAGGCCTCTGCACCACTTCCTGGCCCACACTCATACTCCTTCCCTCTTTGCAACTCCCCCTTATATGCTGTCTTTCCCTATTATCAAGAAGATAAGCTTCTTGAGGACAGGAGCTATCTTGTTTTAGCATTGAGATAGTGCCTGGTGCATAGTAAGAGCTGAATAAATGATCCATCTATCATCTATTTCTTATGAAGTTATCTACCTCTTATCAAGCTATCTATACACCTGGCCTTTACATATCTATCACTATCTTTTTTCTCTAGCTGGCCTATATCTATCTGTCTCTTATCTTTCACCACTTCTTGCTTATCTATATATTTATTATATTTTTGATGCATAGTATTGATTAATCTTTCTCATATCTATTTATCTCTTATCAGCCTATCTATACTTATCTAACTCTTGTCTAGTCTAAATATGCCAACCTATTCCTATCTACCTCTCTCTTATCCAGCTATCTCATATCTATTTAAGTCTTGTCCATCTATCTCTTGTCTCTTCTCTAATTGTCTCTATCTACCTGTCCACCTCTGGAACTTTTCCAGATGGTCCATTTCTTCTCTAAACTATCTGGTCAGGAAAAACTGTAGCAGGACTATCATTTTCCCAGATCAGGGTGCTCTGCTTCTCTTAATGTATAATGCTTCTCTTAATGTCTTATATAATGCAATATATGTATAATGTAATATACAATGATGCTTATCTCAGTGTGTAATATAATATGTGACATAACGTAACATGACATGATGTGACATTATGCAAGATGAAATAGGATAAGATAAGATAAAATGAGACAAGGTAAGATGAGATGAGATAAGATATGGTATTGTATGGTATGGTATACTATAGTATGGTACAGCATAGTATATTATATTATAGCATAGTATAGTATATCATAGTATAGTATAATGTACTATAACAATATGATGTAACATGATATGATATGATATATATCATAGCATAATATAATATAATGTAATATTTCTCTCAATGTCATATTCATATGTATAATAGAATATATAACAATGCTTCTCTTAGTGTCTCACATGTGTATAATATAATTTATAGCCATGCTTCTCTTAATGTCTAATATGATATGTGCATAATGCAATATGTCTAACAATGCTTCTCTTAGTGTCTTATACATATAATATATAATAATGTTTCTCTTTGCATCTCATATATGTATAATATAATATATAATAATTCTTCTCTTCATGTCTTATATGTATAATATAGTATATAATAATGCTTCTCTTAATGTCTTACATAATACCTCCCAGAATCTTATCAGTAGTCAATGACCTATAGTTGCCTGCAGATCCCACTCTTTCCTGTTTGGAAAATGGGCTCATTTAGCCTCCTCCATTTCCATTTTTCCAAGTGACATCATCTCAGTCATCACATCTGCCAGCTCTTTTACGATCCTGGGAATGCATTGCTCCAGGCTTGGTGAGTGGAACTCATCCGAAGCAGTGAGGTCCTACTACTTCCTTCAACATCTTGCATATTGACTGCCCTCTGACCATTTTTATTCTGTCCTTTCCAGTCCAAAGATCATTTCCTTTGGTAAAGAAAATAAAAGAAATAATGTAAAACCTGGAGAACTCTCTCTTTTCTCCATCATATATTGCCATTACTTCATGTACTTTGAGAAGGAATACTTATCCTGTTTCAAAGAAAATACAGAAAGGGAACAAGTATCCATTATGTACTTACTATGTGCCGGCATGCACTGTGGTAAGTGCTAAGGGTACAAATAAAAGAAAAAAAAAAGATAGGCTCTTACCTCAAGGAGTTTACATTCTAGTGAGGAAAAATAACATACAAAAGGAGCTGAAAACTGAGATGGGGGAGGGGAGAGGAAGAGATGAAGTTACTGAGGAGCAAGATTCTAAGTCTAGAAAGTCAGGTTTAGAGCTAGAAGAAAGATGGCATGGTGGCCTGGACCTCTTCACAAAATGGAGGTACCAGAAAAGACTCACCAATGGGCCTTGCAGAGGGAAATTCTATGGTGAACAGGACCCAAAACTGATATATTAGATGTTCCATGGGGAGGAGACCCCATGTGCTAAGAGAAGTTCCAAGTTGAGACAACAGTAGGGGCATGATTTTGAAGGCCGCAAGGTCAGGGACAAGACAGAGAAGGGAATGAAATTAGGCCAGCCTGGGCCACTTAACAAAATGGATGCTCCAAGAGGGACTCACCAATAGGAAAAAGCTGACCCTTCTCATCCCTAATCCTTTTAAAATTTATTTTTGTTATCTTTAGCATGCATCACCAACCTGAGCTCTCCTAATGTTACTCAACATTCAACACTTTTGCACTCAGTGACCTGGCCTTTTTTCCACCTTCTGTACCTGTCTTATAAAGATGCAGATTTGCCAAGAAATTCCTCATGCATCCACATCTGAATGATGATCTGCTTCAACTATTAATTTTTTTGAAAATTATTTTCCTTTTCTGTTTTTTTTCAGGTCAATGATTTAGTATATAGAGCCTTCAAAGGTCAATTAGATAACTCCTGAAGAGATCTGGATTCAAGTACTGCTTCTGACATTATCTGTGTGACCACAGGCAAGTTATTTAGCCACAGGAAAATCTCTAAAATGATAAATTAATGCTCAGTCATGGAAGGAGGTTTCCACATCTCTACTAAACCTTGAGATCATAATCTTCATTTTTTTAAAAAGGCAACTCCAGTTTTCTTCTCTCCAGAAATTTCTTTCCACTCCCTGAATGCTACCACATATGAAGCCTTCTGTTGACTTTACCAACTATGTCCTTCCTAAGTCCTCTTCATTTCCAATCTAGCTGCACTCCTCCACACCCATTGATTGTTGTTCTCTTTACTGTTCAGTTTTTTCAGTAGTGTCCGACTCTTTGTGACCCCATCTGGGATTTTCTTGGCAAAGATACTGGCATTGGTTTGCTATTTCCTTCTCCAGATAAATTTACAGATGAGGAAACTGAGGCAAACAGGGAAGTGATACTACAATACTTATTTTACAAATGAGGAAACTGAGGCAAAAAGAGGTGAAATGACTTGCCCAAAATCACACAATTAGTAAACGTCTGAGACATTTCTTCCTAACTCCAAGCCCTCCATCCATTTCTCCATCATGTCCCTCACATCATGCTATGGATCTTCTCTCCTTACTATCTGCTTCTCTTTTCAATCTCCTTTCATGTTATCCACCACCACCCCCCATTAGAATATAAATTCCTTAAGGGCAAGATTTTTTTTTTGTTTGCTTTTGTACTCTTGTCACTTAGAGCCTTGTCTGACACATAGTAAGGATTTGATAAAATGCTTATTCTTGAGTCACTCAATATTTTCCTCCGACATTCAAAGAAATGAAAGCAGCAGCAGCAACTTATGTATTAAGACAGTAGGTGGTAAGCTGAGTTTGGCCTTACAGACACTTAAGGACACAATTTAAATGTATGTATTTTAATCAAACTCAGAGAATAATATACATTTAAACATAAAGCACATTTTCTGGGAGCTCAGGTCAATTAACATTTATATTGGAATTTTGTAAAAATGAACTCAATTCTAAAAATAATTTTCAATGGCTATAGACTCCAATATATACTCTCTTTAATGGATGGCACTGCTCTGTGGTGTTTTGTTTTGGGGTTTTTTTCCTAACTGGGCCTTCCCTTAACCAGTTGAGATCACAATGAAGACTTGATTTTGATCCTCGATGATGTCCTTTCATAAATACTCCATTGAGAGAACTCCTCATCCCACTGGAGGAATTCCTCCTGCTGCTTTTTGTACATTGCACATTTAGCACAGCCCGACTCAGACTGATTCTGTTATCCCTTTGTCGCACTATGGAACTGCCACACCTACTTTTCTGGACATCCTTGAAGTCATTTGTCAGGAAAAAAAAGTGGGGGAGGAATTCTGGATGACAATGCTTTTTTTTTTCTTTCTTTTTTAAAAGTTTTTCTGAGTGCATGCGGATGATCCACAGGAATATGGTATCTGCTTACAAACACTGATTAAATAATAGAATTACAGAATCTCAGGGCAAAGAGGAACCACAGAGACCCTCTAACTCAACTCCTTCAGAGCTCTTTTTCCAGATGAAAACCTGAGACTCAGAGAGATAGAAGGACTTATCACAAAGTCATAAATATTGGCAAAACTGAGACTGGAACTCAGGTCTCCTAACTCCTAGTCTCCTTCCCTATCAATCTTGTATGGTATCAGTATGACCAGGAAGCTCTTTGCTAACACAAGTCCCTAAGGTGAATCAGAGCTGGGCCTTCCACCCATCTCCAAGGGTGTCTATGGCACCAGAAATTCTCAACTTCTTTTTAAGGATGATTTCAAACATTGGGGAAAAAAATCAAAAAGCCATCCCTCGAAAACTGGAGATTTCTACTAGAAGAGAAAGGAGGGAAGAGATACAAAAGAGGGCAAGAAAAGTAGGCAGACAAGAGTAAGGCCTTTCACTCTAATTAAATGTTACATGGAGACATCATTGCAGTTATCCTTACTAAAGCCCTCTCCAAGGCCTTCCAGGGCCTGCAGGTGCAAAAGATATCCCCTTGGTCTTCCCAGGTACTCTAGCGTTGTTTTGTGAAGACATTTAGCATGAACTGGGGAATCCATCTCTTAAGAGATGTTCTCATCCAAAGATGAGTGTTGTCCCGGATCTCTAGTGTCCAGAAGTTGCTTCCTTTGATAGTTGCCCAAGACCATAATATTATAAAATATTCAGGTTGGTAGGGGATTTCCATGGTTCAGCTGTGTCCAACTCTTTGTAATTTCATGGACTTGTCTGTGGGGTTTTCTTGGCAAGGATACTGGAGTGATTTGCCATTTCCTTCCCATTTTATAGAAGAGGAACTAAAACAAAAGAGGGTTAAGTGACTTACCCAGGGTCACACAGACAATAAGCATCTGAGACTGACTTTGAATGCCCTGACTCTAGGACTGGCAGTCTATTCATTCATTGGGAGAAGATAGAGTTCAGCAAATCCAACAGATTCATTTTATGGATAAGGAAACTGAAGCTTGTAGAGATGAAATCACTTATTCATAGTCTCTTACAGAGTTATAAAATAAGAGGTAGAGCAGCAATGTGAACCCAGACCCATAGCTCTGAGTCACTGAAGTGTCCTTTCCACTAACCCAGGGAAAATACAGGCTTTACTTAAAGGAGGCTGATGACAAGTTATCTTTCCTTAGGAGGGGGACTATAGAGGGGATTTGTAGAGATGACTATGGGGATCTTCATGCTCCAATCCCACACTGGAAAATGACCCTTCCTTCACTCATCTCTTCCTTCCTTTGATCCTGTAGCCAAATGGCTCAATCTGAGCTACAGACTATGGGACCAGTGAGGAGGCTTCATTATTTCTTCACAGGAAACTTCAGCCCAAACACCTGTCACCTATCACAGGAGGGTAAGAGCAAGATTCAGCATGTAACTCATTGGCAAAATGTCTGTCATTTTTATGTCATTTAAGGCACTCCACATACTGAACCATGCCTTTCTTTCCATTAGAATGTAAACTCATTAAAGATAGGAACAACTTAATGTTTGTCCCTGTATCCACTACACATCGCCCAGCACCTAGTAAGCCCTTCATAAATGATGGCTGATTGATTCATTTCCAAGATATTCAAGTAGAAAGAACATTCTAGTTGTAATCACAAGACCCAGATTGGAATGCTGCTTCAGATAACTTTCTTGCTGTATCACTATGAGCAATTCACCCCCATTTCCTGAGTCTCAGTTTCCACATGTGTAAAACCAGGAAAACAGCATTTCCTCGACCTTCTTCACAGTGGTATTATGAGGAAAACTCTCTGTAGCCACAAAGTTTTATGGCAATAAAAACCTGCAACAACCCAATGAGTTCGTAGATTCATGTTCCTCACTATTGTGTGTGTGTCTAGAGGTGGGAGATTTGATCAGGGTCGAGTCCCATTATCCACTTAACAAATTGATAAGAGCAGGACTTTTGGAAGAGGGTACTTCTCAAAGAGATGAATGTGTGCCATGGTACCCTTGTGGGAGACATGAGCCTCTAATGATTAGATAGTTGGATCTATCTGTTGATCTGTGATGTATGTATTGCTTATGATCAGATAGTTAGAAGCCCTGTTTGCTGGTCTTTATTTCTCTGTTTGTATTTCCTCTGCTGGTATATATGATTAAAGAAGGTTATTGACTCCTCAAAAGTCGGTTTCTTTTCAGAAAAGTAGATCTAAGAATCTGTGCCAGCAGACTATCCTGCACGTGCCAGGGTGCTTGCTGTTACAACTTAGTAGAGGTGTGACCCTAAACAAGTCACCCTCTGTCTGCCTCAGTTTCCTCAACTGCAAAATATGGATAATAATAACACTTACTTTATAAAGTTGTTGTAAGGATAGAATGAGGTAATAGCTGCAAAGACTTATCAAAGTCCCTGGCACATAGTAGATTCTTGATGAAAGTTTGTTTTCTTCCTTTCCAAACACACCACAGTTCCCTGATATTCTAATATATGACTTACTGTGTTCCCACTGAGCAAGTGGAGGAAATCTAGGACAAGGTGGGATATTATGAGGATATTTGCACAAGTGGAGAAAAAGAGGAAAGGGAAAAAAAGAAAGTCAAGAAGATCAGGGAAAGAATGATCTACACTCAAACTGACTGAAATATTCTCACGTCATCCTTAACAATCTCCCATCTGAGTCCAGAGTAGCAAAAGCCAGCACCCCAGTGGACAACAAGAAACAGAAGAATCATAGCTCTAGAGCCACAAGGAACCCTCAAATAGCTAATAATAATAGCTAATGCTACATGCCAAGAACTTTACAAATATAATCTCAACCCTGGGAGGTAGGTGCTATTATAATACCCATTTTATAGTTGAGGAACTGAAGCAGCCAAAGATTAAGTTACTTGCCCAGGGTCACCGAGTCAGTAAGTGTCCAAGGGCAGATTTGAACTGAGGTCTTTTTGAGTCTAAGATACCATGAGGCTCTATCCATAGCACATCTAGCTGTCATCTTGTCTATATCTCTCATTTTACAAATGAGGAAAGTTAGTCTCTTACCCAGGGCCACAGAGTCAGGAAATCACCAGAGATGTGATTCAGACCCTACGGGCTTTAATTCCTCTCCTTTCTGAAGCCCGCGCATTGAGAACTATACAAGAAGATGCTTGGAATTTGAGAAGGAACAATATAGATTTCTTATTTGTATGTCCGTCACTCCCACATCATGTGGGGAGTTTAATGGAGTTTTTTGTTTTGTTTTGTTTGAATCAAGAGAATACTTTTCCTGGGATCCCATGCTCCTACACAAGACAGAAAGGGTAGGAACAGGGCTATGCGAAGCTTTATATCCCGTGGCCTTGCAATCAAAACCTGTTGATGCTTATTTTAGGTGTCCAGTCTCCTCTGACACTGTATTTAATGTAGAGTGACTTATGCCATCCCTTGCCTTGCCCATCTTTCATTCTCTTTGTTGGGGAACAGCCCTGTAAAAACATAAACTTAAGAGAGGCTTCTCCTAAGCATGGAAGTAGATCTGCACTTCTAGAGGCCCAGAAAGTTTATTAAGGGCCATGCTTTGTGAGTTGCTGGCATTCTAATGCTCTTGGTTGCTGTGTATGCAGATAGCATGTCTCCCTTTATATGAAAATTACAGGCTTCGGTTTCAGAAATGACATGATACTCCTTTAAACACCCAGGAGTACTTCCACAAGCTCTATTACTTTACTCTGTCTTCATTTACCGCCCGAGAGGTAGAGCAGCATCGTGTGTGTCAGGCTGCTCCCCATGAATAATAGATATGTCATTTTTAACTGTCAACAAAGTACCTGTAATGGTGTACTAGGGCTTTTAAATAACCCGGCCAAGCCACGGCTTTGACATCACATTTATGCAGCGCTTTGCAATGGAACAAAAAATGATTTTAAAACATACCTGGATTAAGCTGCAGAATCAGGTTTATTCACACATTATTTTCCTTATTTAATATTTCATTGGGCTGTGCCTCCCCCTCTTCTGCTGCTGCTGCCTCGTAGGAAGCAAGACAATGAAGATGCCCCATAGACCCTTCTACTGTTCCTAAGCTCTGAGGCAGAAAGATCTTTCCCCAGGATGCTCAAGTTTTGGAGGCTGGCACAGTTATCAGTGAGAGTTCTTTCCTGCTTGTCTATGACATCTGGGTGATTAAAAAGAAGGAAAAACAACTCAAACCCTCTTTTCTCTGGACAACAGCAGTTAGCACAATCTGCTGACTATTCTAAGCTGGGGCAAAGTGATGAGAATTCCTGACTTGCCCACGAGAAAAATATGTTTATCTGAAGACAAGATCTTGGCTCTCAGGCCACAAAGGTTGTAGATTTTGGCAGGACAAATAGATAAGCCCATAAAGTAGAACAGGATGTAACCCTCTTGCCTCCTGGGCTTCTCTACCAAGTAGATGTCTTTGTCAGGTGTCAGAAAGTGAGACCTGACTTAAAAAATAGAACAAAATGGTATGGCTCAAGCAGGGAAGTCTAATCATTGTGATTCTCTGTCCCCAGGCCTTCATCTTTTTGCCCACATAATGGGAGGTGGGGATGTGTAAATAGTAACACCCCCATTTAGATATGGCTTTCTTAACTCTGGTAATCACCACAGGTCTGTGAGGTAGGAAGGTAAGCATTACATGGCAGATTTGGCAACCATTATTTAATCCAAAAAGGAAAAGTGATCAGATGCCTACGATGGTCAAGGTAATCACTGACCTGGGCAAGATCCAGCTCAGGCTCAAGAACATAGTCTCCTCAGCTCTCAGCTGGATTGTATGGGAGAAGAAGAAACCAGTCTAATTAATAAAGCCTTATGATTTGTCCTTTGTTTTGAAGAGGACCAGTGACAGCTCAGGATGATGCCTTGACTCCTGAGTGAATTGAACTTAAGTGAGCAAAGCTATGCAAAGTTGTTAGCCTCACTCTCTCTTCCAGAGTCATCAAAGTCCAGTGGCAAGACAAAAGTCAGAACAACTGGAAATGGCTAGGGATGCAGCAGGTAGTATAGGCATCATGATCATCTAACCAAGCTCTAAGCACTCCGTAGTATCTGTTTCAGCCATCTTCCTGTTCATTGGAACAAATTGTCCTATTGGACATTCTACCCAGGGGGAGTTTTGGGGTAGGCATCCCCCTAACTCACCAAGAGTTTTGAGTCCTATTGGTTACCCTCAATCTAGTTTAACCTGTCTGCCATGTTGGTTTTACCAGGATGTGACTGCTGTACATGCTACAGCTTCTTGAAATTATAGGTGAAAAGCTGAGCTCCAGGTGGACACCAATGATAGATGCGCAGCCCTGAAAAGACCTCAGCAAGCCCCCAAACCAAATGTACTAGTCTTCCCAGAATACTCCATACATGCCAAAGAAATTATTATAATGGAGGCTTTGAAAAGGCTGATGATAACAAAGAATCTGAGGTACTGTTAGAATGAAAAGGGAGGCTAGACTCCAAAGAGAGTAGGACTATAACAAATTATGTTATAGTCACCTTTAAGGTTAGTGATCAAGGGCAGTAAATAGGGAACAAGTAGAAGTGCCCCTTAACCGGGAGATGATATTGCTAGACAACAAGGCATGTTCAGAGACTTCTAAGTAATTACATAGATTTGGAAGAGACAAGTTTATGGATCTGAAAGAAGATCTGGGGTAGCCAGGTAGTACAGTGAAAAGAGTACCAGCCCTGGAATTAGAAGGACTTGAGTTCAACTCCAGTCTCACACACTTAATAGATGTGTGACCCTGGGCAAGTCATTTAACCCTGCCTCCAGAAAGAAAGAAATGAAGGGAGGAGGAAAGGAAGGGAGGAAGGAAGAAGATTTTGCAAAGTCAAGAAGACCTAAGTTCAGATCCTTTCTCCAACTCTTACAAGTTTTGTTTAGCCTATAACAACTCATTATTTAGCTAAGCAACTCCTTGAACCTCTTGAGCCTTCGTTTCTTTCTCCTTTAAATAAAGATAATAATTCCCGAAGTATCTGTCTCACAGGGTTGTTATGAGGCGTAGATGAGGGCTCTTTGAAGACTTTTAAGAACTATATAAAAATCAGAAAGTATTGCCATTATTAATCACTCCTATGGTTTCATTGGCATAGGGAACTCCTCATAAGGAAATTTCCAAGCCAAGCCTGCTCTGACACTTAATATTTTAGAGAATTCTCTGGCGTGAGAGGAAGTTAATTCACTTGCCCAGGGTCACAGAACCAGGGTGATCGGAGGTAAGACTGGGACCCAAGTTTTCCTGCCTCTGAGGGCACCTTAATGCCCATGATGCCACAGATCAATATTATGTATTAATCAACTTTAGTCCTTCCTTAACTAGCAGAGCTGGGCTTCATAACCAGGTCCCTGGATGCTAACTCCAGGGCTCTTTCCCCCACCTCCCCAAATCCTACTGGTCTTTGAGGGCCCAGATCTAGTACCCACCTCGAGCACGCATAAAGCCTTCTCTGTCTCTGAACGATTTCCTTGGAAGTTTTCCATCATTATATGGATCTCAGAAATCAGAGCACATTAAAAAACAGACAATTTTGAAAGACTTAACTCTGATCAATGCAGTAAGCAACTGTGATTTTAGAGGACCAGTGATGGTGAAGAATGCTACCCCACTTCTGACATACAGGTGATGGGCTCAAGATGTAGAATGAGACACACATTTTTGGGTGAGGCAGTTAATGTGGCACAGTAGATAGAACCTTGATCTAGGAATTAGAAAGACCTGAGTTCAAATCAGGACTCAGACACTGTGTAACCAGGGTAAACCACTTAACTTCTATCTGACTCAGTTTCCTCTTTTGTAAAATAAAGATAATACTCTCTACCCTCCATCATTATGGTGAGAATAAAATTAGATAATATTAGTAAAGCTCTTTGCAAACCTTAAAATTATAGAGAAATGCTAGCTAACTAAGTAGCTAGTAGCTGGTAGTAGTAGCAGCAATAGTAGCAGTAGCAGTAGCAGTAGCAGCAGCAGCAGTGGTAGTAGTAGTGGTAGTAGTAGTAGTAGTAGTAGTAGTAGTAGTAGTAGTAGTAATAGTAGTAGTAGAAGTAGTAGTGGCAGTGGTGGTATTTTGGATGTGATCAGGAATTTGTTTTGCCTTATTATTCATAGTTATAAAAATTTTGAACTTTTTTCAGTGATAGGGGAGGGGAAGAGAGAAAATCAATCTTTGTTAATCGAAAAAAGTTTCATTTAAAAATGAAGTAAACTAGCACTCCATAATCTTGAAATGTTTTCTCATTTCAATTTATGAAATCTTCCCTTTTCTCCTTCCTCAAGTGAGCTTTCCCACCTGGGATCTTTCCTAACTACTGGTCTGAACTGCTTTGTGGCATACATAAATTCATCTATGGATTCTAATCTTTTGTGTATATATCAATCTCTACCGAAGTCATCCTGTGATATCTCAGCATCGTTGTGTGGAGGCAACCCTGGATCCTTAAATGTTTTGTCATCAACATACAAGTACTAGCTGCAAGCTGAAAATATCAGTGTTAGGTCACGTCTGTGGGAGGAGAGCTAACCTTGCCAGGTTTATGGAAGTTCATGGGCAACAGGTTGGCTCACAGAAGATAAATTGTTTTAGCCACTGTAATGCACTAAAATCTCCATTAAAGCATAGAAAAATTGTTGTTTCTTTTAGTAAAAGTTCTCATGCTGGTAGAATTATATATCTTTAGAAGTATTAAGGAAGAAAATGGACACAACTCATCCTTTTATTAAGATCTCCTTAGGGGGAAAGGAAAATATACCTTTTCTCCTTTGTATCCTCACTCCTCCAAGTGCTTTTTTGTTCATATTCACCACTAAATAAATATTTAGAGATTTCGATTAAATTTGATGTGGGATGATCTTGGGTGTCCAGCTTGACTGCTGACTCCATTAGAGTTGACACTTTGCCTCATGCTTCTAGACCCACCAAGATAACAGACCCTGGACAAAGGAAAATTGCCCAAATTTTCAGTCTCCTTCCCTTTGGATAGCTCATGATGACTCCCATTTCTATAGTACTTTGAAATTTACAAAGTGTTTTCCTCACAACTCCTTGAGGTGCTAGTGAGAATATTATGATACAGATGAGGAAAGAAGTGAAGTGACTGGTGTGCAGTCAAACAACTAGGGAGTGACAGAGTGAGGACTTGAATCTAAGACATCTTCCTCCAAGTCAGAAGCTTTCCCCACTAACCACACTACCTCCCTCTATCTGGTTTCCCATCGTCTGAGGTTCTCAAACTCAAAGCTTTCCTAGAGCACCATCACTCCAGCAGGCACCTGTAGCTGCTACGAGAACGTGTTTGCTTCATTCTCCCTTCTAGCCACCGCAAAGCTTAAATTAGTAACTATGCGGGCTCCTTCCAAGGCATATCAGAGACCAGCTGTGCAAAGACCTGTCACCTTCTTGTCAGGGAAAGTTTTCTGTCCAAAGAACTTTCGTCATCCCTCGTGTCTCCAGTAGCTGGATGTCACTTGAAGAGACAGCTGAAGTCACTTGCAATGACTGGTCTCAAATCCAAGCTCACTGCCCTTGTCACTGAAAGCCTCAGCCCGCAGCGAAAACTGTCACTGATCATGTTTAGATATGTACGCTGAGGCATTAGATTAGAAGGGAGTGTGCACACGGTGGGAGTTTGAAAAAGGCCAAGTTGCAAGGGAAATCTTAATAACAGGGAAGAATGCTTTAAAGAGGCATCTTTTTCCCAAACCTAATTTGTATTTCTCTTCAAACACAGTGTGCACATCTACACAGAGAGGCTCAGATACACAGACACGCATACAAACATGCACACAATAACCTGGACATTCATAGACATGCACATACAGAACAACATAAACATGTATAAACATAGGTGCATGTAAGATGCAAAGAGACACATGAACAAAGACACATAAAGCATAGACACACAGATGTATGGATTAACACTCATATGTGTGTATAGTATACATATATGTATATCTATATAGATATGCAAATAGATGTATAGATATAAAAGACCGATAAATCATATAAACATATCCAGTCATATATAGCCATAGCACATATACACAGACATACTACTACAATGTTGAAGGTTTTCCAGGCTTTGCTGTCATCGTGCATGGCAGATGTTGGTGGACTGATCTCAAAGAGAATCAAACAGTAGACTGAAGACTGAATTCATCAGTTGTGCACACCATAATGAACACACACAGGAGCTCATAAATATTCGTGTATGCAAGCGTGCGTGCACACACACACACACACACACACACACACACACACATGCTTTTCTGACCACTATGCTCTAGAAAGATCTAAGCTTTGATGTAGGTCTTTGGGCAATGGTGTTTTGTTTTGTTGTTTATCAAGGTCTGTTGAAAGGGACAGCTAGCTTCAGAAGCATTCTAGAAATCACCATTACCCAAGAAGACAGTCTCTAGGAAATCATCTTGTCACTTGTAAAGATCTTTATACATATAAGAGGATGCTAAGTATTATCAAAAAACGAACATCAGTTCAAACAGAAAATTAAGTTTGGAGAGGACCACGAACAGAGCCTGGTGCTATCTGATCACCTCTCCCATCTTTTGCTACAATTCTCCTTGCTCTGGAATGCTTACGGTGGCTACTGTCAAACCCGCAGTGCAAGAAAAATGGCCCAATTACGAATTAATATACATTGGCTGCAACTGAATGCTGCACTTCAGCTTGTGCAGATTTATAGTAGGTTTCTATTATTGGTATTAATAAATGTATTTATAATAAAAAGATAGATTATACCTTTAATAGTTAGAATTTATGGCCATCATCTCTGTGATTGGGTTCTACAAAGCCATAGAATTAACCTATAGGGTACAGAGAGAACCAGGCTCATGCTAGAGTGAGTTATCACCAGAACTTTGATGTAGTTTTTGGTGAGATTTTTTGAGGGGGAAGGCTAGAAATCTAGGGTGCTTATGCAATTGGGTGTGAGAAGATCATGGGAAGAAAATGATATCTGATGGTTTGACTAAGGGTCTGAGAAGTGAATAGGCAGAGTGGTGTCTTTGTCTTACAATGGAGCAGAAGTCAAGAGACCCAGGCTCCCATCCCAACTTTCAGGATGTATGATTTGCTAAGTGCCCCTGAGCAAGACACTTTAACATCTCTTTGCCTCAATTTTCTCCTGTGTAAAATGGGGAGAAGGTGACCTTATGCTAGCTGTTATGATTACAGGTAGAAATTATCCATAGGAAATGCCACCTAAATCTTCCCCTTCCTCCATAGTTTTTAGCTCCCTTTTATGTATTATCTTTCCCCATTCAAATGAAAGTTCCTTGAGGACAAGAACTCTTTCTTTCTGTTCATACTTGTATTTCTGATATTTAGCGTAGCAACTTGGCACATATTAGATGCTTAATAAATACATATTGACTGACTGACAGCACATGGGCCTTCATTAAAGGTGACATTGATTTCAATATTCCTGCCTTGGAAATGTTTTAAATTATGCTCAGAAAACTCTACTTAAATGTTAGGAACATAGAAAGAGGAGTTCAAATTCAGCCTCAGGTACCTATCAGCTATATGATCCTTAGCAAATCACTTAATTGCTGCCTGCCTCAGTTTCCCCATCTGTAAAATGGAGATCATAGTGGAACCTCCCTCCCAGGGTTGTTGTGAGGATCCAATGTGATAATATTTATAAAAAAAGGCTTTGAAGATCTTAAAGTATCATATAAATACTTGCTCCTCTTATCGCTGGTCTTATCAGTTAA
This sequence comes from Notamacropus eugenii, assembly GCF_028372415.1. Classification (NCBI taxonomy): domain Eukaryota; kingdom Metazoa; phylum Chordata; class Mammalia; order Diprotodontia; family Macropodidae; genus Notamacropus; species Notamacropus eugenii. Next base: position 675,360,140 of record NC_092872.1, on the reverse strand, counting down.
AGCTGTCTCGTTAACTAATTCTACCTAACAGAAGAAACAGGATGGATACACAACCCTTAGTTCAGAAAAGGAGAAAATAAAGGCTGGTGGAAAAAATCAGCCAATAGCTTTGGGAGGAATTTGACTTCATTATAAGATGCAGGATAAGTTAGAAAAACACATGCTTTTGGTTTAAAAATCTGTTTAAATTAAGTTGCAACCAGTAAGAGTTAAGAGTTGCTAAGAAAGGTACATGTTGTGTCAAGGTATGTCTATCACTTTAAAAGCTCGTGGCATAAGATTATCTAATTTAGTGTTTTATATTTGTCATGTTTAGCCATACAAAGATTTGGAATTTTACAAATAAAATTTGATACATTACAGTTGAAAACTGTTTGATAGGTAAAGCAAGCATCTGCCTTTTGGACCAAGAGATCAATCTACCTACCACCACCTGGGAATAACACCCCAAAAACACCCATGTGTTGAAGAATAGATGAACCTTCTGAAGGCTGAATCTGTAACTTCAATGTGATAAGATGATGGGAAAACTGATGGTTTTTTCTGACTTGGTCCCCACTATTTCTACAGGATAAGATTACATCCCTTCTTGGTTCCAGCCAGCTGTGTGTCTCAGGATTGTTTCTTTTGGGGATATGTCCAACAGCATCTGCCACACAGAAGGAGAGAATAGACCAAGACATCTTCAGGAGAGACATGGTATGTGCTTCAGTTCTAAGACATGGAAGGATGCTAACTAGACCACTGGGAATACTATGTGGCAATTGGAGATTCTCCTTATCTACTTTGGTGCCCCTGATAACACAACTGAAAAACATAGTGCCAGGAATGTTTCTTCATAAATCAGTAAAAAATTTAGTTTGGGAGATTTTCAAAGGCTTAAGTGAACCCCTGATCCAACCTACACTGAAAAAAGTAGAAAACTAAAAACTTTAAACTGACTTAAAATATATATGTAACGATGAATTCAACAATTAGAAAAATGTTTCTGGGTATGATCACTTGACCTTTGCTCCCACAAGGTGAGTTCTTAAAACTCTACCATAGACAGGTGTAAAGACTTTTGGGTGGTGGGGTGTAGGTAAGTACTGCAACAGTTTTGTTGAAAGAAAAATACAGTACAATTACTCAAAAGCTTGAAAGAAACTTAGACTCCTCCTTTTAATCATAGGGCCAAGTGCAGAGTAGACTCTGGGTTTTGTAATCAGATGAGGTTGGTTCATCTACCTCCCAGCTACTTCCCAGCAAAGGTCAATCTCTGCTGCTATGAAGAAATACCTTCCTTGTTTGGCTTCGACATTCTCTTAGAATGACCGATTTATTGGCATATAGTTGGGCAAAATAGTTCCTTATTATTGCTTTAATTTCTTTTTCATGAGTGGTGAATTCACCCTTTTCAATTTTGATGTTGGTCATTTAGTTTTCTTTCTCTTTTTTAAATCAAAGTAACCAAAGGTTCATCTATTTTATTGTTTTAGTTTTCTCATAAAACCAGCTTTTAGTTTTATTTATTAGTTCCATAGTTTTCTTACTTTCAATTTTATTACTCTCTCCTTTGATTTTCAGAATTTCTAATTTGGTATTTAATTGGGGATTTTTAATTTGTTCTTTTTTCTAGCTTTTTTAGTTGCATGCGCAATACATTGCTCTCCTCTTTTTCTATTTTTTCATGCAAACGTTTAGAGACATAAAAGTTCCCCTAAGAGCTACTTTGACTGCAACCCATAAGTTTTGGTATGTTGTCTCATTGCTGTCATTCTCTTTGTGACCTTGACATTCTCAATGGTATCACTGAACTCTGTGATGGCAAGGTCTTCATAAAGATTTACATGATCAAGCTATGGCAATGGTGATACACTGAACAATAGAGTCATTTTCTGTCCTTGGCATATCTCACACACAAGTATTTGGGGAAAGAATTTGCTTCCAATCTTCCAGTTTCTTCTCCCAAACAGAATTTTCTATCCCATGGCTTTCGAATACCTAAAATTTTACATCTCTAGATCAAAGGAAAATGTCTAGGTAGGTAAAATTTACCAGGTACAATAAATATTCACTGATAAGGATGCCATTCGTTTAAAATCTGTTTTCATTTGGATCTGGAAAATTGCAGTTTATCTCCCACATATGGAGGGAAAAAAATGTTTTCTGAGCCTTCAATAAGTATTTCCAATCACTTTAGGAATCATGAAATGTATATTAAGTGCCTACCATATGCTAGTTGTTGGGAAAGATATTATGATAAAAGAAGATATAAACCCTGCTGTCAAGCCTACTTTTGGACAATCCTTTGGGGAGCGTACGTATGAAAACAACCAATATATAACAAAGCTCAGTGGAATGAGCACTCAATATGGAGTTGAAGGACCTGGATTCAAATCTTTTCTCTGCCATTGGACTGCCTGTGTGAATCTGGGCAAATCATATGGCAGATTCAATTAAATGACTACTCACGTCCCTTCTAGCTCCAAATTCTAGAATCCTAAGAACTAGATTTAGAGATGGAAAGAACCTCAGACAACAGCTTTAGTCCAACCAGTTGAATCACAGAGAGATTAAGTTATTTGCTCACAGTCACATAACTAGTGAGATCTGGTTCTATTTTTTCCTCTGTAGAGGAGTAAGAGTTCACTTTAAGCAGCAGGTAGATAAGGGGAAAATGGATAAAGGTGATTGCATCTGGGCTAGACTTAGCAGATGGATAGATCAAGACACATACACGGGATTCAAAGAAGAAAGAACCCCCCCAAGACCTCAGGCCTGGGAATCAAGAGGTGTGTGTTCTAATTTCAGTTCTGCCAAAACCTTCCATGTGACCTTAAGGGAAACCTTCCTCTCTCCAGGTCTTAGAATCCTTCTGCCACACCTCACCCCTTCAAGCCCCTATAAAATGACTTCTATTCCATCTCTGACCCTATGGGGTCCACCCACGCTTCTGGACATTTCAGAGACAAGTGCTTAGAAATATGAATTATCCAAATAAGCAACCCAAGGTTTCCTTTTATTTGTCTATGAGCCCAGCCAAAGAACATTTCTATTAGAAAGCTGAATCACGAAGAGGCTTAATTAATATAACCGTCTAAAAGGTGAAATGTTCCTTCATAACACAGACTTTAAGATGGAAAATCAGATTCCTGAGGAGCAGGCTGGGAGGAGAAACTGCTGCTTCCCTTAAGGATTTCATCCCAACAGTCTCATGGAGTGGTCTAACAAACATTTGAGCGTGATAAAGATATGACTTTTGGTGCTGAGAGAATTAGTTCCTCAGAGACAAGTGGATGGAGGTGGAGGCAGGCGCCCCTTCCAAAGGAAGCAGGACTCAGCTATTTCAACATGAACACTGACTCTTCCTTTTTTCCACATAATGACTTTAACCTGGTGAATACCTTTCCCCTGCCAAAAATCTGTCCATCCTAAGTATGTTTTCAATTGGAAAATGGAAGAGTATCCCTGCTGGCAGGAGCTCAGCAAGGTAGATCTTTATTATTGCTGGGCCGTTCTCACCAATATCTGAGCCTGTCAGTATTCCCATTACAAACACAATGAGAGCACCGGGCGCTGAACTTCAAACCAGAATGCAAAAATACAAGAAACAGGGCTATTACAGCCCTCTCTAAATTGGTAGAGGAGGGGGATAATTTGCTCTTTGTAACTCAAAAAAAAAGTAGGAATATAGACATGCCTCACCTTTGCCTGCCTATTACCTCAAAAATGGAACATTTGGTTTGCGGAAGTCAGTCAATAAACTTATTAATCACCTACTAATTACCAGTCACAGGGCTAAACTCTGAGGATACAAGGAAAGACCAAAGCCAATCCCTTGACTCAGAGGAGGAGTCACAATTGAATAGGGAAGACAACAGGCAGACAATTATGTACAAACAAGTTAGAGGCAAGTTAAGTAAAATTAAGTAGGCATAGGGATAGGTAGGAAATAATCAACAGAGGGAAGGCACTTGAACTAACAAGGATTTGGAAAGGCTTCCTAGAAGGTAGGACTTTAGCTGGGACTAGAAGGAAGGTAGGGAAGCCAGTATGTGGAGATAAAGAAGGAGAGTGTTTCAGGTATGGGGAAATGTTGAATGAACTGTGCCCATTCTATTTCAACAGGAAGACTTGACTGATTGACATGGGGACTAAGCGACCTCCCTACCCGGACTAGCTTGTATTCATCATTCATCTATCTGTCCATCCATCTATCCATTCATCCATCTATCTATCTATCTATCTATCTATCTATCTATCTATCTATCTATCTAATCTATCTATTCATCTATCTACATACCTATCTACCCCTCCATCCATCCTTCTATCTGTCCATTCATTCATCCATCTATCTGTATATATATATATATATATATATATATATATATATGCCTATGTGGATATACATACATATGTCTGTATATAATTATATAGCGTATATGTATCACATGTGTATATACATGTGTGTGTGCACATATGTATATGCATATATTTTCTACATAATTATATTAAACACATGTATGTGTATATAGCTACCTATACATGTCTGTATATGTAAATATATACATATATGTGTTCATTTATAATTATATAGAGAATATATGTGTATTTTGTGTATATTATATTTTTGTGTATATTATATGTGTGTGTATTTGTATATTTTTATAGAATTATATGAGTACACATATATGTGTGCATATCTATCTACCTATATATGTACATATACATATACATGTTCACATGTAATTATATAGAGAATGTATGTATGTATGTATATATATATATTATCTATATAAATATATGTGAACACAGGACCATAGATCTAGACTTTGAAATGAACTTTGAGAACATCTAGTCTAGTCTCTATTTTACAGACAAGGAAACTGTGGCCCAGAGAGGTTTAGCAGTTTTTTCCAGCATCACACAGGTAGGGAGTGATAGACAGCATTATCCTTTGAACCCAGGATCTGTAACTCCAGAGTCAGTGCCATATGTTGACACCCCATTACGATGTAAACTCCTTAAGGACAGACTGTCTATTTCACTTTTGTCTTTGTACACTGAGTGCCCAGCACAGTGCAGCACTTAGATAGAAGTCTCCTACAAAATGTTTACCGCTTGATGGCTTGCATTCTTTTATTTTCTGCGGCCATTCCTCTTCTCCAGCACACATTACCATCCTAGCAAAATGTAAACTCCTCAAGGACAGGGATGATTTAAGGTTTTTTCTATGTATTCTCAGAACATAGCACACAGTGTGAGGCACAGAGATAAAGTAGTAGGCCCCTAACAAATGATTATTGAATGGCTGAATGAATTCCTTTAGAGCTGGTAGCCAAATCATTGAAGGGAACAAGTCCCTAGCTTGATGTTATGAAAAGAGCATTAGGAAGCTGGGTCTGAAGACTCACGTTCTAAACCTGGTCATCTGGGTGATATGGGGCTGCCACTTCCCAACCTCTGATTCCTGCCCCTAGGATTTCCTTGTCCTACATGGGGCTGTTAGTCTGAGGATTGAGGGGCTCACACTTGTGAACTGACAATCTGTTTTCCTATTATAAGCCCTATGGAGGAATCCTCTGATTCTAGAACACATTGCTACTTGATTCCAAAGCTGCTGGGGGAGAAAATAACATCCTAGGACCTCCTTTGAAACTCTGCTTGCCAATCACATCCTTGTCTATTTCAACATGGAACTGTCTATTCACTCAATCCACTTTTATACTTTCCTTAGGATTTTATAATTGATGGGATGGGCTCTAGGGTTGCTCCCAAAGGATACCCAGGTGGGCATGGATTGGCTAGACCTCTCATCTATCCACTGATCTGGGGGGCAAGTTAATTGTAGAGATGAAGATAGTCTTTCAACTCTAGCATAGTCCTAGATCATAGAGGGACCTCAAAAGTCCTCTAAATGAATCCCATTATTTTATAGATGGAGAAACTGAGGTCTTGAAATATTAAATAATTTGTTGAAGGTCATACAAAATGTATAAAATTTTTCTTTAAAAAAGAAAATAAAATGTCCTTCCACCCCTGAGAGTCTTCTGAGGTAAGCAGCATTTGGAATTTCAAGATTAGAGTTTTCTGGGTCCTTGTTACTGTACTTGTATTAGGATTTAAAGCTGAAAGGGACCTTGGTGATCACTGAGTTCATCCCATTTTACTAGAAAGGCTTCCTAACCCCTTGCTTTCTGACTCCAAGTCCAGAGCTTCCTTTAGCACAGCAAATGCTTGCAGTCTCTTTTGTGATACAGAGCACATCCTACCATTTTATCTATTCGGCATAGATCAAGGGTGGGGAAACACCTCCTAACAGATTTGCTTCTAATAAATATCCTCTTTATGGTGGTAATGGAGAAACAAGCTTCAGAAACTCTTTTTCCCAAACTTTCCTAAACTGCCATGAATGTTCTCTCTAGAGAAGTAGCATATAGGAAGAATCCCCCATATGGGAGTTAGGGGACCTGGGTTCTGATCCTAGCTCAGCCAATGCCTCGCTGTGAGACCACTGACAAGTATACCCCTGCCTATATTTTTTGCTTTCTCTTTCATCAAATTAAGCATTGGTCTTGATGCTTTCTCCTTCTCCTCCTCCTCCTTCTCTTTCTTCTTTTTCTTTCTCTTCTTCCTCTTCTTCTCCTTATTCTCCTTCTTGTTCTCCTTATTCTCCTTCTCCTTCTTCTTTATCTTCTTCTCTTCTTCCTCTTTTTTTACTTTCTTTTCTTTTCTTCTTCCTCTTCTTCTTCTTCATCTTCTTTCTTCATCTTCTCCTTCTTCTTCTCCTCCTTTTTCTTCTTCCTCTTCTTCTTCTCCTTATTCTCCTTCTTCCTCTTCTTTTTCTTCTTCTCCTTCTTCCTCTTCTCTTTTGGCTTATCCTTTTACTTCTGCTTCTTCCCTTCTTCCTCTTCTTCTTCTTCTTCTTCCTAGGTTTCTTTATCTTACCCAGTCTATAAATGCAGTGACCACTCATGGGCCACCCACATTACTGAAAGACATGGAAACTTTGACCTGCTACTTTACTGGTTTTCTTCCCCTTAGGCAGCCTGGTTCTCTCTTCTCCTTTTCCACTGCCTCCTCCCCACCCTGGGGATTTCTGTATTAGTGCCAAACTTTTTGTGGAACCCAATTGGCTCTATTCCCAACCTCTGGCTCCCCCAGCAGCAGGGATTACAGGCTTGACCCACCATACCCAACTAGCCATTTGTTTGATTTCTGAAGTTCATGATCCTCTTGCCTTGTTTTGTCTTCTAGCCCTAAGTGTAGAGAAATGGTGCTGCCATCGTACAACATACATTGGGAACTGGATCCAAGAAGGAATAGCGCTAAGAAGAATAACTCCTATTTATAACTAAATGTCTAATGGCTAAAAATGAGAAAATATATTTAAAAATAAAAATCAGAAGTACTAAGGACCAGAGAATCATTGGATTTAGAACTAAAAGAGACTAAGGAATATATATATAAGACCACAGCTGGAAGGGAACTTAAGGTGTCATTTAGTTCAGATCTTACATTTTACAGAAGTAGAAACTGAAGTTCAAAGAGACAAGACATAACCTAAATCACAAAGCTGGTAAATAGCAAAGCTGGAATTCAAACTCAGGTCTTTGGACTCCATTGTGCCACACTGGATCATGCCACCAGGCCCAACGTATTTCCATGAAATACATTATAGTACTTTGGTTTTTCTTGTGAAATTTATCTTTACTCGGAAAGTTCCAAGACTGAATTTTATTATTTAAATATGGGGAAGAGAGAGCAACCTACTTAACTATTTTAAAATAAAACTATTTTTAAAAACTTATATTTGGGATCTAATATTCTTTTATTCTTTCAGGTTCCAGACATGTAGCAGACAGCTATGGATTTCGAGTCAAAGGACCTGGGTTTCAGTCCCAGCTCTGGTATTTATTAATTGCATGAACTTTAAAAAGTCATTTTCCCTAAGGCTCAGTTTTCACATCTGTAAAATGGTTGTGGTTGGGAGGAGAGGGAATTATTTGGAATAGAAGATCTGCAAGATGTTTTCTGCCTCCTTTTGGTGGTAGAGTGTTCAGTGAGACTATCACTACTAGTGGTATTGAAAAATGCAAACCTATTTTTGAATGAGGCTTAATCTAGTTCTTTCCCTACTTTAGGATTATGATCCTAGGGTGGAATATCAGAAGAGGGCTTTTAAAATCAAGGAATTAGCAATTCCCCTCCCCTCCCTTCTCCATGAAAAGAAACCCCTGCAAGAGTATAATATAGTAGGAACAAAAGAAGCCCTTGCCATGTCTGAGGTACACACAGAAACATGAGCCTGAGCTAGATATAGGAATGGGCGCCCTTCTCTCACCATTTATATGAGAAGATGATGCCAGAAATGGTACTTCTCAACTGTCCTTGGCTTCCTCATCTGTAAAACGAGCTTGGTGGACTAGATAATGTCTAAGGTACTATGCAGATCCAGAGCCAAGATTCGAATTATTTCCAATTTCTAATAATACACTAAATCATCAGCTCAGAAAAATAATTAGGTTTGGCTATTCAAAATTCTGAAGGTCCAATTTTTATCCCCTTCAAATGAGATTAAAGTGTTAAAACAAACAGGATAGTTTTATTTTGGGGCCAAACTATTAAGAGGATGAAACTTTCCTCAAAAGCAAAGGGCTCATACTGAGTGTGGTAAACAGCAGAATTAGGACATGCATTTATTAAGCACCTACTACATGCCAGGTATTGTGCTATGCACTGGGGTGGGGAGAAGCAAAAGAGAAGGTAAAAAGCCAAAAATGAAGGGATGATTATTCTATTGAGGGAGAAAATGATAACATTAAACACTAACTACATGCTAAGCACGTAAGGCATTTGGTAATTTTCTGCCTTGACCTAGGCCAGGTTCTTCTCCTCTCTTTGGCATCACTGACTGTTCAAATCCAGACTTTCTTTGACCCGGCTTTGACATTGACCATAATGATTGATTGTGACTCCATTTGCTCAGCACTATCAACATCCATCCTGGTGTTCTTGACATCTGTTCCTGAGATCTCCCTCAGCTTGGTGATCCCAACACCTGCTCTTGGTGTCTCTTTTGGTGTGGTGTCTTCGACATCCTTTCCCAGTATTACTTCAGCATTTGGATTATAGCAGAGACTCTGAGTTCACTCTTCAAACCTCCTCCAAGACTGGCTAGTTAGGTCCCCAGAGCTTGGCTATTTTTTCTTTCCATGACTATAGCCCTGATTGATAAAGATATTATATTATAGTTCATGAATATTCACTGGTGTACTTTTTCCATTAATTAATAGTTGATACCAATTAATCAGCCAAAGTTAATCAACCCCTAGAAATAGATATTTGCTATGATGATAGAGTAAGAACAGTTGGTACAAAATATCCCTCTAAAATTGGGGGTGCACTTTCCTCCCCACACAAGTATATACAAAGTCTGGAAAGTGAACTCAGATATGGAGAGGACATGAAAAGGACTATTACATAGCTCCTAGCTTCTGGAAGGTCTTTTTTCAATAATGGGGGGTTGTTCATGAAGTTCTTGGCTTCTCCTGTGCTCCTCACAGAGCCCCAAAGCTCTCTTTCCTCAATGAGTCTAGGGTGTCCTGGGGTGTATGGGGGGTTAAGGGTGTGAGGGTTTGCCAAACCCTTTTCAGAGCTGCTCATCCACCTTTGGTGTCTACTTTCACCCAACTCTCACCTGTGGCTCCAAGAAGCTGTAGCATGTTCAGAAGCCACACCTCAGTAAAACTGTCTCAGAAAACGGGTTAAACCAGGTTGAGAGTAACTGACAGGCCTCAAACCCATTGGTGAGTTTGGGGGATGTCTGCTTCAAACATATGAAGGCTTCCCCCAGTAGAATGGGTGGATGACAATGGTTTATTCCAGCAGTGATGAAGGAAAATAAAGCAGGCACTTCAGAGGCATCAGAGCATGATCAGACATCAAAGACACCTAGGTCATCTAGTCCATCCTGGGACATTGCCAATTGTCTTGCCTTTTGCCTTGCCACTAGACTTTGATGATTCTAGAAAGAAGAGTAAAGCTGATGACTTTGTGCAACTCTGCCTCACTTAAATCCAATTCACACACAAGTCAAGATATCACCCTGTCATGTCACTGGTCCTCTTCGAAAACAAAGGATGAACCATAACAACAACTTTGTCCTTGACTCCCAGGATGGGGACACTGCTAAGAGGTCCATGGACAGTCCAAAATTATCTGACCTTGAGAAATTCACAAAGAGACAGGGGGGTAATCAGGGGCCCTAGCCTGCCCCTACAAATGATTCCTTCTCAGGAGCTTGTCTGAAACTGGTTCCACCAAAACACTGCTCTCCTACTCAGCTCTTCAGATTCTCATCTTATTTTCTATTTTGTATAAGCCTGACCAACTGATCAGCCAATAAACAATAAGTACTTCCTAGGTATCAGGCACTGACATGACTGAGTCTCCTCATCTGATCCCAATACACTTGCTGTGTGGTCTCATTTCTCTTCAGAGGCAAATAGGTGGAACGAGGTATAGACCATTGAACTTGGAGTCAGGGACACCTGACTCCAAATCTTGCCTCAGAATCTTACTAGCTGTATGACCCTGAGCAAGTCACTTACCTTCTGCCTGCCTGTTACTTCACCTACAAAGTGAGGATAATAATAACACCTTCCTCAGAGGTTTGTTGTGAGGTTCAAAGGAGACGACAAATGTAAAAAGCTTTGCAAACTTAAAAGTGCTAAACAGTGTTATCTAATGACTAAAAAGAAGCATTTTGCTCCTTCCAAACTGATTAAGGCTATTTTGCACCCAGTTTTATGCCTTTGATTGATTTGTTGATTGATTCAATAGAGATGTTCTCTATTGAATGATGATATCAACAAAGGTATCAGGGCACATAGTTGCTTGCTAGTAACTCTAAATGGGGTGGAATTATTGATTGATTGATTGATTGATTGATTGATTGATTCAATTGACTCCCTTTCTACATCAGATTCTTGAAATTTACTGATAGTAATGCCTTGAGCTTCTGGTATTCTGTCTCCCTTCTTGTTCCTACACCACTTTAAATAGCCATATCCCACGTTTGGAACTCAGCTTTTATTTGATTTAGTGCTAGGCTAAGCAATGCCTAGATTCCCAACACTGACATTGTATGAGAAATGCATTTTGAGAGCATCAAGCCCATGGAGACATCAGAAATGGATGTCAAGAAGGCTACCGTCAACCCTACATGGCCAGTGAATGTCTCACCATTCCAGAGGTGTAGGTATTATATTGTTTTCCACATATATTTATTGGGTGTAAATATGGCTCCTCTCATCTAAAAATGTTAATTAAGTAGATAATAATAATAATAATAATAATATTCACATTACTAAAGCAATCATACTTATCAAATGCTTTATAAAAGTGGCATTTAATCTTTACCACATTCCTGCAAGTCAAATTTTATCATTCCTAGTTCACAGATTAAAAACAAACAAACAAACAAAATCCCTGATGCTCAGAAAGTGGAAGGAAAGGCCTAATGCCACACAGCTTTTAAGTGGGGGAGTTAGACCTGGAACCTAGGCCATGGAATATTAGTGCATAAAGGAACTTTAAGGCTTATCTAGTCTAGTGTTCTCAAGTTTTGGGGTTTCAGGACCTAAAATGATTGAGGACTCCAAAGTATTATGTGGGTTATATTTATTAATATCTACTATAATAGAAATTACTATTGTACTTACCAGGTACTATGCTAAGTATCTTCCAAATAATCTTTGTAACAACCTTGGGTAGTAAGTCCTATTATTATTCCCATCTAACAGAGGAGAAAACTGAGGCAAACAAGTCAGGTGACTTGCCCATAGTCCTCCAGGTTGAATATGAACTCAGGTCTTCCTGACTGCAGGCCTGCCAACCTAATAATAGGTTTTATTTATATATGTGGTAAGGACTATGCTAAGCACTTTACAAATATCTCATTTGATCCTTACAACAGCCCTAGGCTGCAGGTGCTGTTATTATTCTCTTTACAGAGGAGGAAAATGAACCAAACAGATTAAGTGACTTATCTATAGTCATGCAATTATTAAATGTCTGAAGCTGGATTTGAACGCCGGTCTTTCTGACTCCAAGACTGGTACTCTATCCAGTGCAGCACCAAATGTCTTAATATTATTATGAAAAGTTTTGACCTTGAAGAAATCTTGAAAGTGTCCTGGGTCCCCTGCAGGTCCTTGGGCCACCCTTGAAGAACAGCTCATTTAGTCTCATCTTACCCCCCTACCCTACTGCTAGAGAGGAAAAGGACTGTCTAAGGTCAGATGTGAGACTCAAACACAAAGTCTTATGGCTCCCAGATCAAAGTTCTGCCCTGCCATACGCCTTCCAGCCTCCCCTATTCCCCTCTCCTCCTTCCCCCAGCATAGTTCTGTTACAACAGAAATGAATGCGTTTTGAAAGTACTTCCTCTCCATCCTTCCAGGTCTCAGCGGGGCAGTGGGGTTACATTCCTAAGCAAGAATACAAATGGCAAAGGAAAGGAATGAGGCAGCCATAGGAGGTCCTAATACTCAGTTGAAGGGTCCTGTATTACATGCAATCAACAAATGATTTATTAAACTCTACAAGATAAATACTGATAAAGTCTTCAGACTGAGAGGCAAAGGACATATGCATAGTGTGAGGAAATCACAATGATTAATTGGGGAAGGAGATGCGATGCAAATAAGAAATGCCCTCTACATCTGGAGAGAGGATTGTAGGATTCATCTGCAGTCTGGACTCCAAAAACAGTTATCAAATACACCCCCAGATCAAATGTTCAAACAAAAGCCACTTTGCACTTGTCTTAATTTTTCGTTGTGCTTTGAGACATAATTCAAGAATCCACTGAGCCTGTTCAAAACTAGGCAGACGGTGCTTATTTTCCTTAGAAAAAGACCAGTTCTGTCCTTTTTTTTTTGATGGATGCCAGCTCTTTGTGTTCTTTGGAGGTGGAACGACAGAGCTGATGTGAAATGTGGTCCCAAAGGTGAGACAGTTGGCCAACATACAGCCTGACCTCTCACTGGGTCACTCTGCCTCTTTCAAGGTTCAGTTACTGTGTTTAACCCAATGTTCTGTCTGACTGCATACATTCTCCTTTCCCTTCCCATGCAGGCTCTACACCTCTGTAGGGACCAGCAGTAAGATCCTGCTGCATCTGAGCATCACTCTCTCAAGTTCCTTTCTCTCTCTTCTTATCTTTTACTCCTTATGATCCATCCTTTAAATTACATAGGAAAGTCACAGTCATAGAAACATAGACTATGAGGGTGAGAATCCTACCTACCTATTTGTGAGATGGGGAAAATGAAGAGATAATAACAAGTCTATAAAGCCATGTCTAGTCATTGGCAAAGACTGTACTATCAGTGCATAGCATATGTGATAGTATATGTCTTAATGAACCTAATATGTATACCATAGGATATAGATAGTAAGTTTGTAGACATCAATCAATCCCGTAGAAGAATTACAGAGGTTCAGGAAATCATGACATCATAAAGCTAGTAGGCTGAGAGATGGCTTAGTCGATGGAGGAATGAGGTGAGTGTGGTAGAATATTTTAGAGGAAGGTGGGGATGTCAGAGAGTAGGGGACAATATTCAATGAGTAGAGGTGAAGGCAGAGACAAGTCATTATTTGGCATTATATATAGAACAGATTGTATTTAGCTTAACTAAAAAATGCAGAAAGGGCTCATACTCAGACCTTTCAATGGCCAAAAAAACTTTCGTTCCCATTCCTGGAGGGTATCAGAAAACTCTCCCATCTAGTGGGTTCCATTTTCCCTAGTGTCCTACACAGTTCACATGACTCGTAGAATCAGTGAAGTTAAGGTTCTGGTTTGCTCTTTTATATCTTGGTTATATATTGCTCTTCCTTGACTATGGCACTTTACTGTGTTAGTGTCTTTGTTTTCATCCGTGTGGGAAATACAGTGTCATGTCACCACACATTTTGGGTCTCCATCCTACACTGACTCCTTTCTACTGTGGGGAAGCAGTTTCCCTCTAAAGCATGTGACAATCCATTGCTCTTTGACTCTGATTCTGCATCATAGGCTGCCCAAGTCAAATATTCCTGCCATGATCCCTGCTCCCACCTTCCTCAAACCCATCCAAGTGTGTCCTATCCCTTTGGCATCCTTATCACATTCTTTCTCATTTTTCTATTGTGTTCTCCAAAATCTCTATTCTATTTTTAACAAACTGCTCTTTGCATTAGATCTATACCCTCTCCTTGGAAATCATCTTGTATATATTTTGTATTTAATTACATGTATACATGATGTTTTTGCCCAATAGAATATCTTCTTTTTGAGGTCAGGGAAATTTTGTTTTTTATTTTATACACTCAGTCTCTACATTTGCCTGACATACAGGAGGTACTCACTAAAAGATGATTTAGTTAAATTGAAATTCTCAAAGGGGAAATCATCCAAATACGACAGGGGGAGGAACTTTGTCTAGAGATCTGACTTAAGTATATTTAACCCAATTTTACAAGTGGGAAACTGAAGATCAGAATGAGAGTTCTCATTACACTATTCCTCTACTCAAATCTTCATTGGCCCCCTTTTTTTAACCTTTAAAATGAAATACTCAAGCTTTTTAACCACAATATGCCTCTAATTTACCTTTCTTTTCTTTTAGGCACTCTCTGTTCCACCAAAAACAGACCACTGGTTGTTCCATGAACCCAATACTCAATTCTCATCTCTGTGCCTTTTCAAAAACCACCTATTTCCTATGTGGAATTATTCTCCCCCATCATGTCTAATACTCACAATCCTTCTTTTCCTTCAAGGCCCAGCTTGAACTCTAGTTCCTGCCCCAACTTTCTCCTGTCCAAGCCATCAATGCATCAGTGATCTCTCTCTCTCTCTCTCTCTCTCTCTCTCTCTCTCTCTCTCTCTCTCTCTCTCAAAATTATTTTGGATTTATTTATCCATGTCCTTCTTGTACATCACCTACTCTCTCATATTCCATGAGCAGTAGAATAGAAGCTATCAATGGTGAAAACTCTAGAATCTCTGAGTTGGAAGGGCCCTCACATGCCATACAGTCCAATCCATAACTGGTCAAGAATCCCTTTGACAACACACCCAACAAGCATTCATCCAGCCCTTCTGGAAGATCTCCAGTGAGGGACCCCCAATACCTCCCAAGGCAGCCCACTCCATTTTGGGACAGCTCTAGTTGCTAGGGAACTTTTCTTATACTAAGTATAAATTTTGCCCCCTGCAACTTCTACTCAATTGCCCAAATTCTGACCTCTTAGTCCAAGCAGAACACATTTAATGTTCATCAATGGGACAGGATCTTATTTCTGCTCAGAAATACATGCACTTACTTATATACTATATACTATTCCTTTTCTGAGTCTTTATTCTACTTTTTTAAGTACTTGGTTCTAGCTGGTGTCAGTGACTCCACATTTAATAGGCTCACAGGATTAAAGAACTATAGATTTAAGACTAGAAGGAAACTTGGTGTTCCTCTAGTCCAATTCACTTGTTTTATAGATGGTAGGAGAAACATCATAGAGGAGAGGTGGTGCCCACTCAGATAATGAGTGGCAGGACTAGGTTTGTACCATGTATTCTGAATACAAATTCAGCAGTCTTTCCACTATTCTCCTCTGTTAACAGTCAGGTCCATCAGCACACAGGAGCATTGTTCCACCACAGGACCCCAAGGATGCAGTTCTTTTTCCACATACTAGTATACTTATAACTTGTGTTCAGTCATTTCAGTCATGTCTGGCTCTTCATGACCCCATTTGGTGTTTTATTGGTAAAGATACTGGAGTAGTTTGCCATTTCCTTCTCCAGCTCATTTTACAGATGAAGAAACCGAGGCAAAGAGAGTTAAGTGACTTGTCCAGGGTCACCCAGCTAGCAAGTGTCTGAGGGCAGATTTGAACTCAGGTCTTCCTGAGTCCAGACCAGGCCCTCTAACCACTGTACCACCTAGCTGTACCCTCTAACAATGTCTGGGATTCTACTGGTAGATTTTTTTGTCATGTGTTTCCTACTTAGCTTTCTTCCCTTTATCCACCCTTGTCATCATGGCGAAATGGAAAAGAGTCTGGATTTGGAGTCAGGACTGAGTTTTAACTGATGTTCTGCCACCAGCAATCTGTGTGACTCTAGACAAATAAAACCTCATCTCTGATCTGTTTCCTTCTCTGTAAAATGAGGAAATTGGACTGAAATGCTAAGGAACAAATACAGACAGAGAGACAGAAAAAAAGAGAGAGAGGAAAGAGGAGAGAGAGAGAGAGAGAGAGAGAGCATTCACTAAGTGTTTACTATGTGGTAAGCACTGTGATAAAGTTGAAGATAAAAATTAAGCAGTCTCCACCCTCAAAGAATTTAGATTTTAAAGGGGGAAAGACAACACATAAAGGGAATCTAGAGGGATAGAGAAGACATGCAAAGGATACCCCAAAAGGAACAAAGCAGCTGGCAAGGAGGTGGAGAAAACGTCCAGAGAGTGAGTCAAGCAGAGAATGAACTGAGTATGACTGCCATCCCTCCTGAAATGGGGATTTATTGAGGGAATCATCACCCATCAAGAAAGTGGTGTCTTAGGGTAAAGCTTCTTTTATGCTCTAAGCTGTTCACTACTTTCTGGAGGTGTTCATTTCACAATGGTAAGTAATACTATGGTGATTTGCAGTATGAAATGCTCAGAAATACATGCACTTACTTATATACACAAGTTTAAATGCGATAAATTCCAACCAGCATGATGTCTTCCATGAATGTGACTGAGAAAAAAGAAGTTGTAGCAAGAGGGTCGAGACAAAGAAAAATGGATCTGGAATCATTTGATTCCAGAAAAGACAATCATAGTTCATTCTATGTGCATATATGTACAGTAAGCATGCATAGATGGATATATTTAAATATATAAGTATGCATGTATATGTACACATACGGTTTATTTCAATGAACTGCACAGACTTTCTGTTGTGGCTAAAGTTCATTACTAGCTACTGTCCATCAAGGATTAGCAAATTATGTGTTAAGATGATGCATTAGAAAAAGAGAAAGAAGATGAAGTTTCTAGTCCCACTTACACCTCTTTCTAACTGGTGATAACCTTTGGCCAGTCACTTAAATTTTCGGAGTCTCCATTTTCTCACATGAAACATAATTCCTATCCAACGAATCTCATAGGTTTATTCTAAAAATCAAATAAGCTAATATCAAATGACAGGTCTTGGTGACCATTCAGCATTATCCTATTATAAAAGGATTACAAGTAATAATAGTTACAACTGTTTATATTTATTAGAAGTACTCGTAGTATTGATCATCCTTAACAATGATGATAGTGGTGAGTTCATTTAATTAGAGACTTTTAGCATATCAGATGGTGATTGTGGTCTCAGGAAAGTGATAACTTGGTAGATTAATAAATGAGAACAAAAACACAGAGATATTGAAGATCCCTTATATGTAATGCCCTGGGTTTGGCTAATTATTCAGAGCTGATGACTAATTTATCACAGAACCAAGAGACCAAGGTCTGAATCCTGGTCTAGAAATTTGTTAGCAGAAAAATGACTTCGAGCCTCAGTTCCTTGATCAGTAAAATGGGGATAGCATTTATATTGCCTAACTTGCCAAGTGCTAAAGAAATAGGACATACTTTTATTAGTATTATTACTGACTTCACAGGAGAATACTTTGGAAATCATGTGCCATGGGGAAAATACTTTATGAATCTTAAAGCACTATATTTAAATTATTATGTTTATTGATAATGTTATTAATAATAATATTAAATACTCTCGTTGGGACATTGGAACTAAGAAGATATTAGGTCAAAAACAGAAATTTGAACAAATTATAGGACATTAGAGCATAATAGACCTTAGAAATCCAATTCCCACAATTTACATAGCAGGAAATTGATGTCCATTGAGGGGAAATGACTTACCCAAAGGAAGTTTGTGATTGGCAATATTAACAACTGACTGATTGATAATGGGCATCAAGGGGTTGGCTGAAGGACTTAATGGATTTATTGGACATTCTGCCCTAAGCAAATTAATCAAACTAACACCAGAAAACTGGGTAGTGATGGCTGATCATGAAAGGCCTGAATATACCTCAATTCATTTATTTGTACTCACCAAAAAAAGTGATTAGATCAAAAATGTTGAGCTATCCCAACTGATTTAAGCCAACAAAGTCCTCTCCTCTCCCTCCTGTCAGCACTCAGGGTCCCCTTTAGTGCCCACTGCCATCAGTGGAGCTGTTGGGATCCTAAGGAAGAGTGAAGGTAGGATCCAAATTACGGTAACTGGATTTAGTACCCATACAATGGAAAAGGAAACACTGCCATCTGGTGGTCTTCAGGACAAATAAACTGTTATTTCAACTTCCATTGTTTGATGATAAGGAAAAGTTGCTTCACTCCTAAAAAAAAATTATATTCTACATTGAAGGAAGATGATCGCATGTCCCTGGAAGCTAAACTTGACCCAGCCCTATCTGGCATAACCGTTTGTGAAGTAGTGATGAGGTGAACATCACCTAAAGTGAGAGGAGAACAGAGGTTCAGGGATGCTTTTATATTTTCAATCATTGAAATTCTTCCTTCTCAAATTCTGTTTCTAGTCTTAGAAGGAAACAGTACTATACTGCTAAGTGTTGAACATCCCAAGTCTTTGGCACACACACAAGCACACACACACACACACACACACATACTTTTAAGTGTAATTTGCATCATTAACACTTATCTTAAGTCTAGACAATAAATCAAGGCCTGGTTTGTAGGGAATTCTGAGATATAAAAGTTCATACTGAAATTTTAACAATAGACTCTTGAGAGCTCGTCTGAATTAGCTAGAAACAAGGCACATTGTAGGAAAGCCAAGGAATGAATGCCTCCCTCGGGAATTCTAGAACTCCTTCTTTGCTCCATGACCCTAGAGCTTTGATGAAAGTGACTGCAGATACCAAAGAAAGAATTGGAGGGCAGATTTGCTTCTTTCTGCTTAAATACAAATGATCCAATGGAAGATAGATAGATAGATAGATGGATAGATAGATAGATAGATAGATAGATAGATAGATAGATAGATAGGTAGGTAGGTAGACAGATGAACGAGAAAGAGATACATATATGTAAATCTATAGATATACATATTTTATAGTCATATTTCACAGAGTTATAACTAAACCAGGATGACCAGATTTTTGCACCAGGGTGACTAGGATTTTGCCTCAGAGAACCAACATGGGGAAAGAGTGTTTTTCCTCACTCCAGGGCACCAAAAGACAGGGTTTCTTCCCCATGGAAGTATGGGACTTTTTTTTATACCAGGAAGTATGGAATATTTCCCCTTTCCATTACCTAACTCTGGCCCTGACCCTTCTCCCTCCATCATCATCTTCCCTGGAATCAAATCCCGGCTTTACTATTTCCTCCTGTGAATTTGGGCAAAGTCAATTTACCATCCCCTCCCCAGGTCCTTTATATAAAGGAGTTGAAGCACATCATTTTTCATATCCTTTTCAGGTCTAAAAACCCATGATCCAAAGAGATTTGAAGGCTGAGAAGAACCCAGGATGCCTTGACAAGAAACTGAGAGGAATCAGAAACTTCATTTAAATCCTGAACTAAAGAAAGTCTGGTGGAAGGAAATTCTGTTGACACCATCCAGGAGCCATCACTGATTTGGGGTTCACAAGGGGCAAAGAGAGCAGTTGCCACTTAGATCCTCCCTCTCCTCATTGGTTACTCCATTTTTAAGATCACCATTTTAGGAAGGACCCCGCTAAACTTAATCTCACCCTTGCCTCCATTCTTACCTGGACTATTGCAAAAGCCTTCTGGTTGGTATCGCTGTCTCCCCCCCATTCTAATTCATTCCCTCGCAGCTATCAAAATGATCTTCCTAAAGTGCAGGTCTGACCATGCCACACCCCTATCATTCCATTCAATAAACTCCATTGGCTCCCAATTGCCTTAAGGACCAAATAGAAATTCCATCTTTAGCTTTTAAAACCCTTCACAACCTAACCCCTTGCTTCTATTCCGTTATTCTTAGATCTTATTCCCCTCCACTCAAAGATCCAATTTCCAGTCTTCCTTAATCTTAAGGATTAAGGAATTCCTTCCCTCCCACACGACTCCCAATTTAGCTTGTAAATATCTTGTTTCAAATCATTTGCATGTTATCTCCCTCATTAGACTAGGAGCTCTTTGAGAGAAGGACTGGTTCTTTTGTTTGTTTGTTTTGGGAGTGGAATTTTTTTCCTTTTTTTAACCTTTCTTTGTATCCCCAGCCCTTTGCAGGTAGTAATCTCTTAACAAATGTTTATTGACTTGTCCTAGGGTTTGAGAGTAGAACAACATTTCACAATTCTCTTAGGACTTCATACATCTTTTTAACAAAGTGCCATCCTCACAACAACCCTATGTAGTAGGTTGCTCAAAGTATGTTTGACTATTTTACAGATAATGAAACTGAGGTTCAGAAAGCCATAATGAACTTCTATTTCCCCAATTCAATGCCTTGTCTCTGACCTCTATGCACAAAGTGTATGTGTGATAGCTAACTTCCATGCCTGGAATACACTCCCTCTTTATGCTTTTTCCTGTTCAGTTATTAACAGCATCTGACTCTTCATGACCCTGTGGGCCATACTGCCCATGGGGGTTTTCTTGGCTAAGGTAACTGGAGTTGTGTGTCATTTCCTTTTTCCAGCTCATTTTACAGATGAGAAAACTGAGGCAAGCAAGGTTAAGTGACTTGCCCAGGGCCACACAGCTAGTAAGTATCTGAGACTGGATTTGAACTAAGGTCTTCTGACTCCAGGCCCAGCGCTCTATCCACTGAGCCATCTAGCTGCCCCCGTCTTATCCCTACTTTTGTCAATTCTGACCTTCCTTCATGGCTAAGCTTGGGTATCATTATTTTCATAAAGCCTTCCCTGATGCCTTGGCTCCTACCCCCACCTATTAATGTTCTGTGCTTTTGTACATATTCTGAAAACCCTTTGGCTATTCCTTTGACCTCCTTGCATCTCTCCTTACCTATTTATATATGTATATGGGTTGTCTCTCTGATAACATGTAAGCTCCTTGAAGGCAGACCTTGTATAGCCAGCACATAGTCCAATATCTTAAACATGGCAGGCAACTAGGTGATGTAGTGAGAAATCAGGAAGACTTCAGTTCAAATCCCTTCTCAGAGGCTCTCTAGTTTTGTGACCCTGGACCAGTCACTTCTACCTGTCTGCCTCAGTTTCCTTATTTGTAAAATGGAGAATAAAATAGCATCTAGCTCACAAAACTTTCCTGAGGATCAAATGAGGTAATGTGTAATGCACTTTTCCAGCCTTAAAGCACTATGTAACTGCTAGCATTATTGTAATATATTATACAATATTAATTATTAAATGCAATAATATAGCCTAACAACTATTGAAGTCCCCCAATCACAAGTTTCCTAAGAAAAGCTGCAGTACAACTAAAATGGGGAGCTTGCTCTTTGGGGGACAATTTCGTCATGGGATGAGAAGTATTGCTTACGTTGAAGTCATACCCCCTCCCAATCTACCCCAAAGTAACTGGAACCTTCCACCTAGTGACTCTGCCAGGCTGGAAGGCAGGAGGACTGCTCTTTTCAGCCTGGCTAAAGGCTCCCTCCCCATCCATGAGTGAGAGAGAAAGAGAGAGAGAGACAGAGAGAGGCAAAGAGAGACAGAGAGACAGAAACAGAGAGAGGGTAACAGAGAGACAGAGACAGGGAGAGAGAGAACTGGATGCCGAGAAGAAGCATCCAAAACCTTGTTACTTTCAATCTAACCAATTTTGCTGCCAACAGAGAAAAATCTGTTCTTGCTACTGAGGCTGTTTATTTCCTGACCAAGCTTTCTCTTGCTAGGCATGCTCCCCGGGTTGTAGAACTGGGTAAAGAAATAAGGATACAGGCACAATCTGTCAGGCTTGCTGCTTTCACCTTAGTGAGCTCAGCTCGGCTACAGCCACGTGGGTGAGGACAGAGAAGGGACCCTCCCTTCTTCCCTCCCTTTCAGGAACCTTGCGCTGGCTAACACTACTAGACTCGCTTCTTCCCCCACCTGGGTGTGAAGGTGAATCTAGGTTAAAATGGACTAAATAATCTCTCTGGCCCTGAATGACCTCAGAACCCAAAAAGCTCTGTTCCTAACATGACCAAAGGCAGCCTGGAGGGAGCAAAGAATCTGATTCTCTCTCCCTCCCTCTCTCTCTCTCTCTCTCTCTCTCTCTCTCTCTGTCTCTCTCTCCTCTCTCTGTCTACTCTCTCCTACCTGTCTCTCCACTTTTTTTTTTTTTATGGACTACCAGGGGCCAAACAGGAAAGCCGGTAGGACATAACCCTTGGAGTCTATGATATAGATATAGATTGTATATATATGTATGTATGTATATGTGTGTGTATGTGTGTATGTATGTATATGCATGCGTGTGTATGCATGTGTGTGCACATATATATACATACGTACTATATATACATGTGTATATAGTATATATAGGCAACTGGGTGGTTCAGTGGATAGAGCACCAATGCAGGAGTCAGGAGGACCTGAGTTCAAATCTCACCTCACACACTTGACACTCACTAGCTGTGTAACCTTGGGCGAGTCACTTAACTCCAACTGCCTCATCCTGCGTCATCTTCAGTCATCCTGATGAATGCCTGGTCACTGGATTCAGATGGCTCTGGAAGAGAAGTGAGACTGGTGACCTGCACAGCCCTCCCTCACTCAAAAACAAAGTGAAGTGCAAGTCATGGCATTATTTCGATGATGGCATGGTCTTCTTTGGCAACGAAGGATGAACACACACACACATTATATATAAACATACATATACTATATATGTACTATGTCTACTTATATATAACACATATCATTACAAACTGATTTCATGTCTATGTAAGTGTGCATGTATATTCCGTACATATGTACATGTGTGTATACAGACCAGGCCCAGGCATTCTTTTTGGCCCCCATGGCAGTGCATAGATAAAACCAGCCTGGTTCCTGAATTCCAGGAATTTATAGTCTAGAAGACAGAATGCAAAATGCACAAATAGTTTCCAAGTCTATGATCCCATGAACCACCAAACACTTTGCTATAACAGCTAGCTGTATCCTCACCACTGTATCCTCCTGTGTAGTAGATAACTATTGGAAGGGCTCCCACTTTAATAGGGCTTTTAAGGTTTCAAGGCTCTTTACTTCCAGCAGCCCTGGGAAGCATGGCAGAGCCATTTTACAGATGAACCAATATATTCAAGGAGACGAAAGGGCCAAGGAAATTATCAGTGTTGGAAATAAGACAAAGAGCCAAGCCTCTGGCTGCTACACCAACCTCCTCTCAGCATGGGTGAATCTGCCCTGGTTCATAGAGGAGGAATCTGAAGCAAGGGATGAGTCAGGATGAGTCAAGGGTGTAGGACGAGTTCCATAGGGAACCTGAGTCCCCTCCACACCAGGAGATATGTTGAAGGAAGATTTTAGTGGAAGAATCCATTTTTCAGAAGAGGAAAAACAAACTAGTCAGAAAAATGATGGATTTCATAGTATTCCATGATGGAAGACACCTTAAAAATTATCTTAGAAGCAATGATATAATATAAATAAAGCTCTTTTCAAATCTTAGAGCATTATATAAATATTAGATATATAAAATAAAAATTATACACACACACTACACACACACACACACACACACACACACACACACACACACACACACACACACACACACACACACACCCCCATCCCTGGTCCAACTTCATTTTACAGAAGAGTAAATTGAGACCTTGAAAAGGAATATGACTTTTCCCATACTTCTATTAGTAATAAATACCAGAGCCAGAATTTGAACTCAAATCAACTGTCTCCAATTCCTGGGTTCTTTCAACTATCCCACACTGCCTTTTAATATCAAGCAAACTGTTTTCTATTACTGACCACACAGCCCAGAGACCTGAAAAAAAACTCATAAAATAAAAAGAATGCATGCATTTTAAATTCTATTCTGCTGTCTCCCTAAGCTGTTTTCAGGGCAGGTATATCTGTGTTGTTCAGTGAAGCTGGCCCACTTCTCCATAAGGATGAGCAGAGGTAGATCTTCTTCTAACTTGAGCCTATGATCCCTGAAAACATTCAGGGGGGCCGGGGGAGGTGCTTGGCAAGGGCAATCCTCAGCTAAGCACTCTGTTCATCCTTTTTTAGCTGACTTGGCAAATGACACCAAGCAGCCTCAGGAAGCTACACAAAAAAAGCCGTTCAGAACTTGCCAGTGGTGGATTCACTAAACAAGGCTAGGAAAAGCATAGAATGTCTTATGAAGAAAAGCCAAACTGTTTCTTTCCCCCAATGGAAAGCACACTCCAGCTGGGCCTACAAACAGTACTCACAGAAGAAACTATTATTTTTTTCCCCAAAACAACAGAAGGAGGCCTATTCTGTAAACATGGGTACTCGCAGGCAGACCATGAGTGAGAGTGGCCTTACTCCCACACGATGGGTCCCTGTAGGTGGCTCAGAAGATGGCATTCAGTCTCCACCCAGTTCTGGCTATAGAAATCCAGTTTGGCCAATCCAAGGTCCTCCCTCAATCATTTCATTGAGGCAGCAAGTTCTAGGACTAGGGCAAACTCATCCAGAGCCCCAACTTTGGACAATGCTATTTGAAAAGTTTCTCAGGAGCCCCTTGAGATGATGGGGAAAATTGTTAGCAATGACATGCTGAAGGCCAACATTATACATGTGGATGGACAAAGATTTTTCCTATTTAAAACTTGCCCCTATGAGGCAGCTAGGGTCTCAGTGGATAGGTCTGCAGCCAGATACTATATATAAGCAAGCAACATAGTTCCAAACTTCACAAAGCTTACATTCTAACAGAGGAAGACAAGACATAAAGGAGAACTGGAAAAAGAAAGGAGAAGAGAAAGATTTGAACCCATGTGAGGACAGGAGAGTATGGGAGGAAGAGGAGGAGTCCATTGAAAACCCAGGCATGAATGAGGTGAAGCATCTTTCCTAAAATGGGAGTCCCAAGGAAGGAGTCACCAATTAGCAGAGGGGATTTTGAAGAATGGAAGTTTTCCAGGGTGGCATCACAGAAGAAGGAAAAGGGAAAACAGTCCAGGTATAAGAGCCAAGTTAGGAGCAATGGTGGTAGTCTTGTCAACACCACAGGCCTAGTGTCTGGCCCCTTCTCTCTCCTCATAGACATCATCCTAGTTCAGGCCCCCATCACCTCCTGCCTGGACTATTGCAACAATCTCCTAATTGGATTCTCCAGTTATATTCTCCCCTCTCAAGTCTGTCCTTTGCATAGCTGCCAGGATAATCTTTCTAAAGCACATCTCACCATGTCATTCCACTGCTTCTAGGATAAAATACTGACTCCTCAACTCAGCATTTAAAAACTTTCAGTCAGTCAAGAAACATTTATTTATTTTTTTTGTTATTTAATATTTATTTTTTTTAATTGAGTTCAAAATTGTTTCCCTCCCTCCTACCCGTTGAGAAGTCAAGTCATGATATCAATTATACACAATTAACACAAAACATATATACATACTGTTTTTTCTGTTGTTCTGTCATTTCAAACTCTTCATGGCCCCATCTGGGGTTTTCTTGGCAAAGATACTGGAGAGGTTTGTCATTTCCTTCTCCAACTCATTTTACCAGTGAGAAAACTAAGGCAAACAAGTTATGTGACTTGACTAGGGTCACCCCATATTACCTAGCTGCTATATTAGCCATTCAACAAACATCTACTAAGCTCCTCCTATGTTTCAGGCCTCACTCCCTGGATTACCTTTCCAGGATTATTTCACATTACTTTCCTTTAGGAACTCTGCAATCCTGACAAATCAGCCCACTTCATGTTCCCCAAACATAGACCTTTAACTCCAACTTTGGTGTCTTTATATAGACTGACCCCCTAATCCTAGAATGTGCTCCATCCTCATCTCTACCTCTTAGAATCATAAAAATCACAGAGAATTACAGGGGACTTCAGTGACCATCTGGTCCAACCCATGCCTAAAAGGAATCCTACTAGGATCATAGGATCATTGAGTTGGAGCTGGAGGCACTTTGTAAGTCATCTGGTCCAACGCTTACATTTTACAGATGGCCCAAGGGCCAGGCAGATTTCATTATTTACATTTTGACCACAAAGCTAGTGAGTGTCAAAGAGGGGGATTAGAACCTCAGTCTTCTTAACTCTAAGCCCATCACAGAATGCACTATTCACAGAGGCTCTTATAAAAATGCCTAGCAAAACAAAGAAAAATGATACTGTCCTGAGTAGTACAAATTATTGAAAATAATATTTTCAGCATCGATTCAATGTTTGAAAAATGACTGTCCATAACTTCCAACCAGGTAGTGTGGCATAGTAGATGGAATCAGGAGTCAGGGAATGACAGGTCATGCCAGCCTTGCTATTTACACTCTTTGGGATCTCTTCCCCACACATGGCCTTATAAACAGGTTAGACTAGAGGACCTTTGAGAGTCATCTTGGCAGAGTGGTTAGGGAATTGGATTTGGAGTCAGAAAACTCTATGATCTGTTCAAATCCTACTTCAGATAAACTATTTAGACCTCTCTGTGCCTCAGTTTCTTATCTATAATATGAAGGGGTTGAAGTTGATAGCCTCTTCCAATTCTAATTCTATGAGACTATGATCTGAAATGTAATATAGTATAAAAGACAGTTAGAAGTGTTCAGTTGTTTTTTAGTCATGTCCGACTCTTCATGACCCCATTTGGGGTTTTCTTGGCAAAGAAACTGGAGTGGTTTGCATTTCCTTCTCCAGCTCATTTTACATATGAGGAAACAGAGGCAAACAAGGTTAAGTAATTTGCCTTGGGTCCCAACACTAGTAAGCGCCTGAGGCCAGATTTGAATTCATGATGATGAGTCATCCTGATTTCAAGCCCAGTGCTCTATCCACCACACCACCTAGCTGTCCCCTGAGTCAGATAACCTGAGTTCACATCCCACCTGAGACATTAAATAGTTGTGTAATCCTTGGCAAGTCATGCAACCTCTTAGAGACTCAGTTTTTTCTTCTAGAAAGCGAAGTTAATGATTACTTTCTCTGCTTCACACAATTGTTATGAGGAAACTGCTTTACAAACTATAATGTGATATATAAATGTAATATTATCTTTATGGCTCCTCACAGTTTTCAGTTCTACAATCTTATGATTTCTCCCCAATGCATGTTTCCAGGGACAATGGGGAGAATGAAAAAGGCTGAATTTTGAAGCTAGAAAGAGTCTGGGAAAGGTTTCGTCTAACATCTTTGTAGATGTCTTACTTTCTGGGAAAACCTTGAGTTTCTGCACCAGATGAAGCTATGAGTATCATCTTCTTTGGCTGATACCAAGAGGGACCCTAGAAATGGGAAAATCACAAGATAAAGAGAAAATTTTTTTAATAGAAAATATATTTGAGGCCACAATTTGAAAGGGCCCTCTAGCAGGATCCATAATTTTCTTAAATAATTGTTCCCATAATTGGCTACTTGTGGGAACAACTAATTGTGCATGTAATCATTTGCCTGTACAATTCTGCATCAGCCAGTAATTAAAGGCACATGCTCTCTTTTCTAAATTTGGCCCCAGAAATAATAGTCATATTTCTAAGTGTACAATGTTTTCCTGGCAGGGAGCTTTAAGAAACACTTTTCAAATGAATGGTATTTTCATTGTCAGCATCTGGAGAAGTAGCATCACAGAAGATCTACAGATTCGGCCTAAGGCAAGATATTCCCAGAGATAGATTCTTTAACAGAATCATTGCCAACTACTTCCATCAAATCAACCCTGTCTACTCTCCATAGATCTTACAGAAAGGAAATCAAGATTCTCTGTGACCCCAGAAGTTCCTCAACACCTTTTTCAGGGGGTGAATCTCATAGCCCGAACTTAAAAGACTGTAGAACTAGAATTGTAACTAGGGCAGGGTAATCAATGCTTTGCCACAGGGCATCAAAATTTAGACTATATAAAAATTTACACCATGTTTTAGTGGTTAGTTTTGCTAAATTCTCTCTTTCCTTTTTCTTTTTAAACTTACTTATAAGGAATAGTTTAATGAAAAAAGGAGAATGAATGATACATTTTGAAATGAAAGAAACATAAAAGAAAAAGCTATGCATGATAATTA
This sequence comes from Notamacropus eugenii, assembly GCF_028372415.1. Classification (NCBI taxonomy): domain Eukaryota; kingdom Metazoa; phylum Chordata; class Mammalia; order Diprotodontia; family Macropodidae; genus Notamacropus; species Notamacropus eugenii. Next base: position 675,331,906 of record NC_092872.1, on the reverse strand, counting down.
AAAAGAAAAATATTTTACCAGGTCAGATCCAGCTCTTCCCCAACGTCTGGTCAATGTTCTAAGGAATCTTCTTCTCTCTCATAGACTGACATCCCTGGATCTCTCCCCCAGTGGTTTATTAGAGGATGTACCAGGTGCTACTTGCACCAAGTACTACAATCTAAATAGTTACAGCTCTGCTTAGAATGGAAACTCTCTGAGCTGAAAGGGTCCTTAGGATGCAGAACATTACATGTCAAAGCCAGAAGGAATCTCAAAGATTATGGGTCCTACCTTTTCATTTTAAAGCAAGGTAACAACCCCAAACAGAGAACATAATTTGTTTAGGATGGCAGACATCCCAGATGACCAGTCTCCTGATTCTCTGTCTCAGCCCTACCACCCTCTCCACCCTGATTCCTGGGATTGGCCCTCAACACTTACCTGCCGTCCCACTGCTAGATGTGTCATTTCAGTCTCATGGCTGCAAGCCTGGCTATGTTTTTCCCCTCTCTGTCTCATTCTATTCAATTCAATTCAATACAGCCCAACAATTATTGACTGATTAAGGCCTCTGTGAGCATGGGCCCCAGGCTCAGCACTTTACAAAGTAATACGGGGTAATAAAAAAAAAAATCAAACACAATTTTAGCAGGTATGGGATAAGCTCAGGGTTGTGATAAGGAACTCTAAGAAGTGCCAGAATTGCCTTTCTCCCTTTAAAGGTTAATATTTTAAATGATTTCCCCTTAAATAATAGATCATTTTTTGAACAAGCTAATCCTTAACAAATGAGACTCTTTACAACAAACTAAATCGAGTTTCTGGAGTTACCAGCTCTCTGTCCCCCTACCCTGAACCTCTTAAAAGACCCATTGATTAGTACCAGGCATTCATTGCTGGGATTAATTAATTTATGAACTTGTCATTACAAGTCATTGATTAAAATGTCCCTCCTTAAAGATTTAATTATGCCCAAAGATAAAAGATCTGCTAATTATTGTCCTTTATCTAATTGAAGCTTTGTAATACAAATAAAGTGCAGAGGTTTAAGACAGTTGCCCTTTCAAACATTTGGCTGAGGAGGATGAGAATGTAATTAGATGGGAGACAGTGTTCTCCTGTCTACTACAAGACTGGGGGAGCAACAGATCTAAGAGAGATGGCAGCTCAACGTGGGAAGACCTAAGAAAGCCTGTTAACCTTTTTGGTCACTCAGTTGCTTTCAGAAAACTGTTACGGTGGTCCCTATGGCCTCTGTGTAAAGATGCTTTTCTACCGATATTCTTCTAAACGAATCCTTTGATAGGATATCATTTTATAGCATAGCATATTAACATATGTCATATCAATATCATATGCTATCATATCATAGATTCAGAGCAGAATGGGATGTCTGAGGTTATTTAACCCAACTTCCTCATTATACAAATGAGTAAACTGTAGCCCAGAGGGACTATGGCTTGCCCAAGGTTACACAGGAAAGAAATTGCAGAGTCAGTGTATGGTGGCAACTCACTCATGCTCTATCCACTCGAGGGTTTGTGGGATGGGGGGTTCTTGGTGACTGTAAATTGAGCAAAAAGATTCCCTTTAGTCTTTGATACTTTCTCCTGGGAAAATAATTATGACACCTGCACACATTTGGGCCAGTACCCTGCAGTACAGTCAGAATGACTTTAATATGGACACATTGTGGTTGACTGGAAGCTTGGAGGCCAAAATGTAGAACCATAGAATTGGGATTCAAAAAAAGAAGATGATGTATTTAGACTAGGATTATGAGTGTAAACAATAGGTTGAAATGTAAAGACCTACCCTAAGGTTCAAACATTTAACAGCCAAACATAGGAACAGGAGAGAGAGAGAGCAATTCATGTTATTAAGAAAAAAATAAAATTAAATTAGTTAAACAATAAAATTAAATTAGTTAAACAAATTCTAATTCTAAACAATTCTATTAGTAGCAGTAATGCTGAAGATTAATACACTAAAATGCAAATGTGATATAGATGCATGAATGAATAGATGGCCTACCTAAATGGGCCTTCAAGTCAAGAATTATTAAAAGATTATAACTCTGCTTTTGGAAGGTAGCAAGTTTTAAGTGTGTTGGAAAGTTTAGGATCATTTCTGTGTTCTAAAAACATTAAAATTGTTTTGTTTTCGACATGAAGTAAATTTTAGACCTTTAAAAAAAAGCAAGTGATCCACTTTCCAGATAGGTTATAGAGGGAAATTTTTCAGGTATTGGTAGACAAGTTGGACAATGAAAATCCTTCTGCCTCTGAAATACTAGTTTTCTGATTAAACAGACCTTGTGATGTACTTTACCAAGAAAGAGCTGGTATGGATAGAGCTGCTGAAAGAGAATGTAGACATGTCCAAATGTGTACAGCTATCTTCTTCCTGAAATGCCATCTCTTGCCTCCTCTCCAGCTGAAATAGGGTTACCCAGAGATTTTAGATGTCCAATGGCAAGGCCTCCCAGCCAGAAGCTAAAGATAATGATACAAGATAGCTGCTCTCTTCTCCAGGCACTGACCATGACTAAGAAAGGGAGATTTTGCTCCTCTCCATACCCAGGAGGTCAACCTTATATGATGCAAGGTGAAAATCAGCTGGAAGTGTGCTACTTGTAAGTAAATGATTCGAATGATACCTCAAACCCTTCAAGTCTCAAAGTAGCCACTTTGATGGTTCCTCTTAAACCAGCTCAAAAGGCACCTTGATTCATCTTAGGAGTCTGGAGAAAGAACCTTATTAATGACATCAAATTATTGAGCAGAGCTCAGTGACTGTCAATTTACATTATGTAACCAAACTTAGGGCTCGATTACCTCATGTCACATTATAACGATTAAATTATCAGCAGATGTAAAGTCGTTCTGAACTATAACAAGGTCTTATAAGGTGCTAATTAACTTGGCACAGTTTTAAAAAGAAATTCTTGCACCTTTTGATAGGAAACTTTGCCTCTCAGGGATAGTGTCTGTTCTTCAGTCATAGATATTTTGGAAATTTTTCCTTTTCCTTTCTTCCCATTTCTCCCACCATCTTCCCCACTCCCCACTTCAAACCAAGAGCCATACTAGTGTTCAGCATTTGTCAGGTTAAGTCAATAAACATTTATTTATTAAGTAGTTACTATATACCAAGCACTGTATTATGCCATGAATACGGAGAGAAAGGCAAAAACAGACTCTGCCCTCCTGGAACTCCATTATCCCCTGAGGTCACTGAATTTTCTACTGTGAATGAGGGGTCTCAAGAAGAAACTCTAATTCTCCAGAGACTCTCAGCTCCCTTCACACATATCAGTGAATAGTGAAGAATACCTTTTACCCTTCAAACAGGCTCAGAAATGTATAGGATACCACTGAGCTCTTGAATTTTCAAACAGATATGATATTCAATTATAAACTCTTTGTAGTAAGTGTTTAATAAAATGCCTATCGATTAATCAATTGATTGAGGATCTTAGGCAAGTCATTTCTCCACTTGGGGTTTTAGTTCCTTCATTTGTACAAAGAAAATCAAAATTGGAAGGCTGGTTAGAGATTGTTTAGGACAGCTCTGTTTAGGACATGTTCTGAAGTCAATAATGACCTCCCCACTCTCAGATTTCACCCAGAATTTTTGGCCTCTCCAATGTACTTGTTAGGAAATATTGTGCATTGTGGTTATCTGTATAAATGTCATATCCTTTTTCCAGGATATGAGCCCAATAAGGGAAGAGGTTATGATTCATCTATATTTTCTATCTCCCCATTATCCAATATAATACTCTGCCCATAGTAAGCGCTTAATAATTGTTTGTTAAATGTATGAGTGAATGAATGGATGGATAGATGGGTACATAAACAAATTTATGAAATAATGTGTGTGTTCTTCCTTCGTTGCTGAAGAAGACCATGCCATCAGAGAAATAATGACATGACTTGCACTTGACTTGTTTTTTTGAGTGAGGGAGGGCTGTGCAGGTCACCAGCTTCACTTCTCCTCCAGAGCCATCTGAATCCAGTAACCAGATATTCATCAGGATGACTGGAGATGACCCAGGATGAGGCAATTGGGCTTAACTGACTTGCCCAAGGTCACACAGCTAGTGAGTGTCAAGTGTCTGAGGTGAGATTTGAACTCAGGTCCTCCTGACACCTGCTTTATCTCCTGCACCACCTAGCTGCCCCATATGAAATAATATGTGATAAATGAATGAATGTTTGGAGAAAATAGTAGCGAATTGATTCTCCTAGGGAACAGGACCCTTTACTCATCTTGGCAAGGACCCCTTAGGATCAAGGTCCTTCCAAGGCCAAGAAAAAACAAAGACTATCATAGCAGCCTGAAAAGAATAAGCAGACCCATGCATAGCCCTTGTGTGTTTGTTGATCATGCCTCAGTCCTTTTGACCAGCTCCACACATAAGGACAATAACCTCAATTAGCAACCTTATCACAGACTAGAAAAGGGTTTGTAGTATATGTGACTATGTCAGTCAATCAACAAACATTTATTAAGCACCCACAATGTGCCAGGAACTATGCCAAGTATTGGAGATGCAAAGAAAGGGATGACGGTCTCTGATTTCAAGGACCTCTCAGTCTAATGAGAGAGACAACATGCAAATAGCTATGTGAAAACATGATAAAGACAAGATAAATTGGAGATGATCAACAGAAAGAAGGCACTAGCATTAAAGGAGTCAGAAAGGACTTCTTGGAGAAGGATTTTTTTTCTGGGACTGAAATCTAGAAGTTAGGGATGAAAAGAAAGAGAATTCAGTCAGTCCAAATGTCCAAAGTGGAGAGAAGTAACGTGCTTGAACAACAAAGAGAATTGAGTCACTGAATCACAGAGTATGTGTAATAAGGTGTAAGAAGACTGTAAAGGTGTGTAGGGAAAAAGAGGGAACAGGGTGTGGCAGATTTTGAAGAGTTTTGAACACTAAATAGAGGATTTTGTACCTGATCTTGAAGTTTGAGTTGGGGGTTGAGGTAAGTTGGTCAGATCTCAACTTTGATCACTTTGTTATGAATGGAGGATAGGTTGCAAGTGGGAGAAACTTGTGGCATGTATGTGTTTATACATATAGTTATATACATGCATACACACATATATATGTGTGTCTGTATGTATAAATATATGTACATATGCATGATGCATGTGTATTTGTGCATATACATGTTTTTCCCTAAAGAATGTAAGCCCCTTCAAGGCAGAGGTTGTTTAATTTTCGTTTTTGTATCCCCTATGGTTAGCACATAGTAAGCAAGTAGGAACTTAATAAAAGATTATTGATTGTAAGTTGATACATAAATTGATTGACTGATGATAGAAACAGGAGACACATGTAAAATTGATAGACTCTGTTGTATTCAAAATATCTTTTAAATGTTTGACTTTGTTCAATATCTCTTTCCTAAAAGGGAAATCAGGTCTTTCCTCTGTTTAGACACTGCTAAAGACCTCCACTCTGTAGTTCCTGGGGTACAGAGAATGAGGAAAAAAATTCAATTCCCAGCTGCATGGCATGGGGGAAAAGTATTCTGGGTACAGAGTCAAAGGACCTGGGTTGGAATCCAGGGTTAGATGCCTATTATTAAGTCATTTTACTTCTTTAGGCCTTAGTTTCCTCATTAATGGAAGGAGAATTGAACTTGATGATCTTGAAGGTCCTTTCTTCCTCTCACTTATGATCCTATGGATATCCTATTTATTAATCATCTTCTGTGAACTAGAAACTAGGCAATGACTCAGTGCGGTTGTGAGGAACGAGACCCACCGAGCAGGCAATCAAAGTGACCTGAGCTCAAAGACAGAAAGGAGGTCCTCCACATAACAAAATATTTATATCAGCACTTTTTCTGGTAGCAAAAAACTGGAAGCAACAAGAGTACTCATCAATTCCATCAATTTGAGAACAGCTGAAACAAATGTATGCTTTTGTGTCATGAGAAATGATGAATAAAGGGACTGATATAAAAAAATGGGAACATTTATATAGATGAGTGCTGAGTGAAGAAAGCAGAACCAGAACAATGTACAGTGACTATACACAGTGACTACAATAATGTCAATGACAATTATTTAAAGCCATTCAATCTCAGATCTATTAAAATGACCAATCATGATCTTATTGTACGAGTGATAAAATACATTCGCTACTCTTAATGGAATAGAGCAGAGGGAGACTATGGGAGCTATGCATATAAATTGACGGATGAGGTTCCTTTGGTTGGTGTATTTGTCTGACTTTTTTCTTTGTCACAAGAGAAAGTTCATTATAGTGGTAATACAGCATGGTATGATAAACAAAAAGCATCTATAAAATGTAAATGTGAAAAAGAAAGATAGGCATACCTGAAGCTGATTTACAACCATATAGCCCATAATCTTCTCCTCCTATCCCAACGTCACTAAGGAAAAGAGATGGCCAATAGGACTTAGAGGAGGAAGCCATCTTTGAGTTCATCTAACTCAAACATTTCATTTTATAGAGCAGGAATCTCAGACCTAGAGAGACTGCGTAATTTTTCAAAGTCACACAGGTATTCAGGGGAAACATCAGAGAAGTCGAATGTGGACCATCCAGTTGTATTTGAACAAGACTTTCTTCCTCTCATTTCACTCTAGTTCATCTCACTCTCTAGACTCATCCATCACTTCATCAGCAGCTTTGTCCATTTCAAGACATGTTAAGAGATCTCTATCCTAGGGATATCTCTTAAGGCCAAGTCCTTATGTGGAATCACCATTTCCCTAAGAGTCCTAGCCATACCCACTTCACCCCTGGCTTCCTTCCTCACCGATACTCCATCAGCTGGATCCTCTTCCACTCTGACTACTTTCCAGCTCCCCTTTACATTCTGTTTTCCTCTATTATACCTTAATCTCCTTAAGGGTAGGGACCATCTTGTTTTCTTATATTTGCATTCCCATAGCTTTAGCATAGTGCTGGGAACATTGTAAATAGCTAATAAATGTACTTCTACCTATATTATACTATCTATCCTAGGATTACTGCCTCTTCCCTTCTAAACAATCAATGCGTCCACAAGCATTCATTAGGCACTATTATATTCCAGGCATTATGCGAAGTAGTGGGGATATTAATACAAAATAAATGTGACATACTCTCTGTCCTCAAGTTCCTTGCCTTCTCTTTGGGGAAACAAGCTGAACATATCGAAATCTATAGAAAATGAATGTCCACAAACTAAATAGAACATAAATATAAGGTAGTTCCATGCAAAGTAGGTAGGGAGGGAAATCACTAGCAGCTTTAGGGATCAGGAAAGGTTTCATGTAGAAGATAATTCTTGAGATTCATCTTAAAGAAAAAGATTCAATGATAGAAGGTGGAAGTCAGAAAGGAGTACATTCCAGGCACTGGGAATAGTCAGTGCAAAGACAGAAGATGTAATGACGTTGATGAAGGAAGAGGGAAAAATTCAGGACAGCTAGACTGCAGAATGCTGGAAAGGGAGCAGTGGGCTTGGGCCACGTTGTGAGGAGCTTTAAAAGCCAACATAAGATATTTTATCTTAAAGGCAGTAGGGAGCCACCTGATATTCTTGGCTAGGGAAGGGGGGGTGATGTAGTAGATTTGCACTTAAGGAAAATCACTTCAACAGCTATGTAGAAGGGCAAGGTAAGAACACTCATTAGGAGGATATTTAGTAATCTAAGTAAGAGATGATGAGGACCTGAATTAAGTATGGGAGCTTTGTAAGCAAAGAGAAGGGGGTCTGATGGCAATGATGTTGAGAAAGTAGACATGGCAACATTTGGCAACTGATTTGATATGTGGGGTAAGTGCCAACGAGAAGTCAAGAATATTGCTAGATGAAGGATGGCAGTATTCTCTTAAGAAATAAGGAAATTTGATAGAGTAGTGGGTTTGATGGGGAAAGATAATGAGTTCTGGTTTGGACATTATGAACTTGAGATGACTCCAGAACATCTAGTTCACCAATAGACATTGCCAACAGGCAGCCAATGATGGGAAACAAGTTTGAGACAGAGATTGGGGCCAGATATATAGATTTGTGAATCTTCTGTGTGAAGGTGGTCATTGAACCCCTGACTGTTAATAAGGCCACCAAGAAAGAAAGTGTAGAGGAAGAGAAGAAAAGGTCCCAGGACAGAACCTTGGGGAATAATCACAGGTGAACCATCAAAGCATTCTGAGAAAGAGCAGATAATCTTTCCTTCTTTAAGGTCACCATGGATGTTCACTGTAATCTGAAGCCACCCGCCTGTAAGATAAGGGGTACTGGGAGAATTGGTTCACCAAGCACACAGGTTTTTCTTGGTCTTGAATGCCATAAGGAGGGCTCTCCTATCATAAGTGTTTAGATTTAAGCTTGAAATTTGAAAGACAGGAAGGGAAGTTGTGCCAAATAGACATGAGGTATGGATATCAAGTCACATCACTAACTTAACCTAACTTGGAGATGAATGTGATGTCTAAGCCACATGGGCATGGGCAAATCACTTCTTCTGTCTGAGATGGTTTTCTCTTTTGTCAAATATGACAATTAGACTATGTCATCTCTAAGGTCCCTTTCATTTATATGCACTGAGAATCATATGTTCATAGATTAATGACAGAAGGAACCTTCAAGGTTTTCTGATTCAACCTCACTATTTTACAGATGAGAAAATTGAAATCTAGGAAAACTTCCCCAAGGTCATACACTTAATAAGCAACAGATCCGGAATTTGATCCCAGTTCCTACACCTCCACATATATCATTTTTATCATTCTGTTTCCAACGCTTAGATAGGCCAAAGCTATTCTAAGTGAGGTTTTATTTGTTTGGTTTTTTGATGTTTTTGTTTTTTTTCTGTTCAGTCTGGTCCTACCTGAGCCGAGATACTCTGCCGCCTTACAAGGGGCTACTACCATCGTAATGACACAGCTGCTTTCTGAAACTCATTGCAACATATCTTTGCAGCCTCGTTTTAATTACCACCAATTGGGGGAGGGGGCGTTCCTCCAGCCATTTTAATGTGTGTTTTATATGTTTCCAGATGCTCTTTTCTAGTTTAAGGAGGAAGTGCTTCTCATTATCATAAAATTTACATGCTTTCATAGGTTTCGATGAAAGACTCTTTCTAGGTGATAATAAACAATTCAGTAATTTGAAGAAAACTATTTCTGAAATGATTGGGGAAAGCTGCTCCAGCACACGCAAAAACATGAATTGGCACAAAGACTTTCATTCAATTCTTCACAGCGAGCAGTGGGCAAAAGCATGTGGGTTGGTGTCTATTCAGAATACGCTGCGGTGTCAGATGGAGACCCTTAGAAGGTTTTTAAGCAGAAGGAACAAATACTGTTCAACTCAAAGCAGTAATAACTGGCTGAGAGGAGCACTTCAAAGTTCTACAAGTCCTTTCTCTACAAGATGACTTCGTAATGATGACTCTGAAATTTAGGGATGGTGGGCTTTGTACTTTCCATTCTACAGATGAGGAGAAGGGAGCTCCAAGAGGTTCAGTATCAGGGGCAGACTTTGAAATTAAGTCTGCTGGTTGACTCCAAATCACTCATTATTTACTCAACAAGCATTTATGAAAGGCCAGGTGCTATACTAGGAGCTGTACTAAAGATAAGGAAATACAAAACGTATACAAAGCACATAAAATCTAAGTAATGGGAGAAAAGACAATTTTAACTAGGCTTTCAGAAAAACTATGGATGCAAAGGTACAGCATTCTATGTACTATACCAGGGGTTCTTAGATGGTATTTTTATAACTTTTGGCAGCCTCATGAAGTCTATGAACTCTTTCTCAGAATAATGCTTGTAAATGCATAAAATAAAATACATAAAATCTCAAAGGAAATCAAGACTTATCTTCCTGAGTTCAAATTTGGCCTCAGACACTCCCTAACTCTGTGACACTGGGCAAGTCACTTAATCCTGTTTGCCTCAGTTTCCTCTTCTGTAAAATGAACTAGAGAAGGCAATCGCAAACCACTCCAATGTCTTTACCAAGAAAATCCCAATGGGTTCACGAAGAGTTGGACATAACTGAAAATGACTGTACAACAATAAGAACACAGTTATCTATCTATATACACAAATATACATATACTTATATATTATATATATATACACACGTTATATATGTGTGTATCTACTTATACATGCATATCTATATATACCTATACGTACATATAGATATAGATATGGCTATGGCTATAGATAAAAATATAGACATAGATGTATTCACAGACCTCAGATTAAAAATCTTTCCACCAAACCATGTCTCTAAGGAGGGCAATTAGCAGGGGTTATAGAACTTTGATTGTCAAAGATTGATTGATCATGAATTTTCCTCTCTCCAAAATCACACATACACACAGGAGAGCCTCAGATACACATATGCCCAGAAGTAAAAGCTTTTAAGAGCTGATTCGCCCCCAGTGAAGGAAAGACATGCAGAGTAGTCATGTCTTCAGTCTCTGATCTGGTGAAATGCCTCAGTTTCCACAAGGATGCCCTCTTAGATCATCATTGCTGCCAGGCAAGTAAGAAAACCATTATGAGCTATGAACATTGCGCGAGTATTTAATCCCTCTGAACCTCAGTTGCCTCCCTGAAGAAAAGAAACAGGAAAAATCATCTTTGAATAGAAATGAATCCCTGCCACGAAATCTTCAAGTTTGCATTAAATATGTTTTTTTAGGTTTTATTTACTTTGTTAAATATTTCCCAATTACATTTTAATTTGGTTCAGCCACACTTGGGCAAATTTGACACCTCTGGTTTAGAGATTATTAATTATTTGTTAGTACATGACTAATGCTCTATTGTGGTCCAACTGAATCCTAGAGGGTATCCTGGGCCCAGGTGACTATCCTTAATGTAATTTAAATAAGTATGACTACAATTCTCAGCAGCTCTGTTTCTTCCTTTGTCCAATTAGGCAGTTAGACTAGATGTTTCTAAAACTCCCTTTCAATCTTAATAGTCCATGCTCTAAACCATTTTTAAAATGTCTATTAGATGCAAAATATTTCTCTTTAAGGGGGATAAAAATATAGATAAGGTATGGTCCTTGACTTCATGCACCTTACAGTCAAACAGAAAGATATAACAAATAAATTGAGATGCGATAAATATAATCAGCACTTCCCCCAAATAAAAAAAAAACACAACAACAATAAACATGTTACCCGTGGGGGGGAGGGGGAGGTGTGTGTGGAGGAAATGATAATGAATGAGCAGGGAGTTTTGTGATTTTTAAATGGTTTCTTTTAAATCACCATAAAATAAAATTAAAAAAAAAACAAGAAAATGAGGTAATATTGTATAACTGTGGTCATAAATTATGCAGTGTTGAGTCAAAAATGACACTCTTCCAGACTTCAACTGTGTAACAACTTGAACTGATGATTGATTTGTGTTTGTTAATTATTGAAAGAAATCAACAAGAATGAAGATCCTTCAGAAGGCAAAAGCAGAATAGGATCAAGGGAAGGAAAAAATTCAAGTAAACTTACTAGCACATGTAGGGATTCCTTACTCTACCGCAGGGTCTATAATTAGGGATATAATTTTTCTTTCAAATTTTGATAACTGCATATTAATATAATTGGTCTTTGTTATCATCTTATGTATGTTATTTTATGCTTTTAAAATATTATTCTGAAAAAATATTAGTCTGTCATTATTTTATTTTAAAAGTATTTTTCCATAGGTTTCACCAAACCAGTTCTGTGACACAAAAGAGATTAAGAACCCCAGCTCAACTTGTACCTAAATAAATATGCTTTAGTAATAGATATAACTAATTAATAATAATAACTACAATTTAGCACAGAAAATGATAAGAAAAAATATTAAACAAATAATGGGTTAGGTTGAATGATTTCCGACTTGGGGAAACTAGTATGATCCTGAATAACATTAGATGGTTGGCCACATTGGTATCTCTACAAGCATTCCCACTCAGGTATTCAAGTTAACTTCTAGGTTCCTGTACAAGGTAAATATAATTATCTTCAATTGCAGATGTCTTATAGAAAATGTCAATCTGTCAGAGTACCAAGTCACTGAAATCCTATGTCCCACAGTCTGACACAGGACTGTCCAAGAGAATAAGGAAAGGTCCAGAAGATAGTTATCAAATGCACAGCTGAGACTGACCTTGGGTCATGGAGTCACCATTGCCCAAGTATTCTAGTATTTTTTGTTCCTGAGGGCTCCAGGTGAATGTAGAAGACTTTGCCCAGAGACACACATAGCCCAAGGTGATATGATTAGCAACTTTAGAAAATAATTAGGGGAAAACAACCAAGTAACCAGACTCAAGCACCACAATGTAATGGGTCAGCCTAACACCAGTCTAGAGACTCTCCACATAGACTGCTAAAAGATCACCTAATATGGCTAAGAATTGGAAATCAAAGGGTTGCCCATCAATTGGAGAATGGTTAAGCAAGCTGTGGTATATGATTGTAATGGAATATTATTGTGCTACAAGAAAAGACAAGCAGGATGATTTCAGAAAAACCTGGAAAGACTTACATGAATTGATGCATAGTGAAGTGAACAGAACCAGAACACTGTACATAGTAATAGCAAAAAAATCTGATGAAGAATTGTGAATGACTTGGCTATTCTCAGCAATACCATGATCCAAAAGAATTCCAAAGGACTAAGGATGAAGTGTATTATCTGACTCCAGAGAAAGAACTGATATTGATTGAATACAGACTGAAGCATGCTATTTTCCACTTTCTTTTATTTTTTCTTTTATTTGAGTATTTTTGTACAAAATGACTAATATGGAAATGTTTTACATAATTGTACATGTATAACCTATATCTGACTGCTTACCACCTGAGGAAGGGGGAAGGAAAGGGGGAAGGGAACAATAGAATTCGAACCTCAACACTTTACATAAAAATGTTAAAAATTGGGGAAAAGATAAAAAGATTACCTAATAATAAGAAAAAGATGTGACCTCAGTGCTCCTGACAGCTCTGCCTGCATCCCTGCCCTTAAATAGACAGGTCTTAAATAGAGAGGGATGGCCTTTAAAAATAACATCCTTCCCACAATTGCTTCATTCTTCTACAAAGAAATTGCATTCAGTGAACAAAAAAAAATGTGGATATCTTTGGGACATATGGATATAATGATTTCAGTGTGTTGAGAATCCATATGGCTACACTATGTCAAAAAGATCTGAATTTTCTCTAGATCTGATCAAAATTCACTGGAAAATCTCTTACACCTTTCCAGCTTCAAATCCTGCTGAATCACAAATCAGCCATAGATTTGGGTTAATAGCTGAAAGACTGTCAAATTATCTAGATATTTGAGGAACATCTATCATACATAAACAGCAAACATACTCTGACTCCTGATTGAATCAGGTTGCAAGTACTCAGAGAAGTTCTGCCATGTAATCACATAGCTTTAGTAAGTAACAATTTAACCAGTCAGTCAATTAGCATTCTTAAAGTGCCTACTATATGCCAAGCACAGTGTAAAGCTTTTCTCAAGGAGTTCACAGTCTAACTGGGGAGACCCCGCGCAAACAACTGTGTACCAGTAAGATTATATACAGGATAAACTGTAGATAATCAAAAGAGGGAAGGTAGAAGATAAAAGAGAACTGGGAAATGTTTTTGGTTTGGAGGTGGGGTTTTTGTTGTTTGGGTTTTTTTGTTTTAGTTTTAGTTTAGTTTAGTTTTGTTTTGTTTGCAAAAGGTGGGACTATAGTTGAGACTTGAAGGATGCAGGGGAAGGAGGGAAGTGAAGACAATAAGGGAAACAGTTCTAGGGATAAGCCCAACCCCTCCCACAGAGATTTGCTGAGTACTTCTATAACCAATAGGTTCTCTTTCTTCTCTTATTCATTCATTCATTCATTCATTTAATGAGGATTTATCAGATATTTACTAGGTATTGGGAACTGTGCTCTTCTAGAGATAGTAAAAAAAAAAAAAAGGAGACTCTTGACTCTGCCCTCAAACAGATAATATTCTAATGGAAGGAAAAAAATATAAACTGATGAGCAAAACATAAAATGTATAAAAATTAAATACAATTCAATTTCAGAAGGTGGCGCTTAAGCAGAACCTTGAAGGAAGCCAGAGATTTGAAGAGGCAAAAGTGAAGGAGAAATCCATTCCAATCATGGAAAACAGCCTGGGCAAAAACAGAGATGAAGAAGGAATGTCAAAGGTTACAAAGAAAACATAGCTGAATTTGGCTGTAGCATAGGGTATGTGAAAGCGAATTATGTGTAATAATACAAGAAACATACCCTGCAGGCAGACTGTGAAGGACTTTAAATACTAGATAAAAGATATTAATTGTATTTTATCATAGACGGAATAGGGAGACATTGGACTTTCTTGAGCAGATTTGGCACACTTGTGCTTTAGGAATATCAATTTGGCAACTATGTGAAGAATAATATATAGAAGTAGTAGGTAAGTCAGGGAGACCAGCGAGTAAACTATTGCAGCAGTCCAGGTAGCCAAAGTCACTATCTCTATCCAAGATAAGTCTCCTTGGAAAGGGACCCTTGTAGACAATGTCAGTCCAAGTATCTAGCTGTGCAGGACTTTCCTTCCACTCCTGCACAGAAGATTGGATAACCCTAGATCCAATGTGACCATTACCACAGAAGATAAGACAATTTGCTGTCCCAAGACCTTCATGATTTCACTGGTACAGGGGCTCCATCTCATTTCTGCAGATCACAGGCCCTCCAGTCCTTAGTAAATAGTCTTCATGAGTCTGGGCTGAAAAAATTCATTTAGTGACCAATCACTCCAAAATTAGGTTGACTGGTCCCCCAGATACACAGACCCTCATTGAATAATGGTAACCTCCACATTACATGGAATGAAAAAGCTCTCAAAATATAGAGACTTACTAGGAGTAATCAACACTATACGTTAACCGGATGAAACACATATCATATGTCATCCTATTTCCCCCCCTCAAAGATGATTTTGGTGAGTCTAAAGAAGATGAGCTTCCATTCCTTTATTCAATTATTCAAATTTTAAAAGTGATAATTTTATTCACTTGTGCAATAGTTTACCCAACATTAAACATGAAAGAATAAAGAAGAGGATATCTCCTTATTGCTAGACTGTTTCTGTCTGAATGCCATCAAAGGGGAGATGGGAGGAAGGAAAACAAATATACAATAATGAGCTCTAGAGCTGTCAGCTGTCATTTTAAAGGGTTATCTCCTCAAGTTTGCAAATTGCTTCATGTACATTAGCTCATCTAAGCCTCACATCATGAAGTGGCTGCTACTAGTATCATCATCTTCATTTTAAAAAAGGAGAAAAGAGTCAGTAAGCATGTTTCTGAGGAAGAAGTATCCTCTCTTTTTGCCAAAGTTAACCCCCTACATATACCTTTGGTCCCATCCCCCTGTTTCTTCTCCAGCATATGGCCCTCCTATGCTTATCATCCTTTATCTTTAATCATTCATCTTTCTCTGTCTATTGGATCTCCATCCTTAAAAAGGAAGAAAGATATAAAGAAAGGAAGGAAGGAAGGAAGGAAGGAAGGAAGGAAGGAAGGAAGGAAGAGAGGGAAGGAAGGAGGGAGAAAGAGAGAGACAGAGAGACAGAGAGAAAGAAAGAAAGAAAGAAAGAAAGAAAGAAAGAAAGAAAGAAAGAAAGAAAGAAAGAAAGAAAGAAAGAAAGAAAGAAAGAAAGAAAGAAAGAAAGAAAGAAAGAAAGAAAGGAAGGAAGGAAGAAAGAAAGGAAGGAAGAAAGGAAGAAAGAAAGGAAGGAAGAAAGGAAGAAAGAAAGAAAATCTTCTCTAGATCCTACCATCTCTCTGCTAGTTATTGTCCTATATCTCTCCTCCATTTCTTAGGCAAATGCTTTGAAAAAAGTGGTCTGCCCTTGCGGGTCTCCATTTCCTTTTCTCTCACTCTCTACTAAGCCCTTTGCAACATGGCTTCTGACTTCATCATTCAACTGAAACTCTTCTCTCCAGTTACCAATTGTTTTTCATTGATAAATCTAAATACCTCTTCCCAATCCTCCTTCTCAAACTCTGCAGCATTTGACACTACCGATCCCCACCTCCTGCTGGTGTTTATGACAGTGGTCTCACCTGATTTTCACCTTCCTGTCTGACCTCTTCTCAGTGTCCTTTGTTTTATCTTCATCCATACCAGACCCACCAACTATAAATGCCCATGAAGCTCTACTACTGTTCCCCCTTCTCTTTTCTCTTTATACTCAGTGATTTCATCAGCTTCTAACTCCATTCTGATGATTTTCAGATCTATATATCCATCCCTACATCTCTCCTGAGCTCTAGTCCTTCATCACCAACTGTTTATTGAGCATTTTGAACTGAATGTGTTTTAAGCTTCTCAAAGTCAGCATATCTCAAAGGGAACTCATTGTCATTCTCTCTAAACCTTTCTCTATTCCAACTTTTCCTCTAACTGTCCAGGAAGGGCACTGCCATCTCCCAGTCACTCAACTTCACCAACCTCACTGTCATTCCCAACTCTGCATTCTCATCCCATACGTCCAATCAGTCACTAAATCTCATTATTCAAACCTCCATAACACCTCTTGTATATGTCCCCTTATCTCTCCTCATATATCTACTTCTCTGCTTTTGGGTCCTCATCATTTCTTGCCTGGACTATTGCAATAGCTTTCTAATGGATTTTCCTGATTTCCAGAGTCTTGTCAAAGTGATTCTTCTAAAGCATAGGTATGACAATGTTAGCCCCCTTCCCAATTCACTCCAAGTACTCCGCCTTCTACCAGGAACAACTATGAAGTTTTCTGTTGAGCACTGAGAGGTCTTTACAATATGGCTCCTTCCTACCTTGCCTGTCTTCTCATCCAAGCATTGAACAATCTAGTTATGCTGGCCCACTTGTTTCTCACACACAAGTTCCTTTATTCTCTGTTAGACTGTAAGTTCCCTGAAGGCAGGGAATGTTTCTTTTTTTTTTGTTTGTTTATTTGCATTCCCAGCTGTTAGCACTGTGCCAATAGTATGGTAAGCCCTGAAAAAATGTTTTATCATTAATTAATTGATTTATGGGACCTACCCACACTTCAGTTTTGCTGTCAAAACCTTTGAGACAACCCTGTTCCAAATTAGGCATCAGAGGGGCACTTAATGACATCTATATGTGATTACCATCCTGTAAAGCAGTTTCACCTTGGTAGATGAGCCAGAAAGAGACTTAGTCACATATCTGTAAGGTAAGTGTTTCATCATGTCTCATTGGTTAGGAATCTTAAAAGATGAATATTTTTCCTGCACTTTTAACTGTGAATCCCATACTAATACTGAGGCCTCCTCTGGACATCCTCAGAATTAACTACTCAAAGTCTTGGTTAATTTTGGAAACTTAAAGATCTCGGCATCCTGCCTACCTAACTATCCAATCAGAGGAAGGCTTTGAAACAAACAATGTACCTTATGACCAAGCACATAAAACTTTAGACAAAGCATCATTTAAAAACTCATAGAAAACAAAACAAAATGACAAAAAAAAAAACTCTTTGCCAAACTCAAGAAAGAGCAGAACAATTGGCATCTCTCATTTTCATGAAATTCTCTGCCAAAAAGAAATGAAGCATTATTTTCCCAAAGACCAATTTTTTTTAATTACCCTCCAAGCTATAATTAGGGTGGGGTGTCTGGAACTTCGTACCAACATAGTGAGGGCACACTTCCTTGGGGAAGAACAGTTTCTTCCCTCTTTGACTCAAGCCAATCAACAAGCATTGATTAAGCACCTATTTTTGCCAAGCACTGTGCTAGTTACTGGCGATTCAAATGGAAAGAAGGAAAAAAATCCCTGTTCTCATAGGAGTTTGCATTGTAACAAAGGAGGTAGTACACATACAGTAAATACAAGGTTGTTGGGAGAGAGAGAGCTATCATTTGGGATCATCAGGAAAGATATCTTGTAGAAAATGGTGCTTGAGAAAAATTCTATGAGGGAGACGAGGAAAGAGTACATTCCCTGCCAGAAGTCTCTCCCCATTCCAACCCATTACCTACTCAGCTGCCAGCATGATCTTTCATGTGGACCATGTCACACACACACACCCCATTTAATAAACTCCAATGGCTGTCTGCCATCTCCAGGATTAAAATAAAATCTTCTCATTGGTGTTCAAATTCCTGCATAACACCTCTTCTCCCTCTCCTCAACCAGGTCCTACCTTTCTAGTCTTCTTGTTCCTTATACCCCTCCTCCTCATACTCTTCCATCCAGTGATAACTAGCTTCCTTGTTGATATTCCAAGTCACTCCATCTCTGAACTCTGCTTCCTGGCTTCTCTGGTTTCCTTCAAGTGCATCTAAAATCCCACCTTCTACAGGAAACCTTTCCCAATTCCCCTCAATTTTAATACCTTTACTATGTTGCTTATTTCCAATTTATTATTCATAGATAGATATGGATATGGTTATGAATATGGAGAGAGAGAAAGAGAGAGAGAGAGAGAAAGAGATCATGTTTTATGTAATTGTTTTGTGTGATTTCTCCCCCTTTAGACTGTGAGTACTTGAACTCTGGAACTGTCTTTTACCTTTATTTGTATCTTCAGAACTTACCAAAGTGTCTGGCACATAGTTGGAGTTTCATACAGTCCAAACACACATAGATAAGAGATGAAGGGTTATGCGTAAGGGACACAGAGTGAAGATTGTAGAAGGAGGTTTAATGCACTATGAAACCAGAACACTGGTTCTAAGTTGGGAAATGTTTCAAAACTTAACCCAAAGAGTTCACATTTTTATCCAAGCAGCAGTATGGGAACATTAAAGTAATACCATCAGATATGTTCTTTAGGAAAATTACTCTGGCATCTTTGTGGAGGATAGATTGGAATGGGGAGGGACTTAAGGTAGGACAACCAACAAGAGGTTTGCTACAAGAGGTGACTGAGAATCCAAACTCAGGTGGTGTCTGTGTGGGTAAAGATTGTCTGATGTGAAAGATGGTGCTGATGTAGAAATAACAACATTTGTCAATTGTTGGTATATTCGTCACATCCCCTCATCAGAAGGAGGGTGATACCAATGCTATACATCTATAAGAAAAGGGAAAATGTAGTGCCTTCAACAGAGATAGGGAAGGTTAGAAGAGGGATTGTTTTGAGTAAAAAATATAAAGAATTCTGTTTTGAACACATTGAGTTTGGATGTCTCCAAAACATCCAATTTGAAACATTTAATAAATAGTTGGTGATATAGAATTGAAGCTCAGTGTACAGACTGGGGCTAGATGTAGAAATCTGTATTATAATCACAGAGCCAATAATTAAAATTATAGCTGATGACGAAGTCACCAAGCTAGAGGAGAGGAGAGAACCAGGACAGAGCCTTGGGGAATACCTGAAGTCAGCAACTATAATATAGGTGATGAGCCAACAAAGGAGGTGAGAAAGAGAACTCATGGAGGTAGGAGATAGAAGCAGAAGAAAGTAGTGTTGGAAAAATACGGAGAGAAAGAGGAAAGGG
Source organism: Notamacropus eugenii (assembly GCF_028372415.1). NCBI lineage: Eukaryota > Metazoa > Chordata > Mammalia > Diprotodontia > Macropodidae > Notamacropus > Notamacropus eugenii. The sequence goes on along the minus strand of NC_092872.1, from coordinate 675,312,408 downwards.
AGGGAGGGAGAATTTATTAAGAATCTACTATGTGCTAGGTATAAACATTATCACGTGTGATCCTCTCAACAACTCTACAGGTGCTTTGTGATCTCCATTTTACAGACTGAGGAAACTAAGGCAAACAGAGGTTGAGTGACTTGCCTAGGGTCCCACTGGTAAGTGCCTGAGTCTGGATTTCAATTTGAATTTTTGAATCTAGGTCCAGAGCTCTAGCCACTGTACCACCTAGTTACCTCTAGGTAGTTCTCTCTAGGAGGAGGTGACACTCAGTAGTGTCAGAGGCAACAGAAGGGTCAAGAAGGATAATGAGTGAGACTATCAGACTTGGCAATGAAAGGGATAATGGTGCATAATGAAGGACTGATGAAATAGATGCTGCAGATAACCCATACTTGGATAAGAGAGAATTGGGTATTGATATTGGCATTAATATATTTCCTAAATATTCATAGCCGACCTAAATTTCAGACTCACAAAAGTAACATTGCTTAAGAAAAAAAAAAAAAGCAGAGTTGCTTCACTTGAAATTTCTTTCCATTTCAACCAGAGCAAAGAAGGCATGGACCAGACTGGGTCAGACATATCCTCAGTGGAGAGAGTTGGAATTTTCCCTTTCCCTTTCCCCTGGCTTCCCACAAGTCAGATCTATTTGGTGCTTAGGTTATCCCCTTCTTTCATTTCTCATGGCTTTCACTTTTCAAAAGAATTCATGTCTTAAGAAGGGTTGAGCCAGGTGATACTCTGAGCTCACTTCCAACACTGAGATTCTACAATTGAATAAGTATCCTGCTTTAGAGTTTAGAGTGGTGAACTGGGAGGCAGGGAATCTGAGTTAATAGACCTGGCTTTGCCACAACTTGCTGTGTGATCTGAAGCAAGTCTCCTCTCTGGGAAGAACTAGAGCATTAGCAGAAAAAGTTGGGAGAAGGACTTCTATCTTATCATTAAGCTTTATCAGAGTACAGGGGGCATGCCACCCACGTGGAGGTGACAACTCCCACTAAAGAGATCGATTACAATTCCCAGGAGAGCATTCCCAGATCTTTGCCAAGTTGAAGGACCCAGATCTGTAACCAGGGGTAGGTCAAAATCAATGGCAGGTCAAAAGTCACATTAGAGCTTCTGTATAAATTCCAGACCTTCAGATTATTTGAATGTGTGCAGAGAGAGGCAAATGAAGAATACTATACTTTGCAATTCTTGCTCAAAAGAATAAAAATGTATTTTTAATTGGCACCATACTTCACTGGATTTCATTTTCCTGATCTGTAAAATGAAAAAGCTAGGTGATTTTGTTGTTGTGTGTTGTACAGTCATTTCAGTCACGTCCGACTCTTTGTGAGTCCATTTGGGGTTTTCTTGGCAAGGCCATTTCCTTCTTCAGCTCATTTTACAGATGAGAAAACTGAGGTAAACAGGGTTACGGGATTTGCCCAGGGTCACACAGCTTGGATGTGCCTGAGGCTGAATTTGAGCTCAGGTCTTCCCAGCGCTGAACCTAGAGTCAGGACATGATTGAAATAACCAAACAACAACTTCATGATACCAAACCCAGTGTTCCATCCATTGTGCCAGCTAGTTGCCCTGAAATTAGGCCATAAGAAACAATATTTATATAGCACTTAAAGGTCAGCAATGTGATATATGTTGTAATTGTGTATGTGTGTGTGTATGTATACCTCACTCTTACTTATCACACTGAACTACAGTGAATATCATAGTATATATCTACATACACACATATGCACACATATACACATACAGTGTAAGTATATATGTATATATGCATATATACATAATGAATATATGTATACACACATATGTATTTTATATTTATATATATATATGTATTTATACACACACACTATCTCTAATTTAACTCTCTTAACAATCCTTTAATTCCCTTTTCCCTTAGCTTTTTAACATTTTATCCCTAACATGGTACCCCACATTTAGTGGACACTTGTTTATTGAACTGAATTGAAATAAAAGTTCTATATAAAGTCTCAATATTTTATACATCCTTATAATCAAGAAAAGACTTAAATGACAAGTCCAATGAAGAAAAGTTCAGTAGAGCCATCCTTGTATAGGAAGGAGAATGCTTTGTCGCATCTCTGCTGTTCTGTGATTTTCACTGTGGTTGAGTGTGTAATGAACAGGAATGAAATCATTTTTACTTCTAGGAGATATCTAAATAAAAGACACATCTCTGTCTTCTAAACTTGTATTATATGTATATATTCTTAGTGGTCAATAGGAGTATAGAGCTGAGTATGACATATAACACACAAAAATAATGAGCACTAGAAAACCCACACAGAGAGTACAACTTTTTGAAATCAGATGCAGGAATATATATGAGAAGTTTCTAGAAAGTAAAACAGATCCTCAATAAGCTTCATCCAAATTGAAAAAAAAAAATTGAGAATTGCACACAGGCATCAAATTATGTTAAAAAGCAGTAATCATGAAGACTGTTTTATATTGTGCAAAAAATAGAAAAGCCAATCAATGGAACATAACTAGATAGGAGAAAATCAGAAACAACTGAACCAAAAAAAAAAAAAAATGATGTTTGATACACCCCAAACATGAATTACTTGGGACAGAAATCTCTACTTGATAAGGAATGCAGGTAAAACCAGAAAGCAGTTTAGCAGAAATTAGTTTTAAGCCAACATCTCCACTATATACCATAGTAAGCTCAAAATAGATGTAACCGTAAAAAAAGATGAAAATAAGTACCTTTAAGGGTTATGGCAAATGGGAAAATTCATATCCAAGCAAAAGACTGAGATGATTATAAAGGTTAAAACAGATCATTTTAATTTCATGAACTTGAAAAGCAGCATGGATAGATCAATGTGGATAAGATGAGAAAAAGTCAAATGGTAAAATATCTTTGCATAAAATATCTCTCATAGGAATCTGATAGCCAAGATATATGAAGAATAAAAAAAAGATGTATAAGACCAAAAGCCATTCTTCAAAGAATAATTGGTCAAAGAACATGAATATATGATGTTCAGAAGAATTACAGACTGTTAATAACCATGTGAAAGATTGCCCAAAATCATTGAAAATCAGAAGGTTTCAATTCAAACATAGAAAATTTAGAATGATGACAAATGATAGCACTATTCAGCATTGAAGGGTTTATGGAAAGATAAACTCACCAATACACCACTCGTTAAGATGTATATTTGGTCCTACCATTGATTATGGAATGGTGAAACAAGTTGTGGTACAGTAAAATAATGGAATTTTACTGCTCTGTTAGAAAGAAAAGATGAATACAATGGATACAGAAAAGCATGGGATGACTTACACAATGCAAAGTAAGCAGAACCAGGAAAACAACATTACCTTGTTTCCAATAACAAAGAATAGAAATAACAAAAATAATACAAAAGAATAACAAAACAATTGAAATTGAATGTTGTGAAATTATAATGACTTAATGTTGTGTTTGTTGTTGTTGTCCTCCTAATGACCTAATGTAATGGTAATTTAAATGGGACAGTCTTTCACATTCATTAATAGGCCCATGTGACCTGCTTAAATCACATGGAAGCTTAAGTCACATATGGTGGAAAGAGCTTGCTGAAGGGGTGGAACAGGAAGGGTGGAGCAGAGCTAGGAAAGAAGGGAGGAGAGGACACAGGCAAGCAGATAGCTAGGTTCCTGAGTGTTTGTTTGTGGGAAGGCCCTAGAGGTTGGGGGGGAAGAGAGGGGGAGGCTTGGAAATGGTTTTGTTCCCTACAGTGCTAATGTGTATTGACTTCTTGGTTACTATGATGGATTTGGCTTTTTGGCACTGGGATTCCGCTTTCTGGTGTCTGAATAAATGTTTTTCTTCTGCCTTGTATATGGAGAATCTGTTATACTTTGCAAATCAGAGGTATGCTGGTATATTCATAGTCACTCTCAGTGCTGTGAATATTGCCTTGGCAATATACCAAATAACCCAATAATAATTATAATTGGCCCCCCAAAAAAGATATTAGAAATTGCCTCTCTCTTCTTCACAGAAGCAAGAGACTATAGGTGTGGAAGAGTGCATACAATGTCAGACTTTCTCCATATGTCAGTTAGTTTTGCAGATTTTAAAAATTCTTTCTTAAAAATAAATGGTTGTTTGAGAGGAAGGGTGAAAATATATAATAAGAAATATACGTAATATAAAGACAAAACATGTCAACAAAATTTGTTTTTTAAAAATTCAAAAAGTGATTTAGCCCAATTTCCTCCTACTCACTTACACCCTAGGCTCATTGTCTATCTTAAGTGTCTACCAAGGTATAAATATGACTGATAGACTATTTGGACAGAGTGTCCCCATGTCATACCATAGTCTGAAATATGAGAAGTATGCATTTTTTAAAAATCCACACTATTTTCCCAGTGTAGATGATAAAATTAAAATCTTTCTCATTGTTGTATACTTTTTTCATTATGAGATACTAAACAATGAAACCAGTCTCTGATAAGGATGACCTCTGTACAAGTACCGCCTCTGATGCATGCTATCTGCATAACCCTGAGCAAGTCATTATACCCTGGGTAACTCCCTAGAACTATGAGATACAGAGAAATTTATCATCTGCATTAGTAGAGGGAGTTTACTCATAAGGAATTTTCTTATACTGATGAAATAACGGATTGGGGAGGAGGGGGGAATGAGTGCTGAAGCACAGTGCCTGACATACAGTAGACAAATGTTTATTGGATGAATAAACAGATTTTACACAGTGATACTTTTGATATTTTTGAACTTGTAGAGATACATCTTCAAACATCCATAATAATATATATACAAAACTGGGCAAATAGCAAACACACAAACAATAGAATTCATCTCTATTAGGATATTAAAGGTCAATGGCAACACAGAAGAAAGAAATCACAAAAAAAGCGGAACATAAAATTATCCTGGACACTAGTCAGTGCAGAAATTTCATCTACAGTGTTACTTTCAACAAGGATAGGTGGGCAAAGGTTGCCTGGACCAGAACACCATAAGTCAGATGTCAAGAAATAGACCAAGATAAGATGGAGGGAAGATTTTGAATCTGCTCCATCTGGGGAGAATGGGGCCAAACCCTGGCCTTCCCTTCTGATGATCCAGATGAATACAATGCTTTTCTAGCCATCAGAAAAAAAATTAAAAAGGAAACTGAATTCAACTGAGCCCAGGGATCATAGCTCTTTTCATGCTGGAGCTTTGTTTACTCCAGAATAAATTCAATAAAGTGCTGTAACCATTATAATAAATGTAGATGTCACTAATTACAACACTAGATTTTAAGTGCAACTTTAGTGTCTCAAGTGGCCTTTAAAGCTGAGTAAAACCACAGCCAATTCAAATTTAATTAAAACTATCAGTTTAATTTAGTTCAAGTTTACAATAAAAACTATAGTAACCCATTAACTTCATTCCAAATTCCCCATTATCCAGAGAAACAAGCAGCTTGCACAGTCTACACTTTGGTGATGAGCGCAGTTCATTCATTTACCTTGTTACAAAACCAGGCTTCCCTGATGGGCTGGATTCTGCTCCAAAATGAGGTCTTTTTTGGAACAATGCTCACTGGGAATCAGACCAGCATAGCAGAACGAGTCCTGAATTTGGTATCAGAAGAGGGAGGCTTCAATACCTGCTTGGCATCAGATAAATCATTTAATTTCTCTGGACCTCAGCTTCCACATCTGTAAAATGTGTCTGTTGTGGGCTAAAGGATGAGACTAGATAGACTTCCCTGATCATAGTATCTTTCCTATCAGTTACCTTTTCCTCAACTAGCCAAGGGTTGGCTTTTGTAAATAATGAAGTTCCCATATGATCCCTTCACATTCATTTAAATGATGCTGTAGAATGCGCAGATCAGAATCTCGTACATAGAGACCCTGAACAAAAGAAGGATCCACCCAAAAATCCAATGAAAAGAGGCTGAATTTGACCATCCCAGCTCAGGCTTGAAGGTCTGATCTTCCCTGAACCAGACAAGCTGAACATCTCAGTAACCTTCCCTCTTGGGGAGTCCAAGGCCTAAGATGCTCTTCCTAGCTCTAGTTCCTTCTTTGACTTCACCCAATGTCATTAGACACTGGCCACTCTGCTTGCACATGGCCATGTCCTACTGGAATCAATCGTTCTACAAATCAGACAAAGCTTATAGAAGGCTAAGTTAGTCTCTCAGTCAACAAGCAACCTCTGCTTTCTATTTGCCAGGTATGATATTAAGTCACTGCCCTGAAGGTAGGACTAGACCAGCTTAGCCCTCCAGCACTCATTTACTGCCCAGACATTTAATGAAAAAAACAAATAATCATCTGAAGTCTTGGTGTGATTGTTTGTTTTTGTTTTTTGTTTGTTTTTGTTTTCCTTGATAGAAATGGAACTGGAGAATGGATGTCCACATAGATCATTTTATATTACAGTCTGATGCTGGGGTACCCTCAGCATGGAGCTATGCATACAGAAAAGAAGCTTGAGATGGAAATTCTGCATGTAGAAGTGACCCCTTCTACACCCCAGGGAGACAGGGCAGGAAATAGGAGTATAAAAGGAATAAAAATCTAAGTGTGGTTATGTAAACAGAGAGACTACATAACTTTACATATAAAAAACCTGATGATGCGTAGTTACTCCATAGCCCAACATTACATTTGCATGCTGAACACATTCCCAGAGACCTCTTTGATGAGGAGAACACAAACTTCCTCATACATTAAAAAAAGCCAAAATAAGCTTTGTTTTCCTGGCATTTAACTAAAAGGAATCATAAAGGTCAAAACTGTCCTGAACAAATATATACTCTATAGTGTGTCAAGAAATCGTCTTCCAGAATTTTCTTGAAAGTCTCTAGACTAGGTAAATACACTGTAATTGCACAAGATTCTGTAGCAGGCACTTTCTGGAAATCGTCATCTTCTTAAGGGAAGGACCCAGGTGGCATCTATTGTTTTTTATCACTATAACCCAGCTCAGTGATTGCACAGGACAAGGGTTTAATCAATTTTGCTTGCATTACGCTTAAGAACGCTGACTATTTTAATAAGTGAAATGTTCTCTGCTATATGAGGAAACATGGTACATATGTCTGTTAAGGATTAAAACTTTTGCCTATATCAAAAGGCATGCTCTTCCTGCAACTAGTTTCAGACCCTTTTGGTGATGAATACTGGCTTTGTGACTCTGGACAAATTATCTAACTTCCAAGACCCTCAGTTTCCTTATCTATAAAATGATAAGATTTCAACTAGACTACACAAAATTCCAAATTGCTAAAAAACAAACAAACAGACAGGGTTTTATGACAGCTAACTTGCATATATAATTGTAGAAGCTCTTTGAAGTTAGAAAGAATCTTATATACCATATAGGTCAGTCTCTTCATTTAAAAAATGAAGAAACAAAGACCCAGACAAGTTTGACATACCCAAGATCCCATAACTGGCAAGTAGCAGAACAGGTACTCAAACTCAGGTCTGCTGGTGCCAAATGCAGTGTTCTTTCCATTACACTGCTTTGGGAATCTTCTTAAGGCACCTATTAAGTAGACAATGTAAATTTATTAGGGATAGGAACTGGTCCTGTGATTTCAATGTTGGAGGGAACTCCCAGATGAAGAAATTCCCTGGACTAGGTCAGCACTTTCTCCATAATTTTCCTAGAGCACTAAGAGGTTAAGGGACTTGCCTCAACCCACACAGTGAGTTATTTCCAAGGAATGACTTGTATCCAGGTCATCCAGACTCTGAGGCCAGGTCTCTATCCATTATACTGTTCTGCCTTTATAATTTTATTATTTAGGAAAATTGGGCACATCTGTGAATGAGGGGACAGATTCAGTATAGGAATGTAAAGGAAGGCTGAATATCACAGGATAGTTATTGGGGTTTGATGTGTCCTGGTAAAACTAATTACAAAATGGAATGAGGATTTGGTGTTCCAGAAATAATTTTGTCCTCATAAACAACCCTTTCAGTCCCATCATTCCTCTGCTACTTTCTGATGGTCTTTAAGATAGGAAATGCCTTTTACAGGTAATTTCAGTAAAACAATGGAGAAATCAGACTGTAAGCCAAATATTGTTGAAAACACCCTATAATGGCTGCAATGTTATCAGATACTATGGCAGCACTGTCCATAATTAAACCATGGGATTCATGCTCTTCAGTAAATTACTCTCAGCTGATTTCATCTCTTTGTTTCTTACTCCCTTACAGGAGGTCATTTTAATATGTCTCTATTCTGATCAAATTATTTTGGGTCTTCTTCAAACTTCTGAAATCTCTATATTGGTCCCCATCTTGTTTACAAAGTCACATTGGATTGTTTATATTACTCTATGAGACTTGTGGATTTTTTATTTGATATAATTCACTCAATTATTCAAAAATTATTTATTAAGCACAGCTACTGTGTTCCAAGCCTGGGTGTAGAAAATATAATTATGGGCCATAGGAATACACATTTGGAGCAGAAAAAGACCTTGAAGATGATTAGGTACAAGTTTAGTTTACAAATGAGGAAACTGAGGCAAATAGGGTAATGCGACTTGCCCCTGATGACACAACTGGTAAGTGTTTGAAGTCAAGAAGAGAAGTCTTCCTGACTTCAAGCATGGAACTCTATCCACTTTGCCATCTAGCTGCTGATTCAAATTTTGTATCAAATACCTTGCTGTGTGACCCTAAATAAGTCACTTAAGCTCCCTGTGCCTCAGTTCTCTCTCATCTGCAAAAAGAAGGGATTAAATAGTCTCTGAGGTCACTTCCAGCTCTAAATCTATAATCCTGTGCAATTTCCAGGCACAGGCAATGCTAGGAGTAGATAAGTCAAGGAAATGGAAGAGAATAAGATGAGAAAGAAAGATGAAGAGTGTCCAGTTGGACTGAATTGTAGCCTACATGAAAGGGAATATTATATGATGATGAGATTGTTGAGTAAGTTGAAATCAGGGATAGAGGATGAGCTTGATTGTCAGAGTCAAGGGTTCATACTTTTTGAATTACATAATAGGAAATTCCAGAATGTTTCCAGGGAAGGGGGGGTAATCATAGTGATTAATTAGAAAAAGACAAATCAACTGAATTTAATTCTGTAGGCATTTATTGAGTACCTCCACAGTGTCAAGTACTGAGAATATAAAACAAAATAACCTTTGCCCTTGGAATGCTGACATTCTACTAAGAAATGGGGAGGGGTAGTTAACAATTTATTCAAAGAAAAAACAAATACACAAAATATGCAAAATAAATACAAAGGAATTAGGAATCAGGGTGTAGTAACAATTGAGGAATTAGGAAAGCTCTCATATAAGTGGTATGAGCTGAGCTTTGAAGAAAGCTCAGGATTCCAAGATGCAAAGGTGAGCAGGAAGGACACTTCAAGACTGGGGACAGTTTGTACAAAAGTCTGGAGATGGGAGATTGTACATACAGATCAAGAAAGAGGCCTTTTGACTAGAACATACAGTGAGTAAGAGGAAGTAATGTGCATTCACCCTTGTCCTGACTGCATTAATCCAGTATCAAGGTGGAAGACAGTTAAGGCAGAGGATAGACTCTCATAAATTGGTCACATCCTTTCTCCATCCATTCTTGTTACTTATGTTCCATCCAGATTTCCCACCAAGGCTAATGAGACAAGCCCTCCCATCACCCCAGAAAAAGAGAGGCTCTTCTTTCTTCTACTTCCATACCTAGGTTTGAAGGGGAGAACTCAGTCATAAATGGAATACAGAGGGTATATGATCTCCAGATTGCCAAAGAATAGCTTTGAGAAAAATCAAGACATCCTCAAACAATAAATATCACATAAAGTCAATGGGGAAAAAAATGGGATGTGAAATGAGGCAGAATGTTAGAGTTGCCTTTATGGACCTTACCACCTCTTGACCTTGGACAGCCTTCTAGCTCCAAATATCAGCAAAGCCCCAATGGTACTCAACTACCACACCTGCACTTTCGTCATGCCTGTGATTACTAATGGATAATTTTAAATCATTGCTGGTGAAGAAGCAAAGAAAAAGGACAAAGCCAAAGTCAAAACCTTCGAGAATGGAGTTTCCTAAGGTCACAGTTAGTCTCTGTGTTTCCTAAACTTTGAAAATGCAAAATTTCTCACCTAAGGAATGCACACAGCATGTCTGCACCAAGATCTTTGTCAAGGAGTGGGTAGCTGCAATGGCAGCTGGTACTGCTTGTAAATCTCTTCTTGCTGATGTGGCCCCTTGCTTGAGGGCCACAAAGGGGTGAAAAGCACCAATATGCCATAGAAGCCTAGACTTAGAACAGTAAAGAACTCCAGAACCCATGTAGGTCACGCAGGATTCAAAATCAAGTCCCTGTGACTTCAGAGACAAGGTTCTTGAACTTATACCAAAATGCCTTGAGTTCCTGTTCTCTGTCTCAAGACAATCTGGTGTCCTCGACTCCACATCCACCTTCTTATTCTGATGAAAAAGGAGAAGCTGTAGGCATCAGAGTAAGTTTTGTCTCACTCCAAAATGTTTGCACAAATTCATGAAATAATGAGGGTGGTTCCTCTTTTACATCTCATAAACAAATATTATAATAAGAAAAATATTGAAGAGTTGGAATCAGGCCAGGAATGGTAGCAGTTGTCTTTCTTCCATCCTCATGCTTCTTGACTTCTCTATTCCACTGCTTACTGCCCTCTCCTCCTTCATACTATCTTCTCTCCAGATTTTGGCACATCACTCCTCTGGTTCTCCTCCTACTTATCTGACCACTCTTCAGTCTCCTTTGCTAGAACCTCATCCAGGCCATACCCATTAACTAGAGATCACTATAGGTGTCCCATAGGGTTCTGACCTGGGTCCTTCTTTCTTCTCCCTCTATGCTACTACACTTGGTGATCTCATTAGCTCCCATGTGTTCAATTATTGTCTCTATGCTCATGAAACTTAAATCTAGCCCTAAGCTCTCTGCTGACCTCCAGTCTTTCATCTCCAATAGCTTATTAGATATCTCACATTGGATGTTAAGTAGATATCTTAAACTCAACATATGTAAAACGAAACTCATCATCTTTTACCCTAAACCCTCCCCCACTCCTACCATCCCTATTACTGTCAAAAGCATCATCATCTTCCCAGTCCCCTAGACTCACAACCTAGGAGCCAACATCAACTCCTCACTATCTCTCACCACCCCCCATGTGCAATCTGTTGCCAAGACTTGCTGATTTTACTTTTGCAACATCCCCTGAATATGCCCCACTCTGGTACTTCCATCACCTTAACACAGGCCATCATCACCTCACATCTAGACTATTGCAATTCCATCCTGGTGAGTCTGACTGCCTCAAGTCTCTCCCCATTCTAAACTACCCTCCATTCAGTCACCAAAGCAATTTTTCTAAATGCAGGTTTGACCATGCACTGCCGCCCCCAATCCAATCAATTCCAGTGAATTCCTATCACCCCCAGGATCAAATATAATATCCTCTTTTTGACATTCAAAGACCTTCGTAATTTATCCCAACCCACCTACATTTATATTCTGTTTACACCTTACATCATTCCCCCTACATATTTTCTTTGATTTAGTGACACTGACCTCCTCACTGTTTCTCAAACAAGACACTCCATCTTTTGACTCACGGCTGTTCATGCCTAGAATTCTCTCCTTCCTCATCTTTATCTCCTGGCTTCCCTAGCTTCTTTTAAGTCTTAGTTTAAATTCATTTTCCACAAGAAACTTTTGCCCGTCTCTCTTAATTCTAATACTGGTTAGTTATTTCTGTTTTATTTCCCACTTATCTTGTATATAGTCTGTTTGTACACAGTTGTTTGCATGTTATCTCCCCCATTAGACTGTGAGTCCTTTGAGGGTAGGAACTGTGTTTTACCTTTTTTTGTATCTCTAGAGCGTATCATGGTGCCTAGCACATAGTAGGAGCTTAACAAATGTTTATTAACTGAATGACTGACTAATCCCTGCTGTTGGGAAAGCTGAGGCTAATAGATCTCTTGGATTCTGGAATTCTGAGCTACAGTGGGATAAACCAATCAGTGTCTGTTCTGTCTAGCACCAATATGGTAAGTTTTGAGAAGGAGAGGGAGTAGGGTTTGGGGATTGGGGCAGAGTATAAATCAGGTTGCCTAAGGAAAAATGAACTTGTTCAGATAGGAAATAAACCATGTCAAATCTCCCATGTCAACTAATAGGGAGATCATACCTACGAGTGGTCACTGGACCTGCAGCCTGGGTGAGATAGGAAAACCCTCATCTATAAAAAATAAACAAGCATTATGTGCAAAAAGCAGATATTCTATAGCATAAAGAAATGCCTTGGGCTGCTGAGGACTTTGATTCAAGCAGTTATTTTCTAGGAAGCCAGTCACTGAAGCTAGTGTGGAGATGATCCTTCATGTTCCTTGGTGGGAAACATGCAAATGACTAAAAACCAGTTGACAATAAGAAGATTTTTGAAATAAGAAATTAAATCACATGGCACAGTCGATGCATTGAAGGCTCCTTCAGGATTGGGGGAATCATTCATGACTTATCTTTATTGATGATGACAAAAATCTACATGTATAGAATTAGTCATTTTTGAGAATCTTTCCAGAAAAACAGCCTACCCTAAGAGAATATTGGTAATTGACTGAGTAGCTAAGTTATCTCAGGGCATTTTAACTACTCCAATAGCCTCCCAATTGATCTCCCTCCTTGTAAGTCTGTCCTTTCTCCAATTCATCAGTTACAAAGCTGCCAAAGTGATTTTCTTAAATTACAAGTTTGACTGTATCACCCCTCTATTTGATAAACTCCAGGAGTTCCATATTATTTCTAGGATCAAATGCAAACCCCCTCTTTTTAATATTTAAAACCCTTACCAGTCTAGTTCCAACCTATGTTTCTAGTCTTCTCATAATTTATTCCCCTTCACAAACTCTACATTTCAGACAAATAGGTTTCTGTTGTCATTTCTCAAACCCAGCCTTCTTTTCGCATCTCTGTGCCTTTGCATAGGTTGTCCCCAATGCCTACAGCACCCTTTCTCCTCACCTCTCCTTCTTAGATCTCTAATTTCTTCAAAGTTCAACTTACATGCCACTATTCACATGAAGACTTTCCTGACCCTGATAGCTATACTCATATATGAGCATGCTGCCTTCCTTGATAGAATATAAACTTCTTGAAGGTGCTTTACATAGCAGGCACTTAATAAATATTTATTAATTGATTGATCTCTGACACCTGACCAAGGAATCTCAAATGGATAGACAGAGAGAGTATCTGGACAATGCCTTTGGCTCAGAATTGAATAAAAGGAAGACTGACAACATTTTCAGTAATCCAAAACTGCTCATGGTTGCAAAGTCCATCTTTTTAACATTTATATTTTTCTTGTGATATTAGAACTAGAAAAGAAAGTGGGCCAGTTATGTGTCAACACTGGTAGACAGTCCATACTATATGAATGTGAAAGGGAAGAGTCTAAGGGAGTCCTACAGAGTTGCTTGAGAAGCATGATAGCTAAGTGACTTGCCCAAGGTCCCTTTGAATAAGTGTCAGAAGAAGGACTTGAACAACTCAGGTCTTCCTGACTCCAGGACCAGCACTTTAGTATTGACTAGAACATATCACCTATAGTTACCGGCCACAGCTGGGTCATTAAAAGAACTACAAGAATATTCTGACACATTGAATTAATCCTATAGGGAGGATTTATGGAAAGACTTGGATAAAGATTTCTCCAGATAAGGTGTCTGGTGTCTTTGATCTGTGTAAGTGAGGAAATATCTGCCTTAATAAAATCACAGATGCAACATAGCAGATTCCTAGAGAAAGATTAGGAATCCCAACATTGGATACCTATAAGTCACCACATGAGGGCTGCTAGGTATTCTATGGATTAATTATAATATATAGAAGCCAACCAAAATGCCATGTTCTAACTAGGGTTTTGACAAGCCATAGATCTTTCCAGAAGCACAGCATCATTATCCCCAATCCCACCCCATACCAATATGACTTTCTGCTACTTGTAAAAACCTATAAACTCAATGTATGCATTGAGTGTCCAAACAGAACTTGTCCTTGCATATCATGCAATGACACAGAAGTGCCCCTGAGTTCTTGAAGGTTATGATAAAGGAAGCTTGCCAGGTCCTACCAAGGTAGTAAGGTTCTGAACCCCCTGGCACAGGAATGGTGGCAATTAATTGTTTTGGCCATACAAATTCACAAAGTCTGTCTACTGAGGTTATTAATGGTGGGAGCTAGTACACACCCCAATAAGACATTGACTCTTTTGAAAAGTTTAAATATTTCTTTGGTAACAGCTTTTGGCAGAGTCCTATATCATATACTTGGCAGTGGAAAGGAGCGCAAAATTCCTGCTCATACAGAATTTACCATCTAATTAAAGGGTTAAGCAAGTAGATAACAATTCGAGATTTAAGGCTCAATTCAAGACAATAGCTAAAGAGAAATCACAGAACTACCTGGAAGTCTATACTGTTTATTTGTCCTTGTGACAATCAATATAGTTTTCTTCTTTTAAAGGAAAATGCAGTAAGTCAATGATATGATATGGCTTCCCTCCCCCCCAAAAAAGGCCAATGCAGTCTTGGGTTGAATTAAGAAAGACACAGGGTCCAGTATAAGGGAAATGATGTCTCATTATCCTTACCCTGGTCAAACATCAGTTGAGGTATTGTATTCAGTTGTGGATTTCACATTTGGGAAAGGACAATGAAGGGTTAGAGGTTATCCAGAAGAGGTCCAGGATAGCCAATGGTTTTGATTTCATGATATGAGGACTGGTTGAAGGAACTAGAGATGTGAAATCTAGAAAAGAGTAGAATGGTTGGGGAGAGGTGGTCCTAATACTCAAATGTTTGAAAAACCATCACATGGAAGAGTGATTTGACTTGCTCGGTTAAATATAGAACTGAAAACAGTAAATCAATCAACAAGCATTTATTAAAAACTTTACTATGTGCCAAGTACTGGGCTATGTACTAGGGATACAATCAAAGGTAAAAAATATCAATCTGTCATAAAGGAGCTCACATTCTAAGAGTAGACAATACGCAAAAGAAGTGTATATTTAGTGTAAACTGAAAGCAGTCTCAAAGGGGAAACTGCTAGCAGTGAAAAGGGTGGAAGGGAGAGGAGTATGGAGACAGGAAGGTCTCTTACAGAAGACAGGAGTTAAACTGTTTAAAAGGAAACCAAAAGGCAGAGGTAAAGAGGAAAACATAGGCATGTGAAATAGCTTGTGAAAAGTCACTGTTGTCCCATCTCATTTCAGCCACACCCAATGCTTCATCACCCACTTGGGGTTTTCTTGACAAAGATACTGGAGTGGTTTGCCATTTCCTTCTCCAGTTCATTTTATAGATGAGGAAATTGAGGCAAACACCAGGTTAAGTGACTTGTTCAGGGTCATACAGCTAGTAAGATATGACCTAGGAAAGATACCTGCCCTCTGAAGTCTCTTCCAACTCTGAGCTCCTGTGCAAAATAGTGGGACTATGAACCGTCTAAATCATTGATAGAAATCTAAATTAATAAAGCTCCGAGATGAAAGTTCAAGAGAGAGTTGGTTCTGATTATCAGCAGTGAAAGACTTAACTACTGTGATTGAAACAATAATCCAAGACAGTTCCAAAGGACCCATGATGAAAAATGCTGTCCACCTAGGGAGAGAGCTTATGAACTCTGAGTGTAGACTGAAGTAGGTTTTTTCTCTTTATTTTTCTTGGGGTTTTTGTGTGTGTTTTCTTTTGCAACACAGCTAATATAAAAATACATTTTGCATAACTCCACATGTATAATTGATATAATATTGTTTTGCCTTCTCAGCGAGTGGAGAAGGAATAGGGGAAGAAAAAAATTGAAACAAATTTTTTAAAATGAATATTTAAAAATTTAAGATAACTGAAAAATATATCTATACATCGATATATACATGCATGTATGCAAATATGTTCATATTTACATGTGTATGTATATGTGTGTATGTGTGTATATAGATATAGATATATGTATGTATATTCATTTATTTATTTAAAGGGAGACCGTTATGTCCTAACAGGGAGTTAGTTACCTTGCTGGGAGACTTTTTTAGCTCCTGATGATAAACAACAATCATCTACAGCCCCAGCCCTCTGTGATGCTGCTTATAGAAGCAACAAACAGCAGTAAGAGTTTAACACCAAATTATTTCTGAACTTTAAACAACATTTCTCATAACAGCTGCCTTGGGGAAAGACACTGGCAAGTGATTGTAGATTTTATTCATGTGTAGACAGGAGACGAGGTGAGGAAACAATTCCTAAATGAAGAACTCAAAATTATGAGCAGAATGCCTACTGCCAATAATCAAAATAATTCTTCTCTGCATAATAAACACTGCTGCAGCGCAGCTGCCAACAAAGAAATAATGAACGCTAAGTCAAAATAAAAGTGTCTTTTCTTTTTTTTCTTCTCTGCTACCTTACAAGGAAAGAGCATCCTGGAGGAAGGCTTTGTCAGATGCTTCTCAAAACATGCAATCAACATTTTCCTGAACGTACAGCTGTTGAGCTACCTTCCACAGTTCTGGCTTAACAGGAATAGGAAGGCCAGCTACTTTGTTAGTGGCCTGGATGGTGGATTAGAGGGGAGAGTGTAATCACTTGCCAATTTCTGATGAGATTCTGCAGTATTTAACTATTACTTCTCTCTTGTTGTGTTATCTAGTGTCATATCTTGAAGTACAGAGTAGTGGAAAATGTAAGGGAACCCTGCTTCTAACTAGCTCTATGACCTTGGGAAAGATAATTCCTTTCTGGACCTCTATTTCTTCCACTATAAAATAAAATTAGACTAGTTAAGTCAATATGCATTTATTAAATGCTTACTGGGTGCAGGCACCAGTTAAACACTGGAATACAAACAGATGTAAAAAGACAGGCGCAGTCCTGAATTAGCTTATATTCCAATGAAGAAAAACAACATATAAAGGCAGTGGACAGGGGCAGGGCAGGGAAAGTAGCAGCTATGTCAAAGCTAGTCAAAGAGAGGCAAGAAGGAATGAACATGGTGGACCAAGACCTAGCCTTAAAATGAAAGTTTGGGGATGAAAAAAAATAGTAAGAATGACATCTTTATTTTCACTAACCTCTCATTGAAATTTAATATTTCCTTCAATTACGAACATATGCAACAACCCACAGCAGTACAAGCACTTGGCACCTGGCCTGCCTAAGAGGTCCGTGACACAAATCAGGTTAAGAATCTCTGGATGAGATGAGTTACACAATGACTTGCCACTCTAACGGGTTATGAGCATATGAGAATTGTCTTTCCAGTCAGACTGAAGGCCTCGTGAAGGAAAGACCAGTGTCTAATACTTTTTTCTCCTCTGGGGTGTTGACCTTTTAAGCACCTGATATATATATTTGCTAATTAATTTTTCTCACTAGTGATTTGGTTTGGGTAAGTAATGTTTAATGATATGGATTAAAATCGTTCAAGCTAAGTGTAAGGCTATAATCCCTCTTGGAGCTAATCTTAGTTTTCTCATCTGTAAAATGATGGACTTTAAATGTTAAATGGATAAGCTCATGATCCTACTTTTTGTTTCCAACATGACCTCAGCTACCTGGAAGAAGACAAGGCTGTAACAGTCTCTCAGCTAGGTTCAACTGCAAAAAAGCAGCTGCAGGTGACTGGAAGGAACAGTGAATACAATGCTGTCAGGACTCAATTCCTGTGGATCTCTCCTAGCTATGTGACCTTGGGTCAGCCATTTCACTTCTCTAAACCTTAGCTTCCTTGTCTGAAAAAAAAATAAGGACAGGAATAACAGCTACTTAACAGGGCTATTGTGTGGATCAACGAGGGTACATGTAAAGTGTTTTCAGAACTTTAAAGTGCTATATAGAATGTGATTCTTATAAAAGCAAGCAAACTCAATCACACGAGCTGGATGGCCACTTGTCTGGATATAGGCCAGAGAAGATTTCTGTCCTAAGCACACATTAAAAAAAAATCCTACTGAAGATTGTACATAAAGGTGACTAATCCTATTACAAAGTTGGTATCAATTAGGAGACATGGAATGTATGATTTGGTACTCCACTTTTGGTGGACTCAGGGTGAAGGGGCTGGGATATGCCTTCAGTAAAAGCAAGTATTCGGACCCTTAAATCATCCACTAAACCTTGAGTGGAAAGACTTCAGAGTTAAACTTAGTAAGGTACACTTCTGACCCAGCTTATTCACTCTCAGAAGCATTTCTAATAACATTCAAAGCAAGTGTTGGACAGCTCTGATTAATATACCACACAGGTCTCTCCATAGATACTCTTGAGGATATGAATACTGCTGAAAAGCCAGTTCTTTTAAAAGCCTACTGAGGAGTTCTGCCTGGTGAATGATAATAAATGGCAGGCAGACCTTATAAGGTACTTGGTTACCACATCTAGGAGTGTCGGGAAATGTTTATACATCAGATTTGAGGCCATGATATCAAGGAGATCTTCTTTTAAGATAAGATTTCCTAGGGGACTTTGGATATTTCCCCATTTCAACGGTGGGTCAGAAATCACATCACAAAACTCTCTCACTGGGAACTTTCATGTATTTCTCATCAGGCTGAACTAGGCCTGTTCATTTGTTTCTTCTTAAAGCAATATGACATTAGCTTTCCTAGGGTTAGGAAGTTTGAGATTCAAAATTACTTCTGAGATAGCTCCTCTAATTGATTTCCTTTACATGTAATCATAAGAATGCACTAGTAAGGCAAACTCCTACTCTGACCCCCAACACATAGACATACAATCTTTATGGGGCAGTAATGAATTCCATCTGGTGATCATCCCAAGGGGTATATGGTCTGAAGTATTCTGAAATGGCGCAACAAAGAAATCTGTAGGGAATCACTCTACCTCAGATGGAACTGTTCCTTCCATTCTGGTCTCTAATAAATTGTGGGATTGTGCCAGATAAGTCAACATCTCTGTGCAACAGTTTCCTGAGCACCAATTTCTTGGCACTGAAAATTAATTTTTCAATTAGACTGAAGTTAAATTTTAACTGCAAAAAGGTTAGTGTCAGAGCACTCACTTGGGAAAAGAATAAAGTGATCATTCAGTCAATCAACAAGCATTTATTAAATGCTTGTCCTACACAATAAAGATACTAAGAAAAAAAAGAGAAATAATTCTTGCCCTCAAGGAGCTTATATTCTGAAACCTTGCTTCTGAGACCCAGATCGACCATGAATAGCTACATGATTTTGGACAAGGCCTTTCTAGTAAATGGATCTCAGTTTCCTTATCCAAATAATGAAGAAGTTGGACTAGGCAATCTCTAACACTTCTCCCGGCTCTCAGGGTCTGTGACTATTTATTATATGAAATAGAGAAGGAGCACAGCTAGTATTCATATCAGTAATAATAGCTGGCAAGTATTCAAGAATGTAACCTTTTGGTGATTGAGACTGAGTTTGGGTTAGGTATATAAATATACGTGTGTGTGTGTGTATGCATATATGTGTATGTATATATGTATATATATGCATATATGGGTGTATATGTGTATATATGTGTGTGCATATGTATATATGTATATGTTTGTGTGTATGTATAGATGTTTATATTTCTGTAGATACACATATACTTATTTGTACACCCACATATATGTGTATATGTGTGTTTATATATGCATACATATGTGTGTATACATGCGTGTATACTTTTTGCCATGATCCTGAGATAGATATCCTGGTTAATGTATACATTAGCTAGTAGTTGGGTCTTTAGCTATGCCATTTATATGAATCAAAGGAAACACAGCTGGGGATACTGGAGTCACAGTCTTCTAAGCCCACTAATACTTAAAAGTTATCATCATATAATGGAAAACATGTTGGATTAGAGTTCAAAGAGACCTGGGATTGAAGACTGAGTGTTGCTCCCAATTTATGTGATCATGACCTCTCTAAGCCTCAAGGTCCTCACCTATAAAATGGGCATAATAATACAGGTAGTACCTCTCTTACAGAGTTGTGAGGACTAAATAATAATGGATGTTGTCAGTGTTAAAGTTCATGAAGCATTTCATTTTCTATTTGGTTATTATCAGAGGCAGCAAGATGGTATGGTAGTTAGACTGCTGGACCTGGAAATAAGTAGATCTGAGTTTGAATCCAGTCTCAGATACTTACTACCTCTGTGACCCTGGGTAGGTCACTTAACCACTGCCTGCCTCACTTTCCTCATCTGTAAAAGGGAGGTTGCTGTGAGGATCAAATGAGATCATATTTGTAAAGTATTATCTTGCCAACCTTAAAGTGTTCACGTTAAAAATGTTGTTACTATGTTAGTTTTGTCATTTGCTCTGTGACTACTTCACAGATGGCTGAAAGAAAAGAATTTATGATACTCTCATTTTCTCCCTTCTTTGTCCCAACCCTTTTCATCGTTAGTTAATGTTAGTCAGAGTGACGGCTGAAGTCATAAATTCATGCCACTCCTGGACTAAATCACCACATTTTTATTGAATCAAGCGA
Organism: Notamacropus eugenii; assembly: GCF_028372415.1. Lineage (NCBI taxonomy): Eukaryota > Metazoa > Chordata > Mammalia > Diprotodontia > Macropodidae > Notamacropus > Notamacropus eugenii. Next base: position 675,291,851 of record NC_092872.1, on the reverse strand, counting down.
TTAGGGGATATAGAGGATACAGAGCTTAGAGATCATTGAGTCTAAAACCCTCATTTAAAAGGTAGGAAATTGAAGCCCAGAGAAGGAAAGTCACTTACCCAAGGTCACCCAAGTAGCAAGCGTCTGTAAAATGAAGTTATGATATTATAGATAATTGGGAGAACACGGGACCTATAGGTTCATGTCCTCAGTAACCCTTTCTTATCATCTCTCTCTTATTTAAAAGTGTAAGCCTCCTTTGTAGAAATAAAAAGGCCATATCCTAGGACCTTTTAACACCTGGCTTATAACCAGTGCCTTCTTTTCCTTCTTTGTAATGTGAGAGTTTAGGAGAGAAATCTTCTAGAGTATATGTGAATTTTTTTTTCCTGCAGGGTATAGGTAACAAAAAAATCACAAGATGTAGAGTCCCTTATCCTCAGGTACCCACTGCAGGGTCTTGGGAAGAGATTGATATAAAAAAAAAAGATTGTTGCCCTGTGACTGATCAGACATCTTTGTAAGTCTTCTCTCCTGTGTTTTAAATTGATTAAAGCTAGCAGCATATCAAGTATTAATTTTGTTGGTGTCCTGCATAAATGTATTGTAATTATCAAACAAAATGTCAAGACTGCCTCTGCCTTTCAAATGAACACCAAGGTTATTACCAATTTGCTCCTGATATAAGGAAGTGATTTTCACATACTTAAATCTGCTCTCAGAAGGAAAAGAAGACGGTTCATAAAGTTTCTATTAGCATAGAGAAGCAGCAACATCTGCTGTGTGTCTTAAGCAAGTTACATTTAACCTCACAGGCCCTTGAACCCACCTACATGGACCCCTCCCTCCATAGGCTTCTAGGAGGTCTTTCTGCCTCCACCCTCTTCCAGTCCTGCCCTACATCCCTTACACCACTGACACACATACAAAAAGATCTGGTCATGTCAGTCCTGTGTTCAAAATAATCTCCAGCAAAGGAAACTCAAAGTCTTTTCTCTGGCAATCAAAGCCTTCCACAATCTGGTCTTGGCCTTCCTTTTCCCAATATTATCTCAGGGCAGGAAGTGATGTTATACGATGGAAAGAGCATTGGATTGTGGGCCAAGGACCAGAATTCAAATCCCACCTCTACCAGCCGATATTTGTATGACTAAGGGCCAGTCATTCTCTAGGCATCTGTTCCACGTTCTATAAAATGAGGCCTTTGAACCTATCAGTCTCTGGAGAATAATAATAGCTGTTATTTATATACTGCTTCAAGGTTTGCAAGGTGCTTTGAAGATTGTTATGTGCTCCCACAACAACCCTGTGAAGTAGGGCTTTTAGTTTTTTTTTAATTATTTGTGATTTTTAAAATTTATTTTATTATTCTTTGTTTAACAAATGAAAAAACTAAGGCTGAAAGAGATTAAAAGACTTGCCTAGGGGCACACAGTTAGTAAATGAGTCAGGATTGTCTACCTGCCTCCAAGTCTACCATGTGATCTGCTAAGCCACCTCACAAGTCACTTTCAGTCCTAAATCTAAAATAATTTTAATTCCCTGTAACAGTAAGCACTCCAACATACACAGGGGGACCTGCTATCACAGGTTCTTAGATCTGCATTCATAAAGGTAAAGGCAACTCTTGAGGGGTTCACTTTAGTCAGGCACATGTATCAATCCTTTAACCAAGCACATATTCACCTATTTCAGGGGAGACAGCACCCCAAACTTCAAAGAAAATACAGAGAAATTAAAAGTCAACAGGCATGCTTCCAAAATGGTCAGACATGTATATGTATGTACATACATACATCTTTACCAGAGAGGGAACCTCTGGGTTTCTCCTTAGTGGCTTCCCAGAGTCCTCTTCTGGTCAAACAAATATTTCTAATCAGTAAGCCCTAAAGTAAAACCTCACCCTCAGAGTATTTATACACTTTTTAGAGCCAGAGGACATAACCCTCTGACTCAGTGCCTCAGTAGAAAAAACAAAAGGTACTTGGGACCCTCCTACAAAACAATTCTCCTAATCAAGCTTCCCACAATGGGAAGGCCCATCAATGGGTCAGAAAGATCCTCCTCAGTCACATTCGAAAGGAAGCATTATACTTCTTAATCAAACTAAAATGAAAACAGCAAAAGTTCCTATTTTACTTGCCATTACATTCCCTTCGATTCACTCTACATTGTAACAAATTAAATTATTTTCTGCTCCCAAAATACAAATAGCACACCCATGCCACCTCGCCTTTTCCCCCTCTGTTCCTTCTGATTTGATTGACCTCCATTACTCTCTTCGTAGGTTAAATTCCTACCAATGCTAAAATCCCAACTTTTCCAGAAAGCCTCCTCTGTTCTCCCTTACACAACAATGAAGGGAATGTGGCCCTACACCTACCTCCTAAGCTTGTTATGTCAGGCAAATCTATGTTCTTATGATTTATGCCTCAGTTTCTTCCTCTGTAAAATGGATATACTAATAAGACTTAAGATGGTTGTAAAGTAAAATGGTAGAATGTATATAAAATAGTTTTCAAACCTTAAATACATTATATCAGTATCAGCTGTTATCACCTTCCTCATTACCATCATCTTTCAAACCTTCTCATAGTACTTGGCTTTATAACTCTCTAATGTATTTATCATATGTTATAGTATTATATGCATACATATGTACATGTGTGAATATACATATATATGTGTGTATGCATGTGTATGTGTATGTGTGTGTGTATGTGTGTGTGTGTGTATACACATGCAGAACTTGCTTGGTATAGCGAATACAGTGCTGGCCTTGGAGTTTGGAAGGGCTGGGTTTAAATTCGGTCTCTGGAACACTACAGGCCCCTGGAAAAGTCATTTAGCTGTTTGTATGCTTAGGAGTTCTACAGATCATAGACAGTTGTAAACTGTGTTGATTGAAAGAATTCCCACACTAGTCGTTCCCTATGCTGAGGAAATCAAAGATTCTAATAAGCAAGCTAGGTTAATGTCTTAGCTCTCTACCGTATTGTAATCTCTAGTGGTATGCTTTGCATCTCCTTCAGCACTCAATACAGTGATTTACACGTAGTCAATATTTAATAAATGTTTTTTGTTCACCCCTTGGGAAAACTAGTTAGTCACCTCCACCCTCATCAGTAGGACGGGATTAGACATAGGGCAGTGATTCTCTTAGAGAAGGTTTTGAGGGGATGGGATGAAAATACAGCCACACAAGCATGTCTTTGTGTTTTGGCAAATAAAAAAAGAAACTTATTCCGACCTGTAATATTAACATGTACCTGCCACTAATGAATGCTAGTGAATTCCTTGGAGAACCTTGGGTAAATAAGATCATAGAAATCACAGATAGCATTTGCTTTGGTGATGAAACACAAGAAGGTGATGTTTAATAAATTCAGTATTTGGTGTGCTAGTTAGCTGCAAGATTCTCCATCTTAAGACTATAACAGCACCGCCCTCTAGAGGAAAGCTAAGAGTGATACAGCGCAGTTCCTTTCCTAAGCTCCATTCCCACCCCAAAAAAAATATAAACAGCGATTGAAAATGCAAAAGTCTTGTTTCATGTGTTATTTGAAGTCTTTAAATTCCTAACTCAATGTCATCTTCTTTTTGCACCAGGGATGACCAACATCATCCTTCTATGCACCTCACAATTTCTTTCTAAACAAACCCAGGATCGTATATACAATTAATAGTTCAGATAGATGGGTTGGCAGTGCACAGGGCAATGTTCCTAGCTGTGAAGATAGAAGTGAGTCTATAGAGCTAATGAATGACTAGATAAAACAGAGTGTGGATAGTTGAGATGGAGGACAAGAGCTGCCCCTTTTCTTTAAGGACCCACAAGGTGAGGAAGCACATGGTCTGATGCCCATCTGCTCTATGGGCACCAAGCTGGAACTAACAGTTTTGGGGCCTCTGAGCAGGTAGCATGAATGACATCCTCAAATACACTTTTTTAAAAAGACTAATTCAATTAAGAGTGTTGAGGGAAAGTCCTGAGGTGAAAACACAGTCCCACAAGGTGAAGACAGAGAGCCCAGGGAATTGTGGGCCTCACTAAAGAGGCTACCGAGAGAGCAGTGTGGACTAGGGGAGATGTTCTTCTGAGGTGTCCTGTGAGGGAAGGCTGGGAGAAATCATTCAAATAAAGACTAGATCTGTGGTTTCACTGTTGTAGAGAAATCCTTGGATAAAGAAACTCCCCCCATCAATACAAGTCAGCACCTTTCTCTGCCACCTGTAGTCTAGGAGAGTTGTCTGCAGTCCTTAGGGTTAAATGATGTTCCCAGTATGTGTTGAATCCTCTTGTGCCTGGTTCCAAAGCTGGCTCTATATCCATACTGCCTTTTTTCTGTCTGATAGCTTTTTACTTTAACTGATTATTCAGGCCAACCTAGTGTCATTTAGTTTTTTCTACCCAGAGTTGTAAAAGTGTTTCAGACACTAGAAAATTCAGTCCTCTGGGGCAGAGTCCTCCTTGTCATATCCTAATGATAGCACTGTCTACCATAGACCTCATCCATCCCTCAAAGTAAAAAGTGAAGCAAGCCCAGAAAAATCAGGGCCTAAAACCAGGAATGCACAGCTATAGTGTGTCTACAACAGAGCACCCAGGGTTCATTACACTCTCTCATCTGTAATATATTTTAAATGTGTATGGTTGACCCCTGAGATCCAAATGAGCATAGCTGGAGAATCAAGGGTAGAGAATGCTTTTTCCCCTGCAATCTAAGCTCATCAGAGAAAATGAGAATAAATGGGATTAAAGAAAGTCCTTTGCTATGGCATAAACACCCATAGTTTTCACCCAGTCACCAAAAGGTATCTGCCACTCATGAGTACCTACAAGTGTAGCCAGCACAGAACCTCTTAGAGGAGAGAACACATGCCCTTCTTGAAGAGGCAAAAACTTTCAGATGCACTTGCTAATCTCCTTCAGGAGTACTTACAAAAGGTTGTATTTTCAAATATACTGTATTTTGATCATAAGATGGCTTTTAAACAAGATGTTTCTGGATATCTGCATGGGCTGAAGTAGAGCACAGAGAGAAAACACAGATCCATAGGTCCACAGATCAGTCTCCTTTCAACAAAGCCTAACCACATACCTACCACACCTAACTTGCTGTGTGAACCCTGAGCAAGTCACTTAACCTCTGTCTGCTTCAGTTTCCTCTTATCTGAAATGGAGATGATAATAGCATCTTCCTCCCAGGGTTGTTGTAAGGACCAAATGAGATGCAGTGCAAAAGCACTGTATAAAAACTAGATACCATCATCATCATCATCATCATCGTCATCATCGTCATCATTTGTTTTCTTTGTTGTCATTGTTCGGAATGAGGGAAACCCCACACAGAAGCAGCAGTGCCCTCTTGCCTCCAGAACAAAATACAAACTTTTCTGTTTGGCATTTAAAGTCCTTCACAATCTGGCTACTGCCTATCTTTCTAGAAAGATTTCATATTATTCCTCTTGAGATCCCGTTATCTAACTGCCACCACGACTGGCCAATTGCATCTCCAGAAGAGGGTTTTCCCCTAGCCAAGACCAGCACGACATACATGCTTCCCCACAAATATTCCCAGAGTCTAGGAGGAGGAAAGAATAGGCATGCACATAAAATAAATCAAGAGTGGGACACTTGTGGGGGCATGAGACCAGCGAATTTCAGGACCTTGAAGTGATTTCTTTCTCCACCATTCTTACAAAGTTTTCTATGAATCTCTCCATAGTTCAGATAAGCTGGCACTTTTTAGGGCATAGTTTCTCTGCTGGACCATTCTTATCTGGACTTCACCTAGAGTGCAATGCCTTGCCTAGATGGGCCAAAATGATACCAGGCTGAGTAGGTCACTCGGTGGCTATGTGGGTTCCTTTTCAACATCCTCTGGATGCTGGCCTGAATGCACAATAACTTTTAAAGGACTACTTGCTAGGGCGATATAGGATTGATTCATGCTTCAAGGAGGGGCTTCTGTAGTTACTTCAAAGGTACTATGATTTTATTTACAGGAAATATATTTTTTGAAGATGTTTGTTCTGTAATTAATGTAAGAGTGTTTGGGGCTCTGTTGATTATCCCATCCTACTTAAAAGTAATTACCTTTTCTAGGTAAAAAAACATTTCTTGATTGAATCAAAAATCAGAACTTAATATGAACAAGACTTGTATACATCCCTGAATCAATCAAAGCCATTGTGTGACAGACTTAATCATGCCCTGGGGAATTTCTGTTTAAAGGAAAAGATCTCTCAGAACCAGACAGAGATTTCCAAGGGTCCAGAAAGAGGGAAGAAAGAGAGGAGTCATAAAACCAAGAGCCAAGAACCAAGCAGTCCAGGAATGACCAGTAAAAAAGAAAAAGAAGGGTGATACTGTACATACTGTAGAGCATTGACTCTACAGGCATCTCCGAGCAAAAGACACAGGTTGATGCCTACAGTGTCTCTACCAATTTAAGGACTGAGGGAGGTCCTGAAGAAAGGTCACCTCTTCCCCCCAGTTTCCCCTTCCAGAGTTTATTCATAGACACTACAATATAAACTTCTGTTTCATCATCCAAATGTTTCTCAACCACAAAGAGACCAGGGATTAATTAGCCAAATGGCACAGTAGATAGAATCCTGGTCCTACAATTAAAAGACCTGAATTCAAGCTCAGCCTCAGACATATACTAGCTGTGTGACTCTGGACAAGTCACTTAACTTCTATCTCTGTGTCCTCAACAGTGCAATGGGGATAATAATACAGCCAGATCTCAGTTAGTGAGAATAACGAAGGGATCACATGCATTAGAACTGATGCTATTGGAAGTTATAATTATATAAAATAGGTATTGGGTTCTGGCCTAAAGAAAATTTGTAGTACAAATTCTAATCAAATGAACATATCAGAAGGATTTATCATTCACGTTATTCAGGACCTAGATTGACTTCCCAGGGCTTTTGTGAGGATAAAATAAGTTAATATTTGCAAACCTTAATACACTACATAAATGCTAACTATTGTGATAATAGTGATGAACATATTATATATGTGTGTATGTATGTATGTATATATATATATATATACATATATATATATATATAGAGAGAGAGAGAGAGAGAGAGAATTAAGGTGAAAGCGGAGCATCTGACTAAATCTTAGGAACCACTTGCCTTTAGTGGGGGCTCAGAATGAGTATGATTGATCTACAACCTATCATCTAAAAAAGATTAAATCTCCCTGAGCTATAAAGGAAGGTGTTATGTAGACTTTAGGGGTCATTTTATTGTCTTCTAGGCTTAAGACAAGGTAATTATTATCATACTGTGTTACCTTACATTATGTGTTCGTCCTTCATTGCTGCAGAAGACCATGCCATCAGAGAAATGATGACATGACTTGCACTTGACTTTGTTTTGAATGAGGGAGGGCTGTGCAGGTCACCAGCCTCACTTCTCCTCCAGAGCCATCTGAATCCAGTGACCAGATATTCATCCAGACTGATTGGGGATGTCCCAGGATGAGGCATTAGGAGTTAAGTGACTTGCCCAAGGTCACACAGCTAGTGAGTGTCAAGTGTCTGAGGTGAGATTTGAACTCAGGTCCTCATGATTCCTGCACTGGTACTCTATCCACTGCACCACCTAGCTGCCCCTTACATTACCTTAAGAAATAAAGTGAAGAATTCCAGTAAAGATGTTAGAGTGAAAAGTGATGAGAATCATAACACTTATCAGGAAGGTTCATCTCCTTTCCCAACATCTAATTGGAATCACACCTTGTCACATGAAAAGTTGCAAAAGCTCCAGTAGGAATGCAACTCCTGTTTCAAAGGGTCTCCTCAATCCTAAGTTCTTCTGGTTCAGCTGCCAACCTGAACACCCTCCAGTTAGGAGACAAACATAGTCAGGAGCTGACCTCTAAAGCTTGCTCATGGGCAACTGGATGCAGGAACAGAATATTTGCACATGTTCTGCACAACGGAAATAAGAAACCCAAAGAGCTATTTTGACCCCAGAAGACTGATGATGAAACCTGACTTCCTAGCAAAAAAGGTGAAGAATGATATATACATTTTAAGATATGGCCAATATGTGCATTTGTTTCACTAAACTTATTTTTATGTGGTATAAATAAGGGCTTTTATCCAGGATTGAGGGAGTTGAGGGGCGGGAAGGAGAATTGATGGGTAGTTATAGTTATTCAAATAAAAAAAGAAAAGAACATCAATAAAACATTGAAGAAAAGAGCAGAAGGGGTCTCAGATAAATGGGGCAGGTTTACTGTTATTGTGTTAAACTTAATACATATTTCCTTTTTATAAAAAAATCTACAAGTAATAAAATATCAGTTTCTTACCTTGTCTTCATTTATCTTTTTTGTATAGTGAAAGTCTCTTACTGGTGATGTTTCAAGTCATAAAAAAAATTTAATGACAAAAATAGACTGGAAGAATCCAAACTAAAAATTCAAGAATATAACATGGCATATTTGAGTTACATGAAAAGGCGGAAAATTAGGAAATCATGTGGAATATCTAGCATCAAAAACAATTAACTTGCAAAACAGGGCATGACCGGATCATTTTAAAATCACTGGGGTCCCAGAAAAGCACAGTGAACCAAATTATCTGTTTACTATATTACAAGACATAATTAAAGAAAGTTGCCTGCAAGTACTGCAACCAAACAAAAGCAAAGTAAAAACAGATGGAATCTGTAGGAGCTCTAAATTTAATATATTAAAAATTTTGATTGGCAATCTTCAGACAGATCCTGTACCGAGGGATGTCGTCAGAATCTCAGTGAATTACACAAAATAAATAAATGAAGGGGGAAATGAAATAGAACATACTGAAAGGTAAAGGGGTGAAGGACATATACCCAAGAATAAATAACATCCTGCAAAGTTATGCATAAACTACAGAGAAAAAAATTTAATAAAATGATCTTCCAAGCACTCCTGCTGAGAAACAGTTGAATAGTCTTTGAAAGACAAGCATAAAGAGTGCATGAATGTAATGAAACTTCACCAAATTGAAAAGGGCTAAGTAATAATCAACTATTTATGTCTTGAGGAGAGAAAATAGAATATTTTTCCTTCACAATTTCCATATTTCTAGTAATCATTGAGCAACAAGTTTAAGGTTTTAGCGTTTAAAAATGGAAATAAAAATAAGGAATATGCTAGGAAAGGAGCAGGAAGAAGGAGGGAGGAACTATTCCTCAGAAGATCAATATGAAGGCGAGGGAGAGAATAAGCATTTGTTAAACACTTACTATTTTCCAGGTACTGTGCTAAGTACTTTATATATTTTTTGATCTTCATGATCCTGGAAGGGAAGAGGATTGTTATTCCCATTTTACAGCTGAGGAAACTGAGGGCAACACAAGTTAAATGACTTGCCCACAGTCACCTAGCTAACAAGTTTCTGAAGCTAAAATTGAACTGAAGTCTTCCTGACTCCAGGTTATCCACTGCCCCACTTAGTTGCCATGCCATAGTATGAACTTCACTCTTGTTAAATAATCCATTGTTAATGGTTGGGCTACACCAACAAAATAAAAATAGTAATTTAACATCCATTTAACATTGAAAGATCCATACAAGGAGGAAGTATATAGTCATGGGGAGATAGTTACACCAATTCCCAGAAACCTATTTTCCCCCAAAAAAGTTGAAAAATGACCATCCTTGTATTTGAACTTAAAGTAGAAAGTGCAGAAAAAAAAAAATGCTCTCAGAGCCCTTTGTTGGACCTCCGGGGGACTCAAGGATTAGGCTGCCCTAATTGCTCAAAGGCAATGCCCATAAACCAACAGGCAAAAATGCTTAAGTTTAGGAGGAGGAGTTAGGTTTTCAAGATGAGTCCATGCTCCACTTACGGTGAGTCGCTCTCTTCTAGCTAAGGGGTAAAAACTGGGTGGGAATCGATTAGATTTCAGACTTGAAGCTGATAGGAAAGGGAGAAAGAGATTTGTAATTGAGAATGCCTTGGAGTGGGGCAGGGGTGAAGGTGCCCAAAGCCATAAACTTTCTTTGTCCCTTCCATCCTGTAAGGACTCTCTAAAAAGAGGGAAATAGACTAACTGACAACGTGTATGGGAAGTTTCCTTCCTCCCTTCCCTCCAATGTCCCTCTCTCTCCCCCACTCCTTTCCTTCACCACCGCCTAAGCATTCTTACTCTTAATTTACCTTTCAGTCTTCACCTAAGAGGTTTTGTCAATTTTTTAGCTGAACAGTGAAAAGATCGCTTCAATTCATAGGTGTCAGATCTGGAAGGAACTTTATAGGTCTCCCTCTTCTCCCCACTAATTTTTGCAGACAAGGGAACTGGTCACAAAGACGGCAAGTACCTGAGTTAGGATTCACCCCCAGGTTCAAATTTAGTGCTCTTTTTGCTGCAACATATGAATTAGAGTCATTCCTTCTTCATTTTTCCAGAGAGCTTTTAATTTTTCCAGAGAGCTCTTAATATAGCTCCGTCTCTACAGGGTTGCAGGTTCAAACTTACAAAAAAAAAAAAATAGGTTCCTATTCATCTCTCAAATACTGAACCTGCCACCAGGTGGTAGTGGTGCCTTGGCCACGTGGTCTAAACAACACAGCTTGTCCTTTGCAGAAGAGCAAGTCCCTACAAAGGAATAATCAGGAATATTTCTAGCCCTTTATTTCTCTAAAGTAGAATAAAATGAACCACAATATAATTGAACTAAAACAAATACTTAGAAATTATGTACAAATTTTTTTTTCATTGGAGTCAAATAAAGTGCCTCTCTTCAAGTCATTTTGAGGCTTTGGGTAGATACAAATGATAATGAAAATAACAAACAATAATCACAAATCACATTGATATTCATTTTAAAGCTTATAAAATTATTTTCTCACAATAATCCTGAGAGGTAGGTGGTGTGGTTATTTATTTTAAAAATGAGAAAATTGAAGCTCAGAAATGGCCAGATTTGCCTGGTCAATTAAATTATAGTTAGCGTTTCAAGTACAAGTCTCTTCTTTGTACTGTATCTCAGCAAGATAATAGACCCTGACCTCAAGCAGTTTGAAATCATAGCAGGAGACATCATATAGAGGGATAAGATTAATTTCCTTTCAGAAGATTAATATCCCTGTGAGCTGGCTCAGAAGGCTTGCTTGAGTCTAAAATACCTATAAAAGCAAGCACTTCCATTCAGAACTTGGTTTCTGCAGTCTCCTCCCAGAGAGAAGTCTTTCCTGTTCCTAGTCCTCTGCCTCCTCTTAACATCTTGCCCAAGATTACCTTGTGAGAAAACGCAGAGGGCACTGTCAGTATTTTTCTTTAAAAAAAGAGTCCCATTGGCTTTGATTATAAATTTAGAGCTAGAAGGAACCACTGAGACTATCACGTCAACCTTCCTCATTTGTAGGTGAAGAAACTGAGGCTAAACAACATCTAATGACTTCCCCAAAATCACACAGTGATTAAGTGACCATCTGAGGGAGAATCTGAGCTCATATTTTTCTGCCTCTAAGCCCAGCACTCTATCCTGATCCACAGCATGAAGTATCTTTATCCACAGCTGGTTCAGCATTCAGCATCCTTCAGGGCACCATGTACATTTTATATTAGTGTCAGAAAGCAAGATGCCAAGGCTCTAAGGGAAGTTGAGTGGAATGGGACTACCACAATTTCTTTTGATCCTATGTATCCACCAATAAACACTCTTAGCTTTAGCCTTATAATTCTCACGTAAGTCACTTCTAGCACCTTGTAATACAAACCCAATTACTTAGTGAATGATAGGTTAGGTGAACATAGATATGAATAATAAATGAATACATAAAATAACAAATTAGTATGTGAGATACAAAAATTATCAAAGTTCACAAGAAGGAGGATTAAGCTGGGATGAAGAAAAGGGAAGGATTTCACACCGGAAGAAGCATTTGTGAAAGAAATAACAAATAAATTAAGTTTTTTAAAGTTTTCTTTATTGTCTATTTCTATCATTAAAATATGGTATTTTGGCAGTTGTGGTCCAGACTTACGATTTCATCACTGTGGGGAGTATGTAAACTCCCTTCACCAATGCAGATCAGCAAGACATCTGTAGTTTATAGTCTTAAAAGAGATCTCCCACTGCCCAGCTGAGGGCTTCAATGACTTGTCCAGGGTCACAAAGCTGTATAAATAAAAAGCAGGACTTTAACCAAGGTCTCCCAGCTGCTTCTTTCTAGAAATTTTTTAAATAATATTTTATTTTCCCCCAATTATATCTTAAAATAATTCTTAACTCTTTGTTTAAAAGTTTTGAGTTCCTAAGCCCAAAAAGTTATGAAATTGTACTTATACAGCAATAGCACTGCTAGGTCTATATCCCAGAGAGATCATAAAAAAGGAAGAAGGACCCACATTTATAAAAATATTTACAGCAGCTCTTTTTGTGGTGGCAAAGAATTGTAAATTGAGGGGATGCCCATCAATTGGGGAATAGTTGACCTAGTTGTAGTATGAGTGGGAACTCAGCTAGCTGGGTAACTCAGATCATCCTCTCCCTTATGTCTCTGTCTCCCCTTCCTTCTCCTCTACAAAGGAAGGTAAATTTGGATGACCAGAGACTGCCCAGTTAACTGGGAGTTTACTGGCTAGATATCTTCCTTTCTTCCTTCCTTCCTTCCTTCCTTCCTTCCTTCCTTCCTTCCTTCCTTCCTTCCTTCCTTCCTTCCTTCCTTCTTTCCTTCCTTCCTTCCTTCTTTCCTTCCTTCCTTCCTTCCTTCCTTCCTTTTTTCCTTCCTTTCCTTTCTTCCTTCCTTCTTCCTTTCTTCCATCTTTCATTCTTTCTTTCTGTCTTTCCCAAAACCTTAAATCCAATGTACTCTGAAGCCCACAGATTGGACAATAATAGGTTCCTCCCCAAGCTCCACTTAATGGCTATTCTCTGTACTCTCCTGGCTTAGAGTGATTATCAATAACTGTTTCTCTTTCCCTTCCAGCTTGATTTAGTTATTTTTTTCTTTTGCTCATTTAAAGGGGTCATTCTCTGACTGCCCCTTAAAGATGCCTATTCACTGAATGGGCCTTACCTCCCTCTAAGTGAGTACCATGCCTTAGCCTAAAAGGCCAAAGTCTCCTGTTGCATCCTGGGCCATCTCCAATCATCCTGATGAATATCTGGTCACTGGATCCAGATGGCTCAGGAGGAGAAAAGTAAGGCTGGTGACCTTGCACAGAACCTCCCTCACTCAAAACAAAGTTAAGTGCAAGTCATGTCATCATGTCTTCGATGTCATGGACTTCTTTGAAAACAAAGGATGAATACGATGTGAATGTAATGGAATAAATACAGTTGTTCCATAAGAAATGATGAGCAGGTAGATTTCAGAAAAACCTGGAAAAACTTACATGAATTAATCCTGAGTGAATTGAGAAGTACCAGAACACTTTACATAGTAACAGAAACATTGTGTGATTACCAACTTTGATGGATTTAGCTCTTCTCAGCAATTCAATGACCTAAAATAATTCCAAAAGAGTCGTGATGGAAAATCCTGTCCAGAGGGAATAAAAAGGCAAAACTACGGAGTCTGAATGCAGATAGGAGCATAATATTTTTCTTTTTTGTTTATGTTTTTTTCTTTCTTGTGTTTTTTTCTTTTGTTTTGGTTCTTCTTTCACAACACAACTAATGTGAAAATATGTTTAATATTATTGTACATGTGTAGCCTATATCAGATTGCATGCAGTCTTAGAGGAGAGGGGAGGGAGGAAGAAAAAATTTGGAACTCAAAATCTTATAAAAGCGAATGTTGAAAACTAAAAATAAATAAGTAAAAAAAAAAGGGTTCTTTTTAATTAAAAAGGTTTTAAGTTCCAAATTCTATCCCTCCCTAAGAGGGTAAGCAATCCAATATGTTATACATGGGCAATCATGTAAAATATTTCCATATTAGTCATTTTGTACAAAAAGACTCAAAAAGAAAGAAGGAAAGAAAAATAAAAAGGAAGGAAGGAAGAAAGAAAGGAAGGAAGGAAGGAAGGAAGGAAGGAAGGAAGGAAGGAAGGAAAGAAGGAAGGAAGGAAAGAAGGAAGGAAAGAAGGAAAAGGGAAGAAAAGAAAACATGCTTCATCATGAATCCTTTGAAATTGTCTTGGATCTTTGTATTGCTGAGATTAGCTAAGTCATTCACAATTCTTCATTGATCAATATTGTTTCTGTGTAAAACATTTTCCTGGTTCTGCTCACTTCACTTTTCCTCAGTTCATGTAAGTATATCTAGGTTTTTCTGATATCATTCTGCTTGTCATTTCTTATAGCACAATAATATGCCATCACAATCAATTACCACAGCTTGTTTGGCCATTCCTCAATAGATGGTTATCTTCTCGATTTCCAGTTCTCTGCCATCACAAAAAAAAAAGCTGCTATAAATATTTTTGTACAAAATGGTTTCTTTTCTTTTATTTTTTATGTCATACAGACCTAGCAGTGGTATTACTGAATCAAATGGTATGCACAGATATGCCCTTTGGGCATTGTTCCAAAATGCTCTCCAGAATGGTCGGATCAGTTCACAATTCCACCCACAGTGAATTAGTGTCCCAGTTATCACCCATTACCTTCAACATTTATCATTTTCCTTTTTGGTCATATTAACTAATATTAGGTGTGAGGTGGTGCCTCAGAGTTGTTTTAATTTGCATCTCTCTAATCAATAGCAATTTAGAGAATTTTTCATATGACTATAGATAGCTTTGATTTCTTTTTCTGAAAACTGCCTGTTCATATCCTTTGACCATTCACCAATTGGAGAATGACATGTATTTTCATAAATTTGACTCAGTTCTCTATATGTTTAAGAAATGAGGGCTTCATCAGGGATATTTGTTGGAAAATTTTTCCCCAGTTTTCTGCTTTTCTTTTTAGAAATTAAATAAATTGGACTAATACAATTACCTAAGGAAGTAAATACACTATATTGATCCCAGGCACTAGACTTACATTATGAATTAGTTGCCAATAAGTGGTGATTACAGGGGAACCTGTCCCTTTTCTTCGAGTAAAGATGAGAAGAGGGGGAAGGCAGTAAGAGCTGTTCTTCATTTATAACTTTCTTAAGAAAACATCACTCAGTGGTTATCATCTATTGCTTATTTTTAAGCCATAGAATATAACAGTTGAAACCAAGGCTGAAAGAAAACCCCTGGTACTCTTGTCCTTATAAAACTATTAGTCTCTCCTAACCTAAACTACTGGTTTTCTTTTAAACCTAGAAGGCAAAGCTCTCTCCCAATCCTTTTCCTCACCTCTGTGTGAGTCCCTGAACTTCTCCCTGGGCTTGTGCCTCATATGTTCCAGGCTCCCATTCAGGTGAAAAGTGTTTACCTCCCTAACACTTCTCTACTGCTCTGCAAGTATTAACCACATTTAATTTCTCTCCCAAAAGCTATCTATCCTCAGTGGTCACGCAGAGCTCCAAGAGCCTGCAGATTTTCTCACCTGCCAAGGGGTTCTAAATCACAGTTCTCATAACAGAAGTACAGATAGCAGTCTAAAGGATCATATGGTCTCCTTCCATCTTGGTAAGTGTCTCAATTCAATTCAAAGGCATGAATATTTCTTATCTACTAAGGGCAAGGTATTGTGCTTGGTTCTGAGGACACAAATATAGTCCCCTCTCCTACTGGTTCCCCCTCCCAATTTACACTCCTATTGCAACTGGAAGGTTGAAGGGGGTGAGGTGGTGGGGATGTAGTGGAGGCAGGGAGGGTGATGACTACCTACGGTTCAAGGCATTCTGTGGACTCACACTCTTCAAACTACAACTTACAAGACCCAACCAGCATCCTTACATTTAATAATCGGCCAACAGACACCATTAGCTACAAGCAAATCTTTTACCCAAATTATACTGTAATAACAGTAGCAACAAAACACATTCACACACACACCCAGGCCTTGCAGAGCCTCTATGTTGTTCTTTTTTTTTTTCTCATGGTTTCTTCATATTGCTCTCCCCTGAATCACAACTTTTTTGCTAGTCAGTTGTCTCAGCTGAGCTCCTGGGAAGAGGCTGGGTGGAACCTGCTCCTCTGCAGTTTGACTTCCAATCCCCAGGGCTAGTTTTCTCTTGAATTCATAGTTCATTCTCTACTACTGAAGGCTATCCTCCTTAGAGATGCCTCAATTAATTTTCTATTCCCTCCTGGAAATAGTATCTCCTCTTGGGCAAGTAGCTCTGAGACCTCAAAGCTTCAAAGTGACACTATAGAACTGGGGAGGGAAGGCAAGGGAAAAATGCATGGTTCTAGATGACTAGGGACCGTACTCCTCAAAACTGCTTCTTGTCTCAATTGTATATCCTTAAAGAATGTCTCCTACTTACTAAAGGCTACCAGAACTATCTTTGGCCAGCTATTAGCAATACACCCCTAAATGCATCAAGGAGAACTATACATTTCATAAAGTGGTAAAGAGTGAAAACTTCTTTTTGGTACGTTAAGACATTAAAACCTTGTTGGGTCTATTGTCTTCACTTTTTGTGATTACATCAACTGGACTGCGGAGAAATCAATTGATTAGAATGTTCTATTCAACTTCTTCTCCCTATTACATAAATATATATTTATATAAGATAAAAATGGCTGGCTCCCTTCACTTAAGGAGTTTACATTATACCAGGGAGATAGAACATAAACACATTTATAGTGTTTATAGGATCATAATAGAGCATAAACACATATAAGGACAGGATCATAAAAGAAAGGAAGAGTGGCACCTGGAGAGAGAAAACAAGTTCTGCAAGTTTTTTCCCTCACTTGAACAAACTGGAAAATCCCAGAATCTCATTCTCACTTTGCATGGAAAAACATCACTGTACCAGCCCCAAGTAACAGATAATATGTTATTTGTCAGGGTGTGCACTGTGTGTGTGTGTGTGTGCGTGTGTGTGTGTGCATGTGTACGTGTGTGTGTGTGAGTGTGGTGATTTCCTAAGGTTATTACCACTCACATTTGGGCCAGACTTTCACTTTCTGCAATCCACAGGGAAGCAGACAGTTAAATAATTAATTAGCCAGATAGGAAGTGTAGTATATTTCAGGTGCCAGGTGGTACTAATCTCCAGCCACCATCCTCTTAACTATTTCAGAAGTCATTCAGTGGACTTCTCAATAGCTTTTGTGGTTGTTTGGTGTGGATAAAACAAGTAATCAAAAGTATTATTGAAATAGAAAAAAAAATCCTCAAATAAATCTGGAAGTTATGAAATTCTACGATCAGACTATGAAAATAGATGAGATCACTAAGGAAATATGATGCAATTGGTTGAAGAGAAGCAATTCAAATTCTGCCTCACACAATTACTAGCTGTGTGACCCTGGACAAGTCACCTAACTTGTTTATCTCATTTTTATCAATTGTAAAATGGGGATAATCACACCACAAACTTCATGAAGTTCTTGTGAGAATGAAACAGGATATTTGTAAAGCATTTAGCACATAGTAGATACTAAATGAGTGCTTATTCCCTCCTCCCCATCTTCATTTCTTTAATGTTTAAATTAATCAAAACTAACTAGGCTTAATTTTGTTTGTATCCTACACATGCATCATAAAATTATTTTTAAAAAATAGGACTCTTCAAATGTACAGCAAGAATACCAGTTTGCTCCTGATATAAAGAAGTGATTTCCATGCACTTAAAACTGCTCTCCTTTTTTTTCCATATTCTTTTTAACAGTCAATTCTTTCCTCAAGTCAGATCACTTTGCCCACTGCGTAAAGGGCAGACTGGAGTGGTGAGAGACTTGAGTCTGAAAGATAGATTAGGAAGATATTGTGCTAGTAGAGAGAACAGGTCATACGTGAAAGATGTGATAGAAGCAGAAAGGGCAGGACTTGGCAACTGATTAGCTATGTGAGGACAGCAAGGGGTAGAGGTAATGAGCTCTTCCAATCTTCTCCAATTACCCACAACCCTGGTTCTGCCCCTATTCTTATTTATCTCCACCCACACTTTGTTTGCCCTAAGGTGCTATTTTTACTCTTTCATGGGGGGAACTCTAGAGAGCTTGGAATTTTCTGACCTCCTTCTCCATCTTCCCCAGGAAGTGTTTCTTTTTGCTAAATTTATATCCTCAGCTCTTAGCACAGTCTCTGCTACACAGTAAATATTTAATAAGTGCTTTATTTCTTCTTTGCTTTCTTCCATTGTAACAGATCTAAAAAGTAGTTATCACCCCACTGCTTGAAGACCTCCACAGAGGGAAAACCCATCAGCTCAAGATAGCCCATTTCACTCTGAAACAGCTCTAATTGTTTGGAAGGAGTTGTTCCTTTCTTTATATCAAGCTCAAATTTTCCTTTTTATAATTTCCCCCATTGCACCTGGTTCTGCCCTCTAGAGTCAAATAGAATAAATACAATCTTTAACTTCATAGCCCTTTAAACACTTGAAGATAGCTGCCATATGCCTCTGACTCTTCTCTAGGTTAGGCACTCCCATTCCTTCAATAGATACTCATATGATGAGGAGTCAAGGCACTTCACACCATCCTGATTAATAATGGAGATGATAATCAAGCTCATGAGAGCTAATGAGTGCCTCCATGAGAAGAAAGAAAAAGAAAAAAAGAGGGTCGAGGACAGAGACTTGGTGAATACTTATAGTTAAGGGGCATGGTGTGGATGAAGAACTAACAGAGGGGACTAAAAAGGAATGATCATGTAGAGAGCAGGAGAATCAGGAAACAAGTGTGAAGAAAACCTAAAGTGGAAAGAATGTCCTGAAGAAAGGGAGATCAACACTGTCAAATGCAGCAAAGACATTAAGAAGAAGGAGAACTGAAGAAACATCAACAGATGTGATCATTTATCACCAATTCAGAGATTACTGGAGAGGGGAATTTCAGTTGAGTAATAAAGTCAGGAGCCAGATTGCAAAGAGCTAAGGAATCAATAAGGGTAGAGAAAGTACAGGAAATGAGTACAGACAGCTTTTTTTAAGAGTTTGACAGAGAAAGAAAGAGACAGAGACAGAGAGGAAGAGAGACAGAAAGACAGAGAGAGAGACAGAGAGAGGGAGTGTGTTCGTCCTTCTTTGCTAAAGAAGACCATGCCATTGTATTGTCTTCTAGGCTTAAGATAAAGTAATTATTATTATACTGTGTTACATTACATTATGTGTTTGTCCTTCGTTGCTGCAGAAGACCATGCCATCAGAAATGATGACATGACTTGCACTTGACTTTGTTTTGAGTGAGGGAGGGCTGTGCAGGTCACCAGCCTCAGTTCTCCAGAGCCATCTGAATCCAGTGACCAGATATTCATCATTTTTATTTTTCAGGAAGGGGGAGAAGGGCATCCTTTAGGGCAATAAAGAAGTAACCAATAAATCATTAGTGCTAGAAGACTAGAGGCAGAAGGGAAGAGGGATAGGAGAGAGCAATATATTGAAGAAGACAAGAAGGGGAAGGATCACAGGCACATGTGGATGGGGTTGGCCTTGGCAAAGAAAAGGAGAATCCCTGGTCCCAAGAGCTTGAGCCATGGGGACTTGCAGCCAAGATTCCAAGCCAGATGTTCTTGCCAGCCCAGTAGGGAAACTCTGAGAAGCTGGGAACTGAGCCCAGAGGGGTTTGTACCTGGAACTTGGTAAGACTAATGCTATACAGGAACTGAGCTAAGCTGTGAACCTGGAAAAGATAGGGAGACTGTGTTAAAACAAACAATAATAGAATTGGTGACTTTTAATGAGGGCTTGAACCAGGGTGATATCAGTGATGGTGTGACGTTCTCTTGAAGTCTAAATGAGTCTAATTTACTCTCTATGCAGTAAATGTCAGACTATGTCCCAATTTGCTCTCTTTCCTTATGAAAAATTCTAAGAAGAAAACCATTCTCCCTAAATTCTCATCATTTCCACAGCAATTATCAGTTTTAATTGTTGGTGAGAATCAGATATAAAATAGAAGTTCTCCCTGACTGGTTCCTCTATCTTTTGAAATTATCACTTTGAAACTTTCACTAAGACAATAGAAGAAATTATCAACCACTCAAGGGTGCATAATTGAAGTTATCATGCCTCCATACCAGGCTTTTTTAACTTTTCTTCTTTCTATCCACATGGAATATAGCCTTACTACGTACTGATGACACTACTAGATCTGCTTGTGCGCCCACTGATCTTTGCCTAAATGCTTTCTTCTACGTATCCTTCCTTAACTTTGTCTTTTCAGTCATTTCAGTCCTGGCTAACTCTTAGTGACCCCATTTGGGATTTTCTTGAAAAAGATACTAGAGTGGTTTGCCATTTCCTTCTTCAGCTCATCTTACAGATGAGGAAACTGCGGCAAGCAGGGTTAAGTGACTTGCCCAGGGTCACAAAACTAGCAAGTGTCTGAGATAGGATTTGAACTCAGAAAGATATGGCTTCCTGGCTCCAGACCCAGCATGCTATCGACTAGCTCCCCTGCCCCACACCCACCTGGACTGCTCCTTTTAAATAACATACAGGTCTACAGAGGCATGGAGGCATTGCAGACATGAAACTTGCTTCATTAAATTTCATGCCTCAAAGTGGAAGGGGAAAGATAATGTTTTGGATAAGTATTGAAAATATTTTGGATGATCCAAAAAGTTCATGACAAGCTTGAACGTTGATCCAGATCCAGTAACATGGAATTTAATTGGGGTAAATGTAAAGTTGCATACCTGGAGTCAGTAAAACAACTTCACAAATACAAAATGGGGAAGCACAGCTGCATGGTAATAACTAGTGTATATACTGTACTTTGAGGTTTTCTAAGCACTTTATATATGTTACTTCGTGCGATCCTCACAACTCTGTGAAGTAACTGCTAGAATTAACCCCCACGTTGCAGATGAGGAAGCTGAGGCTCAGAGAGGTTGTGACATGTCTGTGGTCACACAGCGAAGTGTCTAAAGCAGAATTTGAACTTGCTCTCCTTATTCCAAGGTCAGAACTTATATATTATACCACCTAGTTTCCTCACCTGAGAAATACAACATTTCATACTAAAAAGGTCAGGAGATTTTAAGAGACTGCAAGTTAACATGAATCAGCAGTGTAATGGAGTAATGAACAAAAATTGTATGGGATCTTTGATTGAACTGTCATCGTATTCAGGGCTGGAGGTAATAGTCTCACTGTACTCTACGCCAGTAAAAGCTTGTCTGGAATATTGTGTTCAGTTCTGGGAACCATATTTTAGGAATAACACTGCTAAGATGGAGAGCATCCAAGGCAGGGCATCTATAACGGCGAAAGGCCATGAGATAATGTTACATGAGAACTAGCTTAAGGAGATGGGAATGTTGTCACTGGCAAAGAGAAGACTTTGGGGAAAAAATTATGTTATCTTTACGTATATGAAAGGCATTCCTTGAAATAGGATTTTAACTTGTTATACTTCCCCTTCAAGGGCAGGAGGAGGGAAACTGTGTGGGAATTTCAGAGAATTTAAGGAAAAATTTCCCTAACATTTGGAGCTTTCTAAAAGTACAGTCAGATAAACTTCCATGGATGGTGCTTCCTTCAGACTGGAGCTTTTCAAACACAGGATCCTTGGATCAAAATTTAGAGACAGAATCTTAGTTACTGAGTCCAGTCACTTTCCTTTAAAAGTCCAGAGAAATGAAGTGACTTGCTCAAGGCCCAGCTCTAAGGATGCAGACGCAGGTCCTCCTTCCAGGTCCAGGGTTATTTGGTGTACATCCCTCTGCCTCTCGGCTGGATGGACCATGAAGCGGCCTTGTTCCTGGTGATGTCTGAAGACAATGCGCAGGCGCCTTCCTCTCATGAACTCTTCCCAACGTTTTCCATCACCCTCGCCCCTCCAGCTTTAACCGTTAGGCTGGGAAGCACGCGTAGTCATCGGAATTTGAGCTTGTGATGGGAATACTGGGAGATAGTCAGCGTGCAGGCCACCGAGAAACGAAACTCTTTTCGTCGTGTTTCAACGGTTTGGGTTGTCTGTTACAATCACGATTTTAAAAGCGATGATGAGTTCACTAACCACCTTTTGGTCTGTTTTCGCAGGTGGCTAAGAGCCTGCCATCCACAACAGGAGTGATTACCAAGGGGGATGGGCAAAGAAGAAATGATTCATAAAGCAGGAGAGCCTGGGGCACGCTCTTTGTCCACACAATATGCTCCCATCGAGAGATGATCTCACCAAGGCCGCGTTCATTCTCCCCGTCCGCGGCCTGTGGGTACACTTCCGTGCACGTGGCCCACCCCCAGGAGACTCTAGGCCCCTCCGGGGCAGGGCCTGTCTTGGGCCTTGTGCGCATGCCCAGCGGCTGGCGGACAGTAAGGGCTTAACACCACGTTTTTGGACTAGACCCTTCTCCCTCTTATTTTCCTCACTCCGCCTCCTCACAGATTCTGTTACTTGTTCTCTAGGAGCCGCTTTGCGGGGCCACCGCGGCCCACGCAGCCCACGCCCTGAGGTCCAGCCCGGACGCCTCCAGGGAGGGCCATCCAGCGGCGCTCACCGAAGCCCAGGCAACACCGCCCCCGTTTCCTGTCCCGTCGTCACTTCCGCCCTCCGTCTCCTAGCAACCGGAGACCAATACATTGAACCCCAACCGTCGCCGGGGCCGCGGACCTGCCCCCCTGCAGCCAGGCCGCCATGCCGCGTCCACAGCCCGGGCCGCACCCGGCCTCCATCCTTCCCTGAGGGCCCCAAACAAAGGGTTTTCCTAGGCCTGAGAGGAGAGGGGAAAACCGCCGGCTCGGGCCCGGCCCCTCTCGGCCTGCGCCGCTTTCGTCACTTCCTCCCCTCGTCTCCTAGCAACCGCGGCACGCTTGGCTCGGCTTTGACGGAACGGGACGCGTCTTGGAGTGGGGTCGCTGGCGATGGTAAATTCGCAGCTTGGCCGCCTTCTTCCTTTTCCTTCCCTGCCTCCCTCCCTCCTTCGCCTCTGTCTGTCTGTCTGTCTGTCTGTCTGTCTGTCTGTCTGTCTGTCTGTCTGTGTCTCTCTCTCTCTCTCTCTCTCTCTCTCTCTCTCTCTCTCTCTCTCTCTCTCTCTCTTCCCCCCCTTCCTTTCTCCCTGTCTGTCTGTCTGTCTCTCCCTCTCTGTCTCTGTCTGTCTCTATCACTGTCTGTCTGTCTGTCTGTCTCTTTCTCTCTCTCTCTCCCCACCCCCTGTCTCTGTCTGTCTCTATCACTGTCTATCTGTCTCTCTCTATCTCTCTCTCCCCCCCATCTCTGTCTCTGTCTGTCTCTATCACTGTCTATCTGTCTGTCTGTCTGTCTCTCTCTCCCCCCCCCCCCGTCTCTGTCTGTCTTTGTCATTGTCTGTCTCTCCCTCTCTGTCTCTCTGTCTGTCGTTCCCCCCCGCCCCGTTTCTCTTTCTCTCTCTCTCTATTTTGTCTCTGCCTCTGCCTTCCAGCCTCACCCTCCCTCTCTTTCTCCTTTCCCTCCCCTTCGCACCTAGCATTACAGGATTTCCTAAATCGCATCCCCACTCAACAGATGAGCAAGCTAAGGCTGAATTAGGTTAAGGAGAAGAATGAATTGCTTTTTTCTGCCTTACCCAAAACTCACATTCTGTAGGGTTTTGAAGTGTGGAAATTCCTTTTCTTGTAACACTTAGATGCTCAGCTCCTGGAGGGCAGAAGTAATTTTCTCCGTTCTTTATATCACCAGTGCTTAGGACAGCGCTTGGAACCTAGTGACCCAGGGGATAGGCAAGCAGGGTTAGTATGCTTCCCGATGACAGGGAAGGAGATGCTGTAAGAACAGTGAATCCCAGGCTTGTCAGTGTTAGAGCAGAGCCCTGAAACTGGTATCCTGACTGCAGAGTGATGGACTGCTCTCTGTTGCCCAAAGGGGCCTTTTAAAAAGTGATTCTACACGGAGTCATGGAGTAGAATTCCACTAAGGAGGCCAACCCCCTTGGCTTTCAATGACAGAGTTGTGCTTTAACTAAAAGTTTTCTATGCCAGCCCTTCAGTGCTAGTTTCAACAAACAAAAATTACTCTACATCCCCATGCAAAATAATGCTTTTTAAAACATTAATCCAGTAGTCAGCTGTAAAAACTTAGATCCATGGAAGAAATATTTTTATTTAGAAGATGAATTTCTCCACCTGTTTAAAGCTGAAATCCATAGCTGTGTAATGCCACAAACAAATAAGCTACTTCAAAATGTATCAGGGTGTTTGACTATTTCTCATGTAATAGCATATGTAAAAGATATATGTACATCACACCAGAGCACTCAGATGTGAGCAATCATTATTGTAATGTTTCTTCAAGTCTGAAATGTCACTCCACAATGCATTTAGCAAGTTCATGCTGTAGGCCCAGCAGATTATTCTGAATCACCAGCTGTACAGATATTGACACTGATTGGGGAGTTAGATTTCTTAACAGTGTGTTTATTATTTAGATGAGTGAAGAAAGAGAATGTTTACATTCCAAGCATTTTTCTGTTTGTTAAGATTTTAATTCATGATTAAAAGTCATTTTGGTTAATTAACTTTCTACGGTATATATGTCATCTTTTACAGGCAGAAGTTGAGGAAACTCTAAAGAGGATTCAGAACCATAAAGGGGTTATTGGAACAATGGTTGTTAATGCTGAAGGTAAATATTGTCAGCTTGCTTGCTTTTGTAACATAGGTAAAGTACATCAGAGCCAAACATCATGGCAAGCTCTAAGACAAAAATTTCATGTGCTTTGAAATTTTAAGTATATTTTGTGTATTTTGGATTTTTTTCCCTAAGATGTAGCCTAACTAAACTAATTATTGACACCTTAGAAATTTCTTGTCCCCATCTTTTTGAAAAATCTCCATTAGTTAATAAGGAAAGAAGTATGTTACTTAATTTTAAGAAAAAAGTATTATATTTCTCATTTTAAAGCAAACTTTTTTTGCATCATATGTGTAAGAGTGGGAACCACCTAGACCTCTCATTTTGTAAATCAAACAAATAAGGCTATAGACTAGGCATGGATACCTCCTGAATTTCTCTATTGACTCAATCAGTCTCCCCATCCCAATTAATTCAGACATAAAAAACCCAAACTAGAAGCAGCAAAGGTGAAGTAGGAATAGTGAGTGAGCCCAGAGGACTCTAGATCTGTCTTCTAAAAGCATTCCCAAAGCAGCTACTGGAATCTCCCTTCAAATACTTGGACGCAGAAATAGATCTAATTCTTTCAATAATTGCCAATACATTTCTGAGTTAAGACCCAGTTTATACCTTTGATTGATTAATTCAATAGCATTCTGGGCTTCTACATTCACATTGATCCACTTGTCCACCCCTAGTCCCAACTACTCTCATTGAGACATCTAGGTGACTTCTATCCTTACATATGTACTTTAAAGAAGTGGGAATCATTTTAATAGCACTTACTATAATGAACATAACATATGAAGGACTTTTCAACTAAAATTTGGATTTCATTCTGTACCTTGTTAATTATTTGTATCTGCATCTATCATTTGAGGAGCCTATATGACTTTTTATCTGATACCGCTTTACCATTTAGGGATGATCCCTTTCTGATAACTTCTGCTAATTTTGCTGAAGATTTTTAATGGCCAGGACTCTCAGACCATCTAACTAGAATAAGATTGGCTACTCCAGATAATTTGTGAGATCATCACAGAATTAGCACACAGGAAATTGAGTGATTGAACAAAAGATTTCATATCTAGTCATTCTAGCAGAGAAAATTAGATATCTTATCAAGGCCCTACTGTTTATATATAATGAGGTTGTCCTGGATGCCATGAAGCATAAGAAGTATGGTACCCATTTTCTAAGAACTTAACATTTAGTTGGGGTGAAAAGACAGCTGAAAAAATGAATAACTGTGACAGTGAACCGTAATTGGCTAAATCACTTAACATTGTGTGAAGTTTAGTTGAAGGTGAGATCACTACCAGCCTGAGTTGTTAGAAGAGTAGAACTTCAGGTGTGCCTTGAAGTTTAGGTAGATGAGATTTCATATAAAAACCACTGACTTCCACAGGTCCTATTGTATCTTGTTTTCAAAGAATATCTAGAATACTCTGTATGCTTCTTAGAAAATATAATAGTCATTATCAGGAATTATTGGATATCAATAAAATTTGTGACATTTTGAAGCATTGCTTGAAAGCTAGATCTATATTTTTCCCAAATTGAAAAAAAGATGATTTTATGAAAAGATTGTGACTGTTCAGTCTGGATGCCTAATATTTGTATTAAAAACAGATCCTATTTTAACAGTATGCAAGATAGTGGCATAAATTTTGTGACAAGAATATTAGAAGAAATAAAATATTCAGTTGTTTATAATAGCCAGGTTAATTATAACTAAAGTATGTTATAATATGATAAGTTATTAGAGCTTTCATAAATCAAATACACATAACACTGGAAATAGACCATCTAAAAAGCATTTTCTTTCATTCTTTCAAGAGCACTTTTTGGTCATATAAATCATAAACTTAGGAATTCATAAGACTTTAGAGGCCATCTAGTCCAAAACCCTTATTGTACATATGAGGAAACTGATCAGAAGTGAGATTTGAATCCAAGTCTTCATACCTCCAAGTCTAGCATTCTATGCTAATATTTTTCCAGATTTTTTTTAATGTTATCAATAACTCTTGATCTTAGTCATTCCTTTAAAAGATAACCAACAAGAGTTTTCCTATGTTAAGATATTCCTATTTCTTTTTATATCATATTCAGCATAATATTTGATTTCAACTCATTTGAAGTTAGAATTCTATATTCATAACAATATAGTGGATTTATCATTTTAGCCATTTGGGAAGCAGTATTCCTTAGATTACAGTTGTCTGCTTCACCAGTTTATATCATCTATAACCATTTGTGCCCCAAAGTCCTACTCAGATGCCTCCATTATGGCATGTAAGTGAACCTAAATTCTCAAAAGCTATTCTAGCAGAGCTCTGACAGGTTCTCCCTTTTAGAAGCGCTTCAGGTATGGTTCTGGGAATAGACCTTCTGCTTTCCATAGACCTGTATAGGTAATTATGGTGAAGCTCATCACCAGGAGCCTAACTCAGTGATGGTTTTTTGACCATGACAATCCATGAAACCACAGAAAGTACAAAATAATTCTCAGTCCTATGAGACTGCCTTCCACTGCTGCTGTCACTGCTTTAGAATGGTGGAAAATAGGGCAGAGGGCTAAGAAACACATCATTTTCAAACTCATTGAAACATTAACTTAACTGCTTATACTCTAAAATATAAGCTCCTTGTTTAGTGCCTTACAAGTAGATATACTTGCTTTAGGGTCCAGATCAATCTTAATATTCTCACTAGAGCAAACCAGAAGGCAAACACAAGTTTCAACTAAATAGAAAGTTGGTTCATAGATTCTCCTCAGGTAGATAAGGGAAGGAGCTGATAGAATTGGTTTTGTCATGTGTCCAAAAGCAACATGGAATATTTGGTCATTTACATTGCCCTGATCATAATAAGTATTTATTTGCAAAAGAACCACAGTGAAAATTATTATAGTTCATATGCCTACATCCACTGCAGAAGATGAAAAGGTAACAAAATTATATGAAGAACAACCATTTCCTCCAAGTTTCTATAAAATAATTGATGATTTCAATGCATAGATAGTAAGGACAAGACTTACTTATTTTGGAAAGTGTTTCAGGAATAAGAAACTAAAGAGGTCAAAGACTTGTAGACTACTGTAATGGTAATTTAAATGGAAAGATCTTTCCCATTCATTAATAGGCCCATGTGACCTGCTTAAATCACATGGAAGCCTAAGTCACATATGATGGGAGGAACTTGCTGAACAGGTGGAACAGGAAGGGTGGAGCAGAACTGGGAGGAAGTTGGTGAGAGCAGTTAGGACAGAGGGAAAAGAGGACAAGGCAAGCAGGCACAGCTGGGTTCCTAAGTGTGTGTTTGTTTATGGGAAGGCCCTAGCTGAAGGGTACGGGGGAAGGCTTAGGAATGGTTTTGTCCCTTGCAATGCTATTGTGTATTGACTTCTTGATTACTATGATGAATGTGACTTTGTGATGTTGGGATTTGGCTTTCTGGTGCCTGAATAAATATTTTCCTTCTGTCTTCTATATGGAGAGTCTGTTCTACTTTGCGATTCAGAACTATGCTGGCATATTCATAGTCATCCTCAGTGCTGTGAATATTGCCTTGGCAATACAGCTACACAGAAGCATCACACCTGTAATTTACGAAAACTTTTTAAGAAAAGAATTGGGAAGTGAGAAACTTGCTGAGCACTAAATAACAAACCAAAAATGAACTTAATTATATCCTAGTGGACAGAATGGCTCTTTACTGATATGGGAGTTGTTCCTGCATTGGCTTTGTCTACATTCACAGCAACAACTTGTAAGAGCAAAGATAAAGGTGAATACAAACCTAGAAGAGAAAATGGAAATGAGAAAGTTATGACAAAATTAAAACAATGCCAACTTTATCTTTTTAAACAAGTTACTGTTTCTAAAAATGGGAAATAGTTGGAGAAAAAAGATATTGACACTGGTAATAACAATTCCATGCAAGTGTTTAACTGATATTAATGAACTGCCATAGGGAAGAGAATAGAAGTTGAAAATTGCTATAGCCAGTGAACACATCTACATGCCAAGAACAGAGTTGGTAGCCTAGGACAACAGTTCTTTAAGGATGCAAACTCATTTGAATATCTTAGAGACAAGAATGATGGAAGTTTATAGGTAGCATCTCCTTATAAATCAGGGACAAACAATGAAAGGAAAAAGATGTATGAAGAAAATTTGGTGAGAGTCCCAATTGAGCATTTAAGAAAGAAACTGGAAGCAGGATCACAGAGATGACAAGACACAAAAACCTTAAAACTTCGATAGCCAACTCTTCAAAAAGAGCAGAACTACCACCTTTGCAGTATGACATTACAGCCTCAAATGTGCCTCTTGAAGAATGGGAAAGGTTATTTGACAAAGAAGGAGCAGAGAAGCTGGATTACACCAAGTATATGCATACACAGGAGTTCTTTGCTGGTGGTGCCAAAATTGTGAAGGCCTTCATAAGGGATTAATTTTCAAGGTATCAAAAAAAGTACTAGATACTTAAATAGAAGAAAAAATATTATTTTAAAGAAGCAACCAAGAGAACATGGCTCACTACCTACTTATGCGAATTTTCTACATAAAAATTTTTAAAATGTATGTGTGTTGAGGGCTTCTGAAGGTATAAAAAGATAACAGACTGATTTTTACAAGTATCATTTCCTAGTAAACTGCCTTTTTACCATCATATAATTGACTGAAAGATGTTGAAAATATAAGATCCCACTATACTACTTCTTTGTTGACTTTTTAAAAAAGCTTTTGATCTAGTAAAGCAAAATACTGCTTTAAGGTTCAAAGATTTAACCTTTAAGGTTCTCCTCCAACAAAGTATCCTACCATGCATATATCAAAATTATACAATATTCCACGAGAGAGATGTATCCAAACTTTGTCCCTGCCCACAGGGGACAGATACTCAAGAACATTGAAAGGAGTCAACTACTTTTCCTGTTCAGCCAGGTAGGTATGACACATAGTAAGTGCTTAATAGATGCTTGTTGACTGACTTACTGGCTTGCCCAGCTTCCCAAATCTACCCATGACCTTGACCTTGACACTGAAGGAGCTTGTAAGGAGGAGAAAATCCTAAACAAGCTGAAAAATGCACCAGAGGAGCCACTGTAAATGGCATTGGAGAGGGA
This sequence comes from Notamacropus eugenii, assembly GCF_028372415.1. Taxonomy (NCBI): domain Eukaryota; kingdom Metazoa; phylum Chordata; class Mammalia; order Diprotodontia; family Macropodidae; genus Notamacropus; species Notamacropus eugenii. The sequence continues at coordinate 675,262,168 of NC_092872.1, read as the reverse complement.
CCATCACAAATTACAAGAGGTCAAGCCATCTGGTAAAACAGTGATCTTGACCAGAGAACATTGAGGAAGGTATGACCCATGGACTGGAGGAGATTTGCACTACTGCATCAAGTGTTACCTGGACATAAATGATGATATCCTTCCTCCTTTCCTTTTCTCCTCTCCAGGAGTGACCCAAATGTCTTTGGGGTTTATTCACTCTACTTCCATGCTTCCATATCTCCCTGTTCCCACTGTATGGGAAGAGATACCTGGAAGTTTGTCTTTTTTTATATACTCACCTTTTATGTCTAAGTCTTTAAAATATTCTGAAACATGCTAGCAAACAAAACGCTAAGCAGTTTGTTTTATTTTATTTTATGTACCGATAAAATTAGAACAGTTATTCCTCTTTTAGAGAAACTAAGTGGAGGGCCTGGTATTAGACCAGATAAACATTCAGGACCAGTAGAGCAAATGTCTCCATACCTGCTTTCTGTCCCTGCCAATAAGTTTTTTCTTATGTAAAGGAGTTTCTCCTTTCTTAATCTTAGAGAGCTAGTTTTGAAAATGCTGTTATCTTAAAAATTCATTATTCGAGCTTACATTATTATAAGAAACCCTAGCCAATTCTTTTATAGCTTTGGCATCAACAAAAAATTAATGCCTTATTTTATTCTTGATGAAACAGTACAATATCACAAAACACATGTGCAGTCATAACACAGAGCCCTTGAACTAGCAACAGTATTTATCAGCTAGGGTGAATTTTGTTACTCATTACTACAATAAATCTGTGATCCCATTAGTGTGAGTATTCCTTATACTGGTCTAAATTATAACCCATCCTGTGTAATTCTTGTCCATTTGTTATCCCTCATTGCTGCTATGTAACCAGCCTACCTCATTTTCCTGTCATACCTGGCTTGTATGACAGCTTTTTCTTGCTGCATCTTGTATATATCATTCATTATTAGTGATTTACTACAGCCCAAATAATCTATATTATTTGAGTCTCTGGTTCACTGCTTGGAAGACAGTAGGTGCTTAATAAATGCTTTTCTGAGTTGATTCTTCACAAATTATGGAATTCTATGATAACCTGCCATGGAGATATAACCTCATTAGAAAAAGTGGGTGTAAAAAAATTGAGGTTTTGTGCACAAGAGTAGTAGGGTATTATTGAAAGAACAATGTGCAAGAAAGTAAATAAAATGGTCATAACCTTTGACCTAGATATTCCTCTACTATGCATAAACTCACAAGGAAGTCAGGGACAAAAAGAATGGTCTCATTTACCTCGAAATATTTATAACAGCACTTTCTGGGATAGTTAGCAACCAGAAACAAAGTAGATGCCCATCATTTGACAGGAAAAGGCTAAACAAATTGTGGTACATGAACATAATGTAATATTACTATGCTATAAAAATGATGAACATGATAACATTGTTTTTGATAACATTGAAAGATTTATATGAACTGATGCGAAGTGACGTAAATAGAACAAGAAAATGACATAGGCAATGCCTACAACAATCAATGTACTGGAAAAAACAAGAAATAAAACTGTACTTTACAAAATTACAATGACAAATCTTGACCTCAAAAGAGATATGAGTAGACATCTGCCCCTGTTCTTTTAGAAAAAGTGGTGAATTCTGGGTGTGGGATATTGCATATAATATTGGAATATTTATGGTATGCTTTAATTTTGTGGGACTTTTTTTCTTTTTGTACTTTATTATTAGGAATGGCTCTCTGGGAGAAGGTGGGGAAAATAACCGTGGAAAATGTAGGTTATGTAAAAGCAAACTATATCACTAAATTTATTTTTGTTTTTTAAAGAGCATTGTACAATTTCAGAAATGTAATCTAGACCATTCTTTTCTTTTTGTTCAATCCAGGATCTAGCTTATTGTGAAGCTACAGTGCCTGTCAAATTTCAAATATATTAATTGATTAGTAAACATTAATTAAGTACTTAACATATGCCAGGCACTCTGATAAGCAGTAGATATATATGTATTTTTACACACATACACACACACACACACACATGCTAGAGTAACTCCAATAACACATCATGAAATTACTATTTCTTTTTTAAAATGTTTAATTAAAATAATGAATAGCAGCTCACTAAACCATATAAAGATTCTGTCTTCTAAAATCACACTTGTAATATGCATGAAGCCAAGTATCTAAAACATACTAAAGGTGCAATTGTTATTCACAAAATCCACCTATTTTATTTATTAACTTTGATCTGGAATGAATGAGCAAGGAGGTTCTAAGTATCTGAACCATAATCTTATAAATTTAGATTACACATAATTTATTTCTATATTTTTCTCTGACATTTTTGACATTTCAGAATTCACAGTAATTGTTGTAAAGGTACAAAATAAAATTATTGATTAAATAAATTGGGGAAAAAAGGTAGAATGCAAATGCCCTAAAATTTACTCCTTAAAAAAAATCTAGTTAACCATTTAAAAATGTGTCACCAATGACTGTACCAAGAACTGAAGATGCCTTTCATGTTCAGACTGTTGACTAAATTGCAGTGAAAATATTGAAGTTCATTCTATTTATTGTAGATTATTTGGTAAAACAAAAAACTTATGGAAATTATAGTACATAATCCAAAAGAATATACCATTTCACAGTTAAAAGGAAGGTACTACCATTGAAAGGTGTAAACGTTAATTTTTTTTTTTAATTTTATAAGCGTAGTCTATACTTTCATTACTTCTGTTATTTTGTGTTCCTTCTCCTTGGTCATGTCCTCATTATCAAGATTTTTTCTTTCTAAAAATCTTGTTAACTCCAAATTCATCTTTATATATCCTTTATGCAAAGAACAGAGGAACATGTGCAAAGAAAGTCCCCAAAACATGCCTACATTTATTTCCCTTAGTTCTATAGGCAAAGTATACAAAATAATTTTAGGAAGAGTTTTCAGTTACATTTGATCAGGCTTCAATTTTCCTATTAAATTGATAGGCTATTTTGAATGCATATAATGAAAATAAAATAACTTAAGTAGTATTTTGGTAGAATTTTATTTCACCTGTGTAGATACTCATTCTTTCCATTCAGACTGTTTCTAATCCTAGATCATTCTTGCCCATGTCTTTCCTTAAATCCTCCATAGAGGCCTACTCCAATGAGAGGCCTTTCTCTCATTATTTTAGCATATAGAGAAGGCAATGTGGTATTACTCAGTTTGTCTGCTTCATCTCATTCTCGTTACATAACCAACCCACTTCCTGTGAGCAGGTTGCCATTGACAGTATGCTCTAAACTCTCCATGTACCTTTCCATTACTCTCTTGTTATTTGCTGCAACCATATAATGTCACTGGAATAATACTGATGTTAAGAGATGTTATCTTATTTTTGTTGCCTCAATGAAAAAATTGGTATTATTGAAAACTGAGCATTTCCTCCAGATGCAATGTAGTCTACTCCATTCCCTCTCATTTCTCTGCCCAGTTGATTATCTCTCTGAAGTATTTGTCCATGTTATACAGGTTGATGGACTAACTTGATTGCTCATAATTGGTTTTCATAATCTAGGTAATAAGCAGCTTTCAACCACCTTATTTTGTTTGTTTGTTTTGTATTGTTTTCTCAATGTGGGTGGTTAGACTGTGAATTTTACCAAAAAGACTTTGAAGTGTTCAAGGTCTTTATGCTATCAGTACTATCATCTATCATTTATAGATAAGAATATTTGGAGAGGTTTGCCACCAAGTGATAAGATAACTAAAGAGTATAAATAAAAAGTTTATAAAATGTGTGCTGTGTATAAGGCACTCTACTGGATGCTAGGAATACAAATTAAAAATAATACCAGTCCTCAAGGATCTTACATTCTACTGTGAGATATGGCATGTACCAAGAAAAGTGCATGCTAAGTCATTGGAAGGGAGAGAGCATTAACAACTGGATCTATAAAGAATAGCTACATGGAGAAGGTAATGCCTGGAATGAATGTTGATGGAAAATACAGATTCTAAAAGTCAGGAGATAACAAGGAAGCACATTTAAAGTATCGGGGCAGCTTGGGCAAATGCATAGAAGGTGAGAGAAGGAATGTCACATTTGGAGAGCAGGTGACAGTCCAGTTTGACTGAAACATAATATGTGGGAAGGGGATGTTAGAGCCACATTGTCCTTAAATGCCAGGCTGAGGAACTTAAATTTCATCCTAGAAGCCAAAATAGAACATTGGAGGCTTTGAGCAGAGCAAAGACATTTACGTTAGGAAGATTACTTTGATAATTTTATGGCAGTTGAATTGGAGAGGGAATAACCTAGAAGAAGAGAGACCCTATAGGAGGACATTATGATAGTGTATTTGGAAAGTGATGAGAGCTTGAACTAGGGTGGTTGTCATATGACTGAGAAAAAGAAGAGGATGAATGAAAAAGATTTTGTGGAGACAGAATCAACTTGGTTTGGCAGTTGCCTGAATAGGGGAAAGAATCAAGGATGACCCTGACATAGCATACTTGGGTGACTTGGAAAATAATAGTAACCATGACAGAAGTAAGGAAAATTGAAGGAAGGATAGTCATGTGTGTGGAAGATGAGGTCAGTTTTGAACTTGTTGAGTTTGAAAGGCTGATGGATAGAACTGTGGCAAGAACACTGGACCTGGAGGCCAAAATACCTTAGTTCAAGTTCAGCCTCAGATATTTCTTTGCTTAGTAACCCTGGGAAAGACTGTCTGCCTTAGTCCCCTCATCTATAAAGTGGGGTAATAGTATCCCTTATCTCCAGGGTTGTTGTGAGGCTAACATGACATAATATTTGTAAAGTATTTCACAAACTGTAAGGCACTATATAAATGTTAAATATTTGAGATGCTGATAGAACATACCATTGAAGATGTCTGATATACACAAAATGACAGACTGAAGCAAATTGCTAGCCTAAGATAATCTGGAAGGTAGATAGGAATGGTCTATCACATCAGGCTAGGAGCAGAGCGCAGTTCCACATGAGTCAAGCCAGGACTGACAGAATGGGAGTAAGCCTAAGGGGACTGAATATCACAAAGCTACTGAGGATCCCAGACTTCTCAATCCACAAATGCTGAAATCAGCTTCAAAGTTCAATGGGAAGGGTCTCTCACCTGACTGAGAGGAGAGCATGATCAGACCCCAACCCTAGCCCCAGGGCAGCTGCAGCCACTGCTGAAGTGGGGGTTGCTTCTGGAGACCTCAAAAGTCAAGTAATTTGCTGGGAAAATGAGCAAATGGGGAAAAGAAGCAAGCTATAGATTCTTACTTTGTCGGTGAAGAGATATTTTCTTACAGGGTTGGTGAAGAAGATTGAAATATACAGCCAGAAGAAGATAAAGCCAAAGCTCCTGCATATAAAGATTCTTCAGAAAAATATGAATTGGTCTCAAGCCATGGAGGAGCTCAAAAAGTACACTGAAAATCAAGTAAGAGAAGTAGAGGAAAAATTGGGAAGAGAAATGAAAGTGATGCAAGAAAATCATGAAAAACGAGTCAACAGTTTGCTAAAGGAAACCCTAAAAAAAATGCTGAAGAAACTAACACCTTTAAAATTAGACTAACCCAAATGGTAAAAAGGGTCCAAAAAGCTAATGAGGAGAAGAATGCCTTAAAAAGCAGAATGTGTCAGATGGAAAAAAAAAAAGGTCCAAAAGCTCACTGAAGAAAATCATTCTTTAAAAATTAGAATGAAGCAAATGGAAATGAATGACTTTATGAGAAATGAAGAAATTATAAAACAAAACCAAAAGAATGAAAAAATAGAAGACAATATGAAATATCTTATTGGAAAAACAACTGACCTGGAAAATGGATCCAGGAGACATAATTTAAAAATTATGGGACTGCCTGAAAGCCATGATCAAAAAATAGCCTAGATGTCATCTTTCAAGAAATTATGAAGGAAAACAGCTCTGAAAGTTTTACCAAAGGGTAAAATAGAAATGGAAAGAATCCACAAATTACCTCCTGAAAGAGATCTCAAAAAGAAAACTCCTAGGAATATTGTAGCCAAATTCCAGAGTTCCTAGGTCAAGGAGAAAATATTGTAAGTGGCTAGAAAGAAATAATTCGAGTATTGTGGAAATACAATCAGGATAACACCGGATTTAGCAGCTTCTACACTAAGGGATCAGAGGGCTTGTAATATGATAGGTCAAAGGAGACAGAATTAAAACCAAGAATCACCTACCCTGTAAAACTGAGTATAATGTTTCAAGGGGGAAAATGGAACTTCAGTGAAATAGAGGACTTTCAAGCATTCTTGTTGAAAAGATCAGAACTGAAAAGAAAATTTTTTCAAATACAAGAATCAAGAGAAGCATGAAAAGGTAAATAGGAAAGAGAAACCATAAGGGACTTATTAAAGTTGAACTGTTTACATTCCTACATGGAAAGATGATATTTGTAACTCATGCGACCTTTCTCAGTATTAAAATAGTTGGAGGTAATATATGTATGGGGAGAAGAGAGAGAGAGAGAGAAAGAGAGAGAGAGAGAGAGAGAGAGAGAGAGAGAGAGAACGAACACAGGGTGAGCTGAATATGAAGGGGTGATATCTAAAAAAGAAAATTAAGAATTGAGAAGAATACTAAGAGAAAGAGAGAGGTAGAATGTAGTTAATCATCTTACATGAAACAGGCAAGAAAGAGCTTTCACAATGGAAGGGAATAAGGGGAAGGTGAGAGGGAATATCTGAGCTTTCTTTTCATTGCATTTGGCTTCAGGAGGGAATAACATACACACTCAATTGGTATGGAAATTTATCTTACCCTACAGGAAAGCAGGGGAAAAGGGGATAAGAGAGCTGGGATAATAGAAGGGATGACAGATTGAGGGAAGGGGTAATTGGAAACAAATACTTTTGCAGAGGGACAGGTCAAAGGAGAGTATAAATAAATAAATGGAGGAAAGGACAGGATGAGGGAAATAAAGTTAATCTTTCACAACATGACTGTTGTGGTGGTCCTTTGCATGACCAAACATGTATAACCTATATCAAATTGCTTGGCTTCTTAATGAGGGTGGGCAGAGAGGGGGGAAGGGAGAGAATGTGGAACTCAGAGCTTTAAAAATGGGTAGGGGGCAGATGGAGAGAAAATTTGAAATTCAAAATTTTGTGGAAGTGAATGTTGAAAACTGAAAATAAATAAATTTATTTTTAAAAAAAGATTTCTAAGGGAGACTGTGAAGTGATAAAAGAAGAATGAATCTGGTGACCTAGGACAGAGCCTTGTGTGAGGAGGAGAGTATGAGAAGGGGGGGTCATTGACCATGTTACAAAGTACACCAAAGTCAAGGAAGATGAAGATTAAGACATTTCAATGTTTTAAGAGATTATTGGAAGTCTTGGAGAGAGTGTTTTATAGAGGTTAGAAGCCAGATTTCAAGGGTTGGAATGAATGGGAGGTGAGGCAGTTGAAACAGTGGATTACTCTCAGTATCTGGCAATGAAACAAAGGGAAGATTTGGGATGACAGACTGAGGAAATGGCATAGTCAAGTACAAGGGGTTTTGGTTTTTGTTTTCTTTTATTCTTTAATGATGGAAAAAACTCAAGCATGTTTATAGGCAGAGAAGAAGAAGCCAGTAAAAGTGGAAAGACTGAAGATGAGAGAGAACAAGAGAAAATTAAACTGGGTGAATGACAAGATGAGCTTTCAGAAGGGAAAGGAAGGGATCAAAAATATCTAAAATGAGTTGCTTATGCTTATTAAAACAAATTTAAGGCTTGTAAAATATTACACAATATTGGATGACATTTACGAAATTTCACAGCTCTTGCAGAGACTCTAAACTGCTTACTGCTTTAGAGACCCATCATTTAAACAGAAATATTCTCCCTGTGACATTATATGACTGCAAATCATTGAACATCATGGTATCAGAAGAATCACAACCACAAGTGACTCAAAAATAATGAAAATCGTAATATTAACTCATAAGGTATATAAAGCACATTCCTCACAATACCTCAGTAAGGTAAATAGGAAGAAGCACCAGATTTGGAACCAGTAAAAATCTGGGTTTGAATCCTTGCTCTGATACTGTGAGACAATGTACAAGTCCTAGGATCATATGTCTATAAAATGTGATTAATAATATTGCACTATGTCACAGGGTTGTTGTAAATAAATGCTTTGTATACCTTAAATTATGTATAAATATCAATTGCTGTTGTTATTGTCTTCATTTTACACATGGAAACTGAGGCTCAGAGAAATTGTGATTTATCCATGAGGTTGCACAGTTCGTGAATGTCAGCTCCAGAATTCGAATCCAAAGTTTTTTCCACTATCTCCTTTCGTACTGCCTGAAATTAGGTATGGTTGGTGTTAATAACAGTAATTAACATTTTCTATAGCAGTGTGCAGTTTTACAGCACTTTTCAGACATTACTTTAAGCCAAGTAGCCTGCAAAATATCAACAACAAATTACACACGAGAAGTAGAATAGAATTTTTTTTTTCAATGATATGCACAGCAAAAAAAGAAGGTGGGATGATTATGTTGCAAGAGATAAGGACAGACTCCTGGAGTACAGCATTGCACCATACTAACAAAAAATTCAAAGATAAAGAAAGATCTTCATAATGTTGAGTAGATCCTTTATATAAAACTGGGACAAATATCCCAGAGGACAGAAGGGTTCTGATGAGTTATGTTCAGCAGTGATGGAGGGGGTAGTGCCATGCTGAAAAGATCATACAGAGATCTTAAACATACAGAGATTACAAATATCAAAAATAAAAGTTATTCCAGTTTTTAAAAGCTCTTTTTGATGGACTTTTTAGTGTATGAGTCGGGAAAGATCAGGACTTTCGTTAATGTAGCCTAACTTGTGTATCATGATTTTTCTTAGTGGGTATTAATTTGACTTGTGACCTGATCAGAAATCTATGCCTAGAAAAAATGATAAGCTAGTCACAAAATAAAAGTGAGACAAAAACAATAAGCAGCCTATCAATTGTCAGTCCACACAGTACTGAGGGATTTAGAGGAACATAGCTAGGCAGGTGGATGGATGCTTTATGTAAGAGAAGACATGAATAAGAATAGCATGTGATGATGGATTGGCAGGTATGGGTTGTGATCTGTTATACCATTGAAGAAAATACTAACATTCATGAAATCAAGAGCTATCAAAGTATGCACATGTAAAGTAAAATAATCAACAGTCATACTTTTTCATTATTTTAAAAGTCTGAGAATTTAATTAACAAATAATTACCTTATTTCATAGGTATTCCCATCAGAACAACCTTAGATAACTCTACAACAGTTCAATATGCAGGTCTTCTTCATCAGCTGACTATGAAAGCCAAGAGTACAGTGCGAGATATTGATCCTCAGAATGACCTAACTTTTCTAAGAATCAGATCAAAGAAACATGAAGTCATGGTAGCCCCAGGTAATATAATATTCAGAATTTATTTTAAAAAATTTTTATTTTTAAGTTTTGGGTTTTTTTTTTTACATTTTTAGTTTCAAATTTTCTCCCTCCCACCAGACACTCCCCCACTCATTGAGAAGGCAAGCAGTTTGATATCAGTTATGCGTATGAAATCATGCTGTTAATCATGTTGCAAAAAAAGAAAAAAAGAAACAAAAGTAAAGTAAAGGGAGCTGAGTGGAGCCAAGTAGGCAGAGCAGAAGGACAATCTGTAGGAGCTCTCCCCCCACAGCCTATAAAATACTTGTAAAAAATGACTGAACAAAGTCCAGAGCAGCAGAAGCCACAAAATGACAGAGTGGAAGAGATTTCCAGCCCAAGGCAGCCTGGAAAGCCAACAGGAAAGGTCTATTGTACCAGGCTCAGAGCAGAGCACAGCCTGGCTTTGACTGTGTGGCACCACAGGAACAGAACTGGAGCAGGCTTCAGGGTGCCACCAGTAGCAGCTGTGATTCCCAGATTCCTCAACCAACAAACACCAGAAACAGCTTCAAAGGTCAGTAAGAAAGCTCTTTCACCTGGGTGAGAGGGAGCAGGGTCCTCCCCTAGCCATGGCCCCAGGTGGCAGCAGCATCAGCATGCATTTTTGGAGCCTTCAACCTAAAGACCCTAGGGGAATCAAGCTGCTGATCTGGGTCTCACCACTGAATGGTGGTCCTGGGATGAGGAGAAGCATGGTGGAAGCTGGTGGAAGCTCTGGAGAGGGAATTCTACTCACAGATCCTGGGCAGAAGAGTCTGTTGTATCTCCTAGACCAGAACGCAGGCCAGGAGAGGAGTGAACACCTCTTCATTGATTGTGCCACATTGGAGGAACTGAGATCTTACAGACCCTAAGAGTATACCCTACCCTTGACAAAGGACCCAAAAGTCTAGTAACTGGTTGGGAAAATGCCCAAAAAAGGGGGGAAAAATAAGACTATAGAAGGTTACTTTCTTGGTGAACAGATACCTTTTCCTATCCTTTCTGATGAGGAAGAACAATGCTTACCATCAGGGAAAGACATAAAAGTCAAGGCTTCTGTATCCCAAACATCCAAAATAAATATTCAGTTGTCTCAGGCCATGGAAGAGCTCAAAAAGGATTTTGAAAATCAAGTAAGAGAGGTGGGGGAAAAACTGGGAAGAGAAATGAGAGGGATGCAAGAAAAGTATGAAAAGCAGGTCAACACCTTGCTAAAGGAGGCCCAAACAATGCTGAAAAAAATAACACCTTTAAAAGTAGGCTAACTCAATTGATGAAAGAGGTTCAAAAAGCCAATGAGGAGAAGAATGCTTTAAAAAGCAGAATTAGCCAAATGGAAAAGGAGGTTCAAAAGCTCACTGAAGAAAATAGTTCTTTCAAAATTAGAATGGAACAGATAGAGGCTAATGACTTTATGAGAAACCAAGAAATCATAAAACAAAACAAGATAATGTGAAATATCTCATTGGAAAAACAACTGACCTGGAAAATAGATCCAGGAGAGACAATTTTAAAATTATGGGACTACCTGAAAGCCATGATCAAAAAAAGAGCCTACACACCATCTTTCATGTAATTATCAAGTAAAACCATCCTGATATTCTAGAACCAGAGGGTAAAATAAATATTGAAAGAATCCATCAATCACCTCCTGAATGAGATCCAAAAAGAGAAACTCCTAGGAATATTGTAGCCAAATTGCAGAGTTCCCAGGTCAAGCAGAAAATATTATAAGCAGCTAGAAAGAAACAATTCAAGTATTGTGGAAATACAATCAGGCTAACGCAAGATCTAGCAGCTTCTACATTAAAGGATCAAAGGACTTGGAATATGATATTCCTGAAGTCAAAGGAACTAGTATTAAAACCAAGAATCACCTGCCTAGCAAAACTGAGTGTAATACTTCAGGGGAAAAAATGATCATTCAATGAACTAGAGGACTTTCAAGCATATTTGATTGAAAGACCAGAGCAGAATAGAAAATTTGACTTTCAGTCACAAGAATCAAGAGAAGCATGAAAATGTTAACAGGAAAGAGAAATCATAAGGGAGTTACTAAAGTTGAACTGTTTACTTTCCTACATGGAAAGGTAATATTTATAACTCTTGAAACTTTTTTTAGTATTTGGGTAGTTGGAGGGATTACACACACACACACACACACACACGCACACACACACACACACAGAAGGTGGGGCACAGGGTGAGTTGAATGGGAAGGAATGATATCTAAAAAAATAAAATTAAAGGGTGAGAGAGGAATGTATTGGAAGGAGAAAGGGAGAAATGGAATGGGGCAAATTATCTCTTGTAAAAGAGGCAAGAAAAAGCTTTTCCAATGGAGGGGAAAATGGGTGAGGTGAGAGGGAAAGAGTGAAGCTTACTGTCATCACATTTGACTTAAGGAGGGACTAACATGCACACTCAATTTGGTGTGAAAATCTATCTTACACTACAGGAAAGTGGGGGAGAAGGGAATACATGGGGTGGGGGTATGATAGAAGGAAAGGCAGATGGGAGGAGGGAGTAATTAGCAGTAAACACTTTAGGGAGGGACAAGGTCTAAAGAGAGAATAGAGTAAATAGGGGGCAGGATAGGATGGAGTGAAATATAGTTAGTCTTTCACAACATCACTATCATGGAAGTCTAGCAAAACTATATATACATAGCCTATATTGATGCTTGCCTTCTCAGTGGGAATGGGTGGGGAGGCAAGGAAAAGAAGTTGGAACTCAAAGTCTAAAGAATGAATGTTGAGAATTGTTTTTGCATGTAACTGGGAAATAAAAAATGCCGGTAATGGGGTATAGAAATCTATCTTGCCACACAAGAAAAGTAATAAAATGGGAATAAGGGAAGGGGAGGGGTGTGATAGAAGGGAGGGCAGATTGGGGGAAGGGGTAATCAAAATGCATGGTGTTTTGCAATGGGGAAGGGGCAAGATGATGAGAAAATTTGAAACTCAAAATCTTCTGGAAACGAATGTTGAAAACTAAAAATAAATAAATAAATTTAATGAAAACAATGAAAAAAAGTAAAGTAAATATATACATATGTATATATATATATATATATGTATATGTATATATATATGTATATATGTATATGATTCATTCCGTACTTGAGTTCTTCAGTGCTCTTTCTCTGGAGGTAGATAGCATTTTTTTTATCATGAGTTCTTTGGAATTATCTCAAATCATTGTATTGATTACAGTAGGCAATCCTTTCACAATTGATCATTGTTACAATAATCCTGGTACTTTGTATAATGTTCCCCTGGTTCTACTCACTTCAATTTGTATCAGTTCATTTAAGTCATCCGAGGTGTTTCTGAAATTATCCTGCTCATCATTTCTTATAGCACAATAAAATTCCATGATAATCAATTATGACAGCCTGTTTGGCCATTTCCCAACGGATAGGCATCCCCTCAATTTCCAGTTCTTTACCACCACAAAAAAACAAAGGCTATAAATATCTGTGTACATATAAGTACTTTTCTCTTTTCTTTGTTCTCTTTGGCATACAGACCTAGTTGTGGTATTTCTGAGTTAAAGGGTGTGCAAAATTTGATAGCCCTTTGTGTATACTGCAAATTGTTCTTCAGAGTGGTTGGACCAGTTTACAATTCCACCAACAGTACATTAGTGTCTGAATTTTTCCATATCTCTCCCATTATAGGTCATTTTCCTTTTCTGCCATGTTAGTCAATCTAATAGGTATGGGGTACTACTTCACAATTGTTTGACTTTGTATTTCTCTAAAAATTGTGATTTAGATTTTTATTTCTTCTTCTGAAAACTGCCCATTCATATCCTTTGACCATTTGTCAGTTGGGGAATGGCTCATTTTTTTTTTTTTATAAATTTGACTCAGTTCCTTGTATATTTGAGAAATCAGATCTTTTACAGAGAAACTCCCTATAAATTTTTCTCATTTCCTGCTTTCCTTCTAATTTTAGCTGCATTGATTTTCGTTGTACAAAAAAAGTTCAATTTCATACAATCATAATTATCCATTTTACTTTCTATGATCCTTGCTATCTTGTTGGTCCTAAACTTTTCCCTTCTCCATATGATAGGATTTTTCCCATGCTTCCTCAGTTTACTTATGATATCATCCTTTATCTTTAAATTATGTATCAATTTTTACTTTATCTCAGTAGTATGTGTTGGAGATGTTGGTCTATACCTAGTTTCTGCCAAATTGCTTTCCTAGTTTCCTAGAAATTTTTTGTCAGATGGTAAGTTTTTGCCCCCAAAACTTGTTTTATTAAACGCTAGGTTACTATATTCATTTTCTGCTCCACCACTCTCTATTTCTTAGCCAGTACCAGATTGTTTTTATCGTTACCATTTGTAATATAATTTGAAGTCTGTTACTGCTAGGCCACCCTCCTTCACATTTTATGTAACTGATTCCCTTGATACTTTTCACCTTTTCTGTATTCAAATTAATTTTGTTGTTATTTTTCTAGTTCCATAAAATAATGTTTTGGTAGTTTAATTGGTATGACACTGGATAAGTAAATTAATTTCAGTGTTTTGTAATTGTATTCCTATAGTCCCTGGATTTGTCTTGACAAGTAGACTCCCAATTATTTCACATTTTCCAGTTATTTTAAATGGAATTTCTCTTTCTATGCCTTCTTCTGGGTTTTTTTGGTAAGATAATAGAAATGCTAACAATTTATGTGGTTTTATTTGATATCCTGAAACTTGCTAAAGTTATTGTTTCAGTTAGTTTTTCAGTTGATTCTCTAGAGTGCTTTGATCGAATACCATCATATCATCTGCAAGGAGTGATAGTTTTGTTTCCTCATTGCCTGTTCTTATTTCTTCAATTTCTTTTTTTTTTTTGTCTTATTGCTTTTGCAAAAATTTCTAATATAACATTTAATAATAGAGGTGATAACGTGTATCCTTGCACCACCCTGATCTTATTGGGAAGGCTTCTAGTTTATCTCCATTACAGATAATGCTTGCTCTTGATTTTAGATAGATATTTATTATGCAGTCATTTTGGTCATGTCCATTTCTATGTGACCCTATTTTGGGCTTTCTTGGCAAAGATACTAGAGTTGTTTGCCATTTCCTTCTCTAGCTTATTTTATAAGTAAGAAAACAAGGTTAAATTACTTGCCCAGGGTCATAACATCTAGTGAGTCTCTTTTGTTGGATTTGAATTCAGTCCTTTTTGACTCCAGGTCTGGTTCTCTATCCATCGATTCCTATGTTTTCTGGTGTTTTTAATAAGAAAGGGTGTTGTATTTTGTCAAAAGTTTTTTTTTCTGTATCTATTGAGATAATCGTGATTTTTGTTGTTTTTATTATTGATATGATTGGTTATACTGATAGTTTTCCTCTTACTGAACCCACCATTTCTGGTATAAGTCCCACCTGGTCATAGTGTATGATCTTTGTGATATATTGCTGTAATCTCCTTGCTAGTATTTTATTTAAAATTCTTGCATTGATATTAAGGAAATTGATATAGTTTTCTTTCTCTGTGTTTGTTCTCCGTGGTTTAGGTATCAAAACCATATTTATATCATAAGAGAAATTTGATATAACTCCTTCTTAACCTATTTTTTTAATAGTAGTAATGGAATTAATTGTTCCTTAAATGGGTAGAGTTCATTTGTAAATTCATCTGATCCTGAGGATTTTTTTCTTTTTTCTTTGTAAGTTTTTTATTCATTTTAAACTTAAATACAAATGAAAAAAGAAAAGAAAAAGAACATTTCCATGTATACAGCCAAAGTAAGAGAAAATTCAATATAAAACAATAAAATTCTATTACAAGAAAATCTATTTAATAAATTCTACACATTGTTTTCAAAGCTACCCAATTTTTCTTTGTTTTGTAGGTTTCCTTTTGTTCTCTGCTATATAGTTTTTACTTTATTTCTGCCCCACCCTAAAGAAGGCTACAATTAAACATGGATAGATAAATAGAAATATAGATATCTATAAGCATATACATGTATACACATGCGCTCATGCATATATGTGTAAGACTGTACTATGCATGTTTCTACTTGTCATCTCTTTCTGTGGAATTAGATAGCATCTTCCTTCATTGGTCCAAGTTTTTCCATGTTCTTCAGAATCAGTCAGCTCATCATTTCCTGTATCACAGCAGTATTCCACCACAGTTACATCCTGTCTGAGAGACTGTCCATTAACTCCCTCCCCCTACTTTTCTGCATTCCTTCTATTCTTGGCTACGTTGGTTTTATTTATTCAAAAATTAATTGAAAATTCACCAGTGATCTTACCTCATAATATAATTTAAGGTCTGATACTGCTGAATCTTCCTTTACATTGTTTTTTCCCTGATTTCTTTGAAAATCTTGACCTTATGTTCTTCTAAATTAACTTTGTTAATATTTTTTCTAACTCAGATAACTTTTAGTAATTGATTTGGGATGGCATTGAATAAACAGATTATTTAGGTTAAATTGTCATTTTTAAAAATTATATTGACTTTACCTACCCATGAGCAATAAATATTACTCCAATTTTTGAATCTGACTTTATTTGTATAAAAAGTCTTTTATGTTTATGTTCATATAGTTCCTGTGTCTGTTTTGGTAGATATTTTATGATACCTGGTTATTTTAATGGTCTAAAACAATATTGAATAATGTTAGTGACACCTTATATGCTTTCCCTAGTTTTCTCTTTTCATTAAATATATTTTAATTTTAACTTTATCTCAAATCATGATTAGTACCCCTGCTTTTTTTACATAATAAATTCTATACTGGGCCTTTATTTTATCTTTGTGTGTATCTCTCATTTTTATTGTGTTTTCTGAAAGCAACAAATTGTCAAATTCAAATTTTAATCTACTCTCTATTGTCTTCTTTCACATTGTAAGCTATAATTATTTGTTGTATGTTTCTGTCCTTCCTATATTTGCCCACTAGCATGAGCTCACTGAAGGCTTGTTTGGTTTCTTTTTCTAAGATAAAATTTTCTATAGTTTTTTTTCCTTAATATTCAAATATTTTATTTCTTCTGTTAATTTGGGCAATTTATATTTTTTGGACACATTCAGCCACTTTTATTGACTATCAGGTTTTTGTTTTTTGTTTTTTGTTTTTTTTCCTGGAAAGCTTTTTACTGTAAGTGGAGTGGGATAGCTGGAAACAGTTTAGATGATTCCAGTTTTGTTAGCAACATCTAAAGCATCATAGGCTGGGGCAAGTTGAACATAGGCCCTCTTCGTCCCATCAGGCTGGATCAGTGGCTGACCTTGACCACGTCGATGCCATACATTTTTTTTACCTCCTGCTTGATCTGATGCTTATTGGCCTTGACTTCCACAATGAAGACTAGAGTGTTGTTGTCCTCAGTCTATTTCATAGCAGGCTTAGTGGTCAAGGGAAACTTAATAATGGCAAGTGATCAAGCTTGTTTCTCCAAGGGGCCCTTTTCAAAGGGTATTTGTACTGCTTCCAAAGTCTTAGTGTCTTGGGTCTCTGGAGGGTGTGGGATGTTTGGATCTTCTTCTCTTTATGGTTAAGGGCATCCTTCAAAACTTCCTTCTTAGCCTTTCGGCTTGTGCCTTGGTGAGGGTGGGGGGGGGCGGTACAACGGCTTCCTTCTTCACCTCCAGTGCCATCTTGGGGGAAAGGGTTGACTATCAGTTTTACTGGCATATAATTCTGGGCTTAGTCAAGAAGACCTGATTTCAAATCCAGCCTCAGACACTTACGAGTTCTGTGACTCTGGACAAATTACTTAACCCTGTTTGCTTCAGTTTCTTCATTTATAAAAGGAACTAGAGAAGGATGTGGCAAACCATTCTAGTATTTTTGTCAAGAAAATCCTAATGGAGTTACAAAGAGTCATACATAAGTGAAATGACTGAATGACAAAATATTTTTTCTAGAGTTTTTCAGAAGTATAAATTAATTTCATTGCTCTGTAGTTTGGAGTCCAAAATTTTCTATTTTGAAATTCAGGACAATTTTTTCTCATCCAATTTTATAATATTTCTTACAATCTCTCCAATTTTTCAAAGATTACCAACTATGGCTAAGTAATCACATCTACCAGTCATTTTAGTATTCTAGGATTTAGTGCACATGGGCCTATTGACTTGAAATCATCAAGAGCAGATATGTGCCCTCTTATTCTATCTTTTATATATTGAACTTACATCAACCTCCTACTAGCCATTTTTGTCATTTTCAATCCAAAGATCTTTCCACTTGGAATAAAAAACAGGAACAGACTAAGCCATTCTACCTTATCTGCCTCATCAATTGTTACTATAATTCCAATCATACTGAACAGCAGTCTTTTTTTCTTTGTTGATGCTTTTTTTTCTTTTAACCAATTAACTTTAAACACTTTTCATGGTCCTTAGCTTTCCTTATTAACCTCAACTCATTTCAAGGTTGCACCATGCTTTGGTCGTCATTTTCTAGTAATTGCCTTTGTTTCCATCTTTTGTACATGACTTAGAAATCTAAGTTCATTGATGAGTGCTCCTTGAATCCATATTGATATCTTTAGACATCTTTTCCTACTCATTATAATTCTTTTACTTGTGACTTCAGAATTTTATTCTTGAGGGCCTTCTAAACATTCTGAGCTGAATTCCTTGTAGAATTTTAGTCCATGATATCCTATCTAGCTGTTCCATGAACCCCTTAGAATTTGCTGTCCCCAAAACTAGTGTCTATCAGATTCTATCTATGTAT
The DNA here is from genome assembly GCF_028372415.1 of Notamacropus eugenii. Taxonomy (NCBI): domain Eukaryota; kingdom Metazoa; phylum Chordata; class Mammalia; order Diprotodontia; family Macropodidae; genus Notamacropus; species Notamacropus eugenii. The sequence goes on along the minus strand of NC_092872.1, from coordinate 675,244,017 downwards.
CTCTATCATAAATTCTAAAGTGCACTATGCCCCAGATTTTCATCATTTGTACTCCATCAACTACTTCCTCTTTATTGGTGATAAAATAGACATTAATGCAAGTCAAGGAGCTATTCTGGTTTTATCAAAGTTAGAGCTCTAACAGAAGTCTGAATAATTATGATGTTTTCTAAACTCTCTATCATTTATTTCCGGTTCGGTGTGGTCCATGTCATATTCTGAAGACAATACCAATCATATTTATCACCAATATGTTTTCCTCCTTTAGTTCTTTAATTTCTTCACAGAAGTAGATCTTCTATATATACAGTGCTATTCCATCCACTCTACTTTTTTAGCTCTCTTCTCATTTGAGTAATGTATTTGTTCTAGAACTGTATTCTACTCATGAACCTCAACCCAACGTGTCATTTATATCATTGAGATCAAATTTGCATCTTTATATTGGAAACTCTAGGTCACCTTACTTGTTTTTATATATTTCATACTTATTTTGTATATTCCTGTAGAGAGACATTTAAGGCCATTTTGAAGGTTCCTTTCTTGGATTTTGTTTACTACAAATTTCTGGGATTTTATTGCTATTCTTGTTCCTATGTAGCACCTACTTTGTCTATGGTCCCTAGCTTGGTGGATATACTTAGGCAGTTTTCTCCTTCCCTATTCCTTTTCAGTTTAAAGCCCTTTTGAATGCATGTATAAGACCCTCCAAGACACCGAGGTCTCTCCTGACTCCCATTTCCTCATTCTTTCTACTACATCATGCTGCCTCTGGAATCACTTAACTCCAGATGGTCTTTGTCTCTCTATCTTTGGTAGAAAGGCTTTGGACTAACTCTTTGAGCTCTAACATTTCATTTCCAGTAAAAGAGTTTGGGAAGTCTTCAGTGAACCTTAGCTTTGATCAGTAGAATTAATTTTCCTCAGTTGCATTATATTGTAAGAAATGGTGTTAACACATTTCAAGTGCATCAGTCTCACTCAGTTTTAATACATAAAACTTCAGACATAATGAAATTTATTAAATCAGGACAAAGAGGAATAGAAGAGGTCACAAAGAAAAAAAAAATTCTCAAAGCATTCCCACCAGAGCAAAACCTTATGAATATAAAGTGACCATCAAGGTCCATAGCTGGCCACAGTTCTTGGAAAGCCCTTTAGAGATCTTCTATTATAACCCCCTCATTTACAGGAAAGGAAACTTTTGGTCAGTAAGATGGTAATTTGCAGAGCTGGAACTGGAGGCCAGGTCTCATGACTCCCTTTTTAATTAAAAGCTTTCAGTTCAATCAGTTGGAGAATTTTTGGTCATGGGGAAACATTTCAAGTTTCATAACAGGTTTCATTTTATTCAAATATATTTTATACTTCAGAAATGTGTATTTGTAAAACCAAGGATATACGTAAACCAAGGTTATTACTATGCAGTGTTTAAAATTTTGATGACAATTAAATGTATACTGAATTAAATTACCATAATCCTGATGCTTTTAAATACATTTTGTAAACTATCAGAAGATTAGCTGAGCTTTTTATATTTTATCCAGTTGTTCCATCATTATTTAAACATAGGTAGGCTTTTCAAGTTGCATTGAGCCAGGTAAATGTCAAATCAGTATAAATAGTCGTTGGCAATTAATACAGTTTTTAAGATTAACTAAAATTTGCCTTTTTTTTTTTTTTTTTTACAGATAAGGAGTATCTTCTGATTGTCATTCAGAATCCAACTGAATAAACCTGGAATAACAAATTTGACAATAATGAACCTAAACTGCTTTTAACAAATTCCTTCTTTTTCTAAAATTGTATTCCTTCCTTAAGGAGATTTTAATATACTTAGCTACTTTTATATTGAATCTGTTTCTATTATTCCACTTATTTTCTTTTGATTATATTTTAAAAGTGTTCTTTACCAATATAATGCATTTATCAGATTCCAGTGTGTCCTTTCATAGATGTAGTATAATAAAATTAATATATAGAATATCTTCTCTAAATTTTTTCTTTGCTAATATTTAAAGCTTGAACATTTCTAGGAAGTAATCATTCTTAGAATATAGTTATTTGAGCTTAATGGTTTTTTTTAATAGTTAAGTAAAGTAGATGTATAGTTAAAATATCCCATTTCAGAAGACTTCCCTGATTACTGGTTGTCTAAAGAATAAAATTCAAATACTGTTTTGTACCTGTAGATTTTCACAGTAGATTGCATCCTACATATATATTTTATTGCTTTTCCCCCTATAGATACCCTCCATCAGTTGCACTCCAATACTGCTGCCCTGAAAACATAGGGTTTATTCCTGCTTTTTATAACCTTTGTTGTTCTTTAGTTTCAGTCATGTCCAATTCTTTGTGATCCCATTTGGAGTTTTCTTGGCAAAGATGCTGGAGTGATTTGTCACTTTCTTCTCCAGTTCATTTTACAGATGAGGAAACTGAGGCAAAGAAGGTTCAGTGACTGAAGCTAGGAAGTTTCTAAAGCCAGATTTGAACTGAGGAAGATGAGTCCCAGCACTCTATCCATTGTGTCACTGCCCTATAGCAATCTAGAACAACCCTTTTCCCAAATACAAAGTTTCACTCACCCTTCTGCATGCACCTCAAGCCTCGTGACTCCTTGAAGCCTCTACTAACCTTTTAGTCTCTACAAACTCTGAATTTCTCTTGCCTGCAGCATTCTTTTGGCACTGTACACTTTTGTTATTTAGTATCTCATTGTGATTTAACTAAAATTGGTCCTTAGAGTGCATCTCCCTTCCCCTGGAGATTCTGAGCTCCATGAGGGGAATCTTGCTGCCTCCTTTTTATTTTCCTTTATGCTTAACACAGTACTGAACACCTAGGACACATCAAATAGATACTGAGTTGAGTGGAATTATGTAGAATCATGGAATTCCTGTTGTGTTGTGCTATTAATTTTCCAATGTGTGCTTATTATATGGAAAAATAGCAATTGATATTTATATCACTAATGTTTTCAAAGTACTTTTGAACTTCACAAAAACTCTGTGAGGGTAGGTACCATAGAGATTATCCTTATTACAAATGAGGAAACTGAGGACTAGAGTGCTAAAAAGATTTTTTTATGTGCTTGCGCAGGTAATATCAGAGGCAGGATTTGAACCAGATTTTAATAGTGCTGATTGTAGAAGCAAGCACACTAGCACACAGGGTGGGCTGCTAACACAGGTTCTTTTGATCTGCTTTGCTAAAGGAAAAACAATTATTAAAGGGACCAATGCTCTTACTTTAATCAAACATTTTTAAATAATTCATTAATTCAGTGGTAGGTCAGCACCCTGAACACAGAAAATAATAAGCAGAGAAATTAGCATGAAGGTTCAACATACAGAGTGCTTGCTGTCAGAACAAAATAATACAACCATCTACACATACCACCAAATGGAAGAGTACAAACCTCTGAGTAGTTAGGGGGTTCTTAACAAATGGCTACTCAAGAGTCCTATCCAGGGAATCAAAAGATCCTTCTCATAAGTGAACCCCTGAAGCAAAATACCAACCTCCCAGTATATATAGCAGTCTCAGCTCCTGATTGGCTCAGAGCCAGTAGGCACAAAATCTATGTGACTCAGCACAGCTGCAAACCATCAGGGTTGAAAGGAGATCAATCCAATCCTAGGAAGCTGAATTCCAGAAAGAAAACAACAAAAAATCCCACTTAGCTTGGGCTTACACTGACCACACCCAGATATTTATCCCCACATCTCTTTCCAGAATCCAGGTCCAAGACTCCAACCTATTCTACTTTTCAGCTTAGCTCTAAGCTAAAACTGCTTTAAAGATTTATTTGTTAGGGGTGGAGCCAAGATGGCAGAGTATAAGGATGGACCCGCTCTTAGTTCTACCCCCAAAGCCCATAAAAATACCTGTAAAAAATGACTCTAAACAAATTCTAGAGCAGCATAAGCTGCAAAACGACAGAATGAAAGAGATTTCCACTCAAAGACAGCCTGGAAGGCTGACGAGAAAGGTCTATCGCTCTGGGCTTACAGCAGAGCACAACCCACAGAATGCAGTCCAGCCTTGGTCATGCAGCTGAGCAGGGACAGGACTAGAGCAGAAAGAAGCCCAGGCAGCAGCTGTAGTTCTGAGATTTCTCACCCCACAAATGCCAAAGACAGCTTCAAAGGTCAGCAAGAAAGTGCTTTCACCTCCAGGAGAAGGGAACAGGATCTGGTCCTGGCAGCAGTGGTAGCTGTGGCAGAGCATCCATTTTAGGAGCCCTCGGCCTAAATCCCCTGGGGGAATCAAGAGGCTGATCTGGATCTCTCAGCCCTGAGTGGGAGCCCTGAAGTGAGGAGGAGCATGCTGGCATGGTGGAGCAGGAGGTGGCTGTGGAGAAGGAACTCCACTTGCAGATTCTGGGAAGAAAAATTCTATTGCACTGGTCTCAGAGTAGAGTGCAGCCCAGCTTTGGCTGCACCAAGTGAGCAGGCCTCAGGGGTGGAATCCCCAGCAATGGCAGCAGGTGCTGCGGTTCTCAGATTGCTCAACCCACAAACACCAAAGACAGCTTCAAAGATCCTAGGCAGAAGAGCTTATGGTATCAGACCAGACAGCAGGTCAGGAAAGGAGTAAACACCTCTCCCTTGATTGTGCCACATTGAAGGAACTGAGAACTTACAGCCCCCAGAGTATACCCTCCTCGTGACAAAGGACTCAAAAATCAAGTAACCAACTGGGAAAATGGCCCAAAAAAGGGGAAAAAAAATAAGGTTATAGAAGGCTACTTTCTTGGCGAACAGGTATTTTTCTTCCATCTTTTCAGATGAGGAAGAAAAATGCTTACCATCAGAGGAAGACCTAAAAGTGAAGGTTTATGCATCCAAAATCTCCAAAATAAATATGCAGTGGTCTCAGGCCATGGAAGAGCTCAAAAAGGATTTTGAAAATCAAGTAAGAGAGGTGGAGGAAAAATGGGAAGAAAAATGAAAGCGATGCAAGAAAATCATGAAAAGTGAGTCAACAGCTTGCTTAAGGAGACACAAAAAATGCTAAAGAAAATAAAACCTTTAAAAATAGGCTAACTCAGTTGGCAAAAGAGGCCCAAAAAGCCAATGAGGAGAAGAATGCATTAAAAAGCAGAATTAACCAAATGGAAAAGGAGGTTCAAAAGTTTACTGAAGGAAATAGTTCTTTTAAAATTAGAATGGAGCAGATGGAAGCTAATGACTTTATGAGAAACCAAGAAATGACAAATCAAAACCTAAAGAATGAAAAAATGGAAGACAATGTGAAATATCTCATTGGAAAAACAACTGACCTGGAAAATAGATCCGGGAGAGACAATTTAAAAATTATGGGACTACCTGAAAGCCATGATCAAATAAAGAGCCTAGACATTATCTTCCATGAAATTTTTAAGGAACACTGCCCTGATATTCTAGAACCAGAGGGTAAAATAAATATTGAAAGAATCCACTGATCACCTCCTAAAAGAGATCCAAAAGAGAAACTCCTAGGAATATTGCAGTCAAATTTCAGAGTTCCCAGGTCAAGGAGAAAATTTTGCAAGAAGCTAGAAAGAAACAATTTGAGTATTGTGGAAATAAATCAGGATAACACAAAATCTAGCAGCTTCTTTGTTAAAGGATCGAAGGGCTTGGAATAGGATATTCCAGAAGTCAAAGGAACTGGGATTAAAACCAAGAATTACTTACCCAGCAAAATCGAGTATAATACTTCAGAGGAAAAATGGTTATTCCATGAAATAGAGGACTTTCAAGCATTTTTGATGAAAAGACCAGAGCTGAATAGAAAATTTGACTTTCAAACATAAGAATTAAAAGAAGCATGAAAAGGTAAACAGGAAAGAGAAATGCCAGGGGACTTACCAAAGTTTAACTGTTTACATTCCTACATGGAAAGATCATATTTGTAACTCTTGAGATTTTTCTCAGCATTAGGGTAGTTGGAGGAATTATGTACATAAAGACAGAGGGCACAGGGTGAGTTGAATATGAAGCGATGATATCTAAAAATATAAAATTAAGGAGTGAGAGAGGAATATATGGGGAGGAGAAAAGGAGAAATAGAATGGGAGCAAATTATTTCACATAAAAGAGGCAAGAAAAAGCTTTTTCAGTGGAGGGTAAGGTGGGGGTGAGAAGGAAAGAGTGAACTCTCATCACATTTGGTTTAAGGAGAGAATAATATGCACACTCAATTGGGGATGAAAATCTATCTTACACTACAGGAAAGTAGGGGAGAAGGAGATAAGTGGGGTATAGGGGAGATGATAGAAGGGAGGGCAAATGGAAGGAGGGTGTAATTAGAAATAAACACTTTTGGGGAGGGACAATGTCAAAAGAGAGAATAGAATAAATGGGGGACAGGATAGGATGGAGGGAAATATAGTTAGTGTTTCACAACATGACTATTATGGAAGTCTTTTGCATAGCTACTCATGTATAGCCTATATTGAATTGCTTACCTTCACAGTGAAGATGTATGGGAGGGAGGAAGGGAGAGAAGTTGGAACTCAAAGTTTTAGGAATGAATTTTGAGAATTGTTTTTGCCTTCAGCTGGGAAATAAGAATACAGCTAATAGGGTATAGAAATCTATCTTTCCCTACAAGAAAAGAGAGAAAATGGGATTAAGGGAAGGGATGGGTACGATAGAAGGGAGGACATATTGGGAGAAGAAGTATTCAGAATGCATGGTGTCTTGGGGTGGGGGGAGAGGAGAGATGGGGAGAAAATGTGGAACTCAAAATCTTGTGGAAATGAATGTTCAAAAGAGAAAGAGAGAGAGAGGGAGGGAGGGAAGAAGGAAGGAAGGAAGGAAGGAAGGAAGGAAGGAAGGAAGGAAGGAAGGAAGGAAGGAAGGAAGGAAGGAAGGAAGGAAGGAAGGAAGGAAGGAAGGAAAGGAAGAAAGAAAATACCCCTTCACCAAAAAAAGACTTATTTGTTTTCACTTGAGCAATGGAATCAAACAACTCCTATCTTAAAGGTTGCTCATAGATAAATTCTCTCTTGCATCTAAAAGGAGGAGGGAAGCAGTTCAAGCTGCTGACAGATTTTATGTTCAATGTGTGGTTTAGGCTCAGTTTATTCCACCTTTGGAAACCATCATCTAGTCCATCTCCATCTTTTCACCAAACAGTGAAAGAGACTTTATCAAATGCTTTGCTGAAATATAAGTATATTGTGTTAAAAGCATTTCCTTTATCTGTTTAGTTATACTTTCAAAAAAGGAAGTCAGGTTTCTCTGGCATGACCTTCTTGGCAAAGTCATGTTGTCTTTTACTATCTATTGCTTCCTTTTCTAAGTACTCATGAGCCAGCCCCTTAATATATGCTAGACTCTGAGCTACTTAACTTTTTTTTTTTTTAACCAGTGAGTTAAATAAAGACTTCTAGCAAAGACAGTGTTGGGGCACGTCTGATTCATACTCTTTGCAATTTAGGTCCCTGTTGCAATGAAATACTCTTAAGTTGTTCAACAGTAAACCAAAGGAAGTTTACTTAGTATAGAAATTCTATTCAATAAAGATATTGCAGCACTTAGCTAGGGTAGAAGTGGTTCCCCTCATCTCCTTATATACACTTGTCTGGTCTTCAGGATAAGGTATGGTGATATGAAGCCTTTGGCCATCTGTAAAGTCTATAAGACCCGAACACAATTTAGGTTGCGTTTCTTCTGACCTTAGGTAAACAATAAGTCACATCAGTCTTATAAGAAGCCACCAGGAATTTAAGTGAAGGACAGTCAAGTCCTGGGGACAACACTGTTGCTTTTCAGAGTTAGACTAGATGGGGATGAGGAATGCTGTCAGATAATGGAACTATCACAGATGGCAATATGAAAGGTAATAGCTGAGTTCAGCTCCCCAGAAAAGATGAAAAGGTCACCAGATGAAGGAATGAGTCAATAAAACCAAAGGGAAACTGAGTTTCACTGATCCTGTCCAGGACTGAAGAAAAAGAAAACCAGGAGCTAGGTACCAGATAGGACTGAGTCAATATGAGCTCAGCCTTAGCCTGCCAGATGCTAAGTAGGGAACAAAACAATTCCATATTTGTCCCTGAAGTAATTGGAGGTATCTAAAATTTGTTCATATCTAGTTTCAGTGTTTTATTGATTGACTCTACAATAGTAAAGAAGCCATTCCCTCTTGATAAAAATATCAGGGCATAGAGCATATTGTTAGTCACATTAATCAGGCAGTTGAGTGGTGTGGGACATTCTTCTTATACTGGAAAATGAGAAAAAACGCTGAGGACATTGGCAGTGAGTCATCAGGAAATATAGGCAGAAGTCATAGATTGAGTTGGATAATAGAGGCTTGTCGCAGGTATCAGTCCAGTTTCCTGTCTTGGCCAAAATTGCAGAAAAGGATAATCAGGGCATTTTTTAAATTTAACAATTTAATCTAGACTTAGAAAACTGCACAACAGAGGTTCGCAGTTTAGTATAAATATTTTTCTTCTTTGTTTACTAAAATATTTGTGTTTATTGAGGTTTCTAAAATTCTTAAGAAAAAAAGAAAATTTATATTAAAAGCTGTAATGAATCCTTATTAAATCTGCAGATGACAGAAAGCTAGGAGAGATGGTGAATATATTGAATGGCAAAGAATCCCAAAGGAAATTGGTAATTTAAAATAGGGAGTGTCAAACTGCAACCCAAGGAGCAAATCTGGCCAGTTGCTTGTTTTGTATAGCCAGTGGTTTTAAACAGTTCATGGATAAACAGCCCACAGGTTGTAGTTTGTCAACTCTTGGGTTAAAATATTATGTTAAGTGCAATATGATGAAATTTGATAGTGGTAGTAAATGTTATCATTATATAGGAAATTTGTGTCTTCTAACAAGGTATTATATGCCCTTTTTGGGTAAGAATGTCTCTTCAGTTGAGTTACAGAATCCATAAACCCAAGGTGGAAAATGGGTATAAACAATTGCTAGCCTCCTCTGTTGAATAAATCAAAGACTTAAAAATGTATTTAAGTTCAGAAGAGGCAAAATGCTTTGAACTACTGGTAAAAATGAAATGACTCTATATGGGGAGCATCCTGACATTGGTTGAAGAGAATTATTCATTTCCTTTCGGACTTGCCAATTTTGAATGCAGGATTCTAATAGCAGGTCAGTCTAGTGGTAGAATAGTTCCATCTAAAGAAAGTCTTCACCATCACCATACAATTTCACCCCCCTTTGCCAGAAGAAAACCTTATAACCTTCAAAAAGATTTGGATTTTCTGTCTTTGTGGTAAGATTATCCCTGAAATAGCTGATGGCGATATCTTCACCAGTAGCTGAAGACAAAACAACACACCAAGAAAAGACCCTTGGAACCCAGTGAACAGTATTCTTCATAGGAACTACATGAAGACTCCAGCAAGGGAAAAAAGGACTTCCATCTAATCAGTTGTTACAAGTAACCCCTTTGCCACAAAAGAGCTTACTTGAGCTTGAGAACATTTTCTCTTGGACTCTTGTAATAGTAACTTAATGGAAACATTTTTCTCCTTCATTAATAGACTCATATCATCTGCTTAAATCACCTGAATGTCTAAGTCACATGTGGTGGGAGGAGCTTGCTGAATAGGCAGAACAGGAAGGGTGAAGCAGAACTGGAGGAAGAGAGTGAATGTGGCAGGCAGGTGGGGCAAGGCTTAGGCTCCTGCTTGTGAAAAGGCCCTGGCTGGGGGGGGGCGGGGAGACTTGGGAATGGTTTTGTTCCCTGCAATGATTATGTTTATTAACTTCTTGATCACCAGAACAGATTTTACCTTCTCGTTCTGAGATGTGGCTTTCTGGTGTCTAAATAAATGTTTTTCTTCTGCCTTCTATAGAGAGAGTTTGAGATCGTCACCACCAGTGCTGTGAATATTGTCTTGGTGATACATTTGGTGTCATGAACAGGATCACAGAGTATAAAATCTCTATTTAGAGGCAGAAAGTAGAATCCTAGGTTGGAGCAATTTAACTTTTTCATGGCTAGCCAGAGAATGGTACAAGAGCACAGGACCCTGTGGAAACTAAGAAGCGAAGTTACAGGAAGGGGAACTTGTTGATGTGGAAAGGTGTTTGCAAAGAATACCAATAAAACCAGGGAAGGAGTTGTCAGGGGTACATCCAAGAGGCTGGATTTTTATTAACGGATTACCATAGTATGTGTAAAAAGAGACAAGCTGCTTAAGGAAAAAATTCAGATGGAAAAAGAGTTAACTAGTTGGCATGGGAATTCTCAGCCTTCAGGCTCTCCTTTACAAGAGCAGTCTGAGGGGTCTGAGGCAGAAGGAAAGGATGTTGGCTCAGAAGAAAAAGCTGAAGGCTGACAAAAGAAATGTGCATATGACCTTTGTACAGACCCAGCCTAGTTGCCACAGTGACCAAAGAATTGAAAAAAATTTTAGAGGGAGAAGATTCTCAGGCAGAAGCATGTCCAATAGTAAGGAAGAAACAGGAGAACCAAGGAGGAACACAATGCTTAAGAAAATAATTGAAGATTTTACTCAGCAGGAAATCACAGAAATTTTGAGATGGTTCACCCAAAGGATGGGAGAATCATGAATATCTTGGATGGTAAAGGGGCTGGAGGAATCTCTGTAGATAGCATGGATTGTCTGAAATTTATAGGCATTAGAATCCTTTTGTACAGTAAACTTTTAGAGATTACAATATGCAAGGAGGTAACAATACAATTAATCTGTTAGCTTTGGCTGCAGAAGCCTGCAGTAGGCAGTATCCTAATGACTCTATGTGGCCTAGTAGAGACAGACCCTGGTATTCACTTAGGGACTGTTGATTGTTGTCCTTCATCTTTGAAGAGGACCCAAATGACATCACTATGATAAAGTGAAATTTCTGTGTGTCCTACTGTGACTGATCAGACCAATATGTACTTGGAAAGCTCTATCACAGACTGGGCACAGATAGTCCATGTGAATATTTGGGGTAGATATCCCAAAAATGTGCATCCTGCAGTTACTTTGTGCTGCTCAATACTGCTTTGCTCAAAGAGCACAGCACCCTTTCTGATGTGGGTACGCCATGCTGAGTGGTCCTGTGCCAGTGTCTCCCATGTTGCACAGTCAAATCTAAAGTTCTAGAGAGAGACCTTGAGAGTGTTATTGTATTGTTTCTTCTGTCCACCATGTGATCGCCTGCCCCATGCTAGTTCTCCATAAAAAGTCTTTTTGGCAAGTGTACATTTTGCATTCGAACAACATGGCCAGCCCATCAAAGTTGCACTCTCTGAAGCATAATTTGAATACTTGGCAGTTCAGCTCAAGCAAGGACTTCAGTGTCTGGTACCTTATCCTGCCAGGTGATCCTCAGAATCTCCCTAAAACAGTTCAAATTGAAATCATTCAGTTTCCTGACATGGTGCTGGTAGACTGTCCACGTTTCACAAGCATATAACAATGAGGTTGGCACAATGACTCTGTAGACCTTCGATTTGGTAGTCAGTCTAATACTTCTTCTCTCCCAGACTTTTCTTCAGAGCCTCCCAAACACTGAACCAGTTCTGGCAACGCGTGCATCAACCTCACTGTCAATGTGTACATCCCTGCCAAGTATACTACCAAGATAAGTGAACTTATCCACAGCATTCAAAACTTCTCCATTTGTTGTAACCATTGGTTCCATGTATGAATGGTGTGGTGGTGGCTGATGGGGCACCTGTGTTTTTTTGGTGTTAATTATTAAGCCAAAATTACCACAGGTAGCAGAGAATTGATCCATATTTTGTTGCATCTCAGCTTCAGAGGCTGCATTGAGTGCGCAATCATCTGGAAAAACAGAAAATCATGCACCAACACTCCTTCCACTTTGGTCTTGGCTTGTAGCCTTTTCAAATTGAAGAACTTACCATCAGTACAATAGTTAACCTTGATGCCATGTTCATCTCCATTGAAAGCACTTGTCAGCATGGCTGAAAACATCATGCTAAAAAGCATGGGAGCAAGCACACAACCCTGTTTCGCTCCACTGGTGACTGGGAAGGCACGAGAGCATTGTCCACTATCCAGAACCCAGGCATGAAATTGACGTACGATATTGATGAACTTCTCCAGGCAACCAAATTTTGACATAATTTTCCATAAGCCCTCTCAAAGGCCTTGGTCAGATCTACAAATGTTGTGTACAGACCTCTGTTCTGCTCCTGGCATTTCTTCTGTAGTTGTCAGACAGCAAACACCATATCGACTGTTCCTTGGCACTTTCTGAAGCCAAACTGACTCTCAGGTATATGACCATCTTCTAGGTGAAGGATCAGCCTATTAAGGAGGACTCTAGCAAGAATTTTACCAGCAGTGACGAAGAGAGAGATCCCCCTGTGATTGTTGCAGGACAATCCATTCTCTTTACCCTTACAGAGATGGACTATGGAGGCATCCTTGAACTCCTGGGGGATAACCTCCTCTTGCCATATAACCTGGAAAAAATTTCAGTCACCTTTTGTATGAGCAATGGTGCCCCAACCTTGTAAATCTCAGCTGAAATAGAATCAGCACCAGGTGCTTTGCCACATGAAAGGAGTCTAATGGCCCTCAAAACCTCTTCTTCAGTTGAAATTTCAGCTAAGGAGGAATTGACTTCAATCTGAGGTAAACAGTCAATGGCCTCAGCATTGATTGATGATGGTCCATTGAGAACACTATGGAATTGTTCAGCCCATCTCTCTAGCATCACATCCTTATCACTAATCAATGTGGCTCCATCAGCACTGAGTAGTTGTGATGCACCACAGGTTTTTGGTTCATAAATACCCTTCAGGGAATCATAAAAGCACTTTGGATTGTTACTATCAGCATAAAACTGAATTTCATTTGCCTTCTTACTGAGCCAAGAATCCTGCATCTCTCTAAGCTTTGCCTGTACTTTGCTTTTGATGGAATTAAATTTTAGAGGTGGATGAACTATCCTGCTTGTAAATCCTGTGGAATTCTCATTTTTCATTTAGCAGCTTCTGAATTTCCCCATCATTTTCATCAAACCAGTCATGGTGCTTGCAAGTGTTGTAACCCAAATGAGCAAATGCAGTGCTGTACACCAAATCTCTGAAAGCTGCCTACTCAGCTTTCCCTCCAAGTTAGCAATGAACTGTTCACGCCCAGAAAAGAGCTCTAACTTGTTGACATTAATTCTTCTGGTAGTCATTTTGCCTTGGGGGTGGCACTTATGATGAATGCAAATATTTAGCTTGGAAAGGATAAGTCAATGATCAGTCCAGCACTCTGTACCACACATTGCCTTTGTCACTCTCATATCTTGTCTGTCTCTTCTCCTTACAATTACATAGTCTATTAGATGCCAATGTTTACTGCAATGGTGCATCTATGAAGTTTTATTGCATTTAGGTTAAGGGAAAACAGTGTTGGGGGTGAGGTCATGTCATGCATAAGTCTTCAGCAGTAAATGACCATTGCTGCTGCTGTTTCCAACTCCATTCTTCCCTAGGACTCTCTGCCAAGTCTGGTAGTCTGAGCCTACTCTAGCATTAAAGTCACCCAGAATGATAAGCTTGTCCTCTTTTGACACATTGATGATAAGGGTCTCTAGGTCTTCATAAAATTTTTCTTTGACTTCATCAGGGTTTGTCATGGTGGAAGCACGGGTACTGATGATGGTGGAAAGGTGTTTTCCTGCAAGTGGCAATCACTTTGTCATGAACCTGTCATTTACTCCTTTTGACAATCATAGCAGCTTGTTGATTAAATTAATTCTGATTGCAAAACTCATGCCAGCTTCATGGTGCTCCCCTTCACTGTGCCTACTCCAGAAAAAGGTATATCCAGCTCCAACTTCAGTAAGCTGATCTTCATTTGCCAATCTTGTTTCACTCAGTGCTGCTATTTGGATGTGATACCTATTGACTCCTCTTGCAACAAGAGCAGTTTGTCTTTCAGGTCTACTGGATTTTGTGTTGTCTGTTAGTGTGTGCACATTCCATGTGCTGATGGTGAGTGGAATCATCTTTGCAGATGTTTTCATACATTTTGTACATTTTTTTTCATGTTTAGACCACATAGTGGGATTCCCCACCTGCCATAATAATCAGGCCAGGGTTGGGTAAGTAGACAATGTTTAGGGCACCTTTTCTAGCCCCCCTTCTTCACACCAGGTGGTGAGCAGTGAGATTCTTAAAAGACTGTTCAGACACCCAGGGGGTTGCTGAGTCCCACTGCTGCTTCTAGTGAGAAACAACCCTATGGCCTGGGCCACCTGTGTGCAGGGTTGTGACTACAGCTCCCAGTGTATCCACATCTACTGTTTCATTACTTACCTGTTGCCACAGGACTTTGAGGCATAATAGTGAAATGGCATGGGTGATGTCTTTTGATTTTTGCATAAATTTAAGTGAGGCAGAGTTGCACGAAATCGTCAGCCTCACTCTCTCCTCCAGGGTTATCATAGTCCAGTGGCGGGACAGAGTCAAGATGGCTAGTGATGGCTCAGGATGCAGTGGATGACCTTGGTGTCTTCATTGTCTAACCAAGCTCTATGTGCTCCACATCACCTGCTTCATTTGCTTTCATGTTCATTAGAACAAATTGTTCTCATCTGCCCATTCCACCAGAGGAAGTCTTCACATGCTTGGGGTAGACACCCCTCTAACTCGCCAATGGGTCTGAGAACCCTCCATTATCCTCAACCTGGTTTGGCCTGTCTACCAAAACAGTTTACCATGGTGTGGCCGCTGACCATGCTGCAGCTTCTTGGAGTCACAGATGAGAGTTAGGTGAAACAGGTGGACACCAAAAGTGGAAAGAGCCTCAAAAAGGGCTCAGCAACCATCACACCAAAGGTACTGCTCCTTCCTGAACACACTTTACACCCTGTATAAGAAAGTTAAAGGAGGAGGTAATGAAAACTGCCATAATGATTGGAAATGCAGATGCATACTATGATATTCCCTTTGCAGTTTACCATAGGAATATAATAGTAAAGATGGCTCCTCCTACTTATAAACACTTGATTTTGACTCTAATAACTGGGGAAATAGGGCACCCTCTTTCAGAGGTTATGAACAAGATTTCACAGTTAAATGACTTAGGGGGCTGGGGGAAAGACAAAATTCCTAGAGAGAGAAGAGTAAATAGCCAGTGGATTCAAAATCAGAATAAATTGACAAGGAGAGAATTATTTACTGCTCTCTTGAGGTCAGGGGTAGATGATATTTCAACTAATGAATTATACGGAACATACTGAGAAAAGGGACTTGATACAAGACAAAATAGAGAAATAAGAACTGCCCCTACAGATCCTCTTGAACCCTTGCATTCAAGTTTGTTGCACCTTCAGGGATAATGGGAAGTTGTTCAAACACCAGTTCAGATTAAAGAAATACACAGATGGGATTACAGACCCCATATCAATTTGACCATATATTGGGAAAATGGATCAAATTCTGTAACTGGGGCATTAATCAATACTGGGTCAGAGGTCTCCCTTATATATGGAAACCCTAATAAATTTAAACATGGAACTCCTGTCACCATCACAGGATTGAGAGGGGCTGAAATATTAGTCAGACAAGTCGATCTCATGATGAAAATGAACGATTACCTAAGAAAGAATATACCGTGGTAATTGTACCCAAAATTTGAATATATCATTGGAATATATAAATTGAGAGGTAGGAAATGTGATGGGACTTAGTACACAGTTATTGATTTACCTTTACCTTTACTATTCCAATAAATTCAAAACAATGGGACCAATTTGCTTTCACTTGGCAGAGCCAACAATATACTTTTACATGCTTGCCACAAGGATATCTGCATAGCCCCATTATTTGTTGAAGGATTGTGGCTGAACATTTGGATGAATTAGAGCTAGCTAGTGTATAGCTTATCTACTACATATATAATATTATGATACAGGGAAAAACTGTAGAAGAAGTGAAGAGTTTGACACTTTTAACTGAGCATATGAAAAGCAAAGGGTGGGAGATTAACTCTGCAAAAATTCAAGGGCCAGCTCAAACCATAACGTTTTGGGGTATAAAATGGAATCAGGGGCTGCAAGAGATTTTCCCACAAGTCCAACAAAAGATTCAGGATTTTCCTGTCCCCACCAATAAGAAAGAGATCCAAGAGTTTATAGAATTAATTAGATATTGGCGACATCACATACTGCATCTAGGACAAATTTTGAAACCCTTATATAAAATTACAAAGAAAAAAATGTGAATTTGACTGGGGACTCGAGCAGAGCAAAGCTTTTGATGATGCTAAGGCTGCTATTCAATTGGCCTTAGATTTATGGCCTATGCAAAGTGACCCAGTGGAATTACATGTGACTATACAGGATGAATATGCAAACTGGAGTTTATGGCAAAAACAACAACGCCAAAATGAACCCCTCTGGATTTTGGCTGAAGCTCCCTTCATCATGAGCTCAATATACCCCTTTTGAAAAACAGTTATTATCTGCATATTGGGCTTTGGTAGAGACTGAGCAGCTGGCTTTAAGCCATGAGGTAATACTAAGGCCAGGAATCCCAATTATGACCTGGGTAATGAGTACTCAGCTTCTCATAAAATTGGACATGCACAGGAATCTAGCATAATTAAATGGAAATGGTATGTTCAAAATAGATCTAAAATAGGCAAAAGTGGAGTTTCTGCTTTATATGAATCTATAACAAACATAGATACTGAGGGAAATTATACACCCTCTGAACCAAAGCAACAGTTGTTACTGTCCTTGGTAGAATGAAATGAGGGATATGATGGATTAACTGAAGAACAAAAGAGACATGCATGGTTTACTGATGGGACAACAAAATATTTGGGCCACAAAAGACATTGGAATATGGTAGCCTATAACCCATGTACTATGTGGACTTTGGAAAATACTAGGATAGGTGGAAGTAATCAATATACTGAACTTATGGCAGTATACCAAGCTATCAAAACAGAACCAGGAGGACAGTGTCATATATTCACTGATGCATGGGTGGATGCCCATGTGGAAAAATCAAAACTGAGGAATTCATGGCAAACAAGTCTGGGGCAAATAATTATGGGAAAATACATGGGACATGTCTTTGATTACTAATTTGTCAGTTTTTCATGTAGATGCTCATATGGTCCTCACCATACCAAAACATGAGTACAATGCACATGCTGATCGACTAGCAAAGATTGCTACTCAACATATTCTCCCTACTCTGAAAACAACTGATGATTTGGTACTAGCAAAATGGGTCCATCATTTGACCAGCCATTTAGGGGTCCAGGCCACACATCAGTGGGCACAAGACCAAGGTATTAATATCTCTTGTTCATTGTTAAAACAAGTAGCCAAAGAATGTTATATATGTCCATTGGAAAAGGAATGAACTGTTCCTCTGGTGAAATAGTTGGAGAGTTTCTCAGCCAGAGAGACAGAAAGGGGAAAAGTACCAGCCCAAATTTGGCAAATAGATCTTATTGGACCTCTACCCTAAGATAAAGGATGCAAATTTATATGTACTTGTGTTGACACATATTCAGACATGTTAGTGGCTTGACCCTATAAGAATGTGACCCAGGAAGACACCTATAAAACTTTAGAAATCATAAGTCTATATTATGGAACCCCAGTGCAGATTCAAAGTGACAACGGGTCATATTTCAAAGGTAATGAAATAAAGAGATATTTTGTATTAAACAACACAGAATGGATATATCATATTCCATATTATCCACAAGTGCCTGAGTTAATTGAAAGAATGAATGGATTATTGAACGAACCATTGAGGAAGTTAAGTTCTAGTAATTCTTATCAATATTGGAAAGATAATTTGTTCATTGCTTTACATAATTTGAATAGTAGACCACTGGGAGGAAGTACACCTCTAGCCAGAATGATGACCCCAAATCTGCAAATTAGAAAACAATAAACACATAAGATCCCAAATGTTGAGTATTAGACTGTGAGGCCAGATGTTCCAGTGCTGTATTCAGAGATACCTGGTTCAGCAGGACATGATTTACATTGTTTAGAAGACTTTTGGTTGGATAGGAAAGAAATTAGAACACTTTCTAATGGAATATGTATGAAAATCCCTGAGAATAATTTGGGGTAGATATTACCTAAATCAGGATTAGCAGCTTCAGGGATACATGTGTTGGCTGGAGTGAAAAATTCTAATTATCAAGGAGAAATTATTGTGACATTCCAAAATTTACAGTTCCAAAATCATACAGTTTTGTAAAAATGAAAGAATAGTTCCAGTGATTATTATTTCTTGTAAAACAAGACCACTTGTGAAAACTGACCCTCCTTCTTAAATAACTAGCAGAGAAACTGCAAATTTGGGTTCTACTGATAGAATAAAAATTGGGAGCTAAAGTATGGGTAAAATGGAAGCCAGATGATGTTCCAGAGGCTGTGGAAGTTATAGCACATGGGAAAGACAATGCTGTAACTGTTGTTTATTCAGGAGAGGATGATTACCAAATTGTACCCTTAACTCATATATTCTACTGTGAATGAGTCTAGGATTGTGGGTTTGTGGACTCCAGCACCGCAGCTGACCCTATATCTACCCTGCTTCTCTTTATTGTTTCCCTGTTTCTTTTTTGTTTTTCATCTGTTAAACTTGTTTGGTAGATTTGTTTCTTATTGGCTTAGTACCCTCCACCTGTAGATGCCTGATTGCTTAAGCTGGATATCACCACCTGTTTAGGAACTTTCGTGTCATATATGGACCTGAAGTTGACCAAACTCCAGATGCCTGCTAAAGAACTGATCTCTCAAATGGGACCTGTTGGGGAAGGAACAGCTCTATGTCCAATCTCAGCAGGAAGTAGTTATGGAAAAAGAGACCTTTGCCCCTTATCCCAAGATTCTGGATCCCATTTGTTGAGGGGGAATGATGGGGTGCTTGTCCTCAAGTCCCACCCTAAAATAGTGTTTACATGCTCATCTTGTGTGATCACCATTACACTGTTGTAAAGTTCTGATGACACCAATTGTCTAAGATATTGTTTGATATGCTTACTTTCTGTTGTCCCTTTTACAATCCTGTTGATACTCATTGCCCCACCAATCTATGTAACGAATACGAAAGATCTTGGGGCTGAATATAATAGGAATTTCAGTTGAAAGATCTTTCTCATTCATTAAGAAGCCTATGTGACCTGCTTAAATCACCTGGAAGCCTATTTCACATGTGGTGGAAGGAGCTGACTGAATCAGTGGAATAGGAAGGGTAGAGCAGAACTGGGAGGAAGTGAATGAGTATGGCCAGGGCAGGAGAGAGGATGCAGGCAGGTGGGCACAGCAAGGCTCAGGCTCATGAGTGTTTGCTTGTGAGAAGGTCCCAGCAAGGGGTGGGGAGGCTTGGGAATGGCTTTGCACTGTGCAGTGATAATGTTTATTGACCTGGTCACTCTGACAGATTTAGCTTTCTGGTTCTGGAATTTGGCTTTCTGTCTAAATAAATGTTTTTCTTCTGCCTTCTATATAGAGAGTCTTTTATATTTTGTGATTGAGAACTACACTGGCATATTCATAGCCACCACCAGTGCTGTGAATATTGCCTTGGCAATACAACTCTGTGTCTTTGTGGCTGAATTTGTTCTAGAATTTTGAAGGGAGAGGAAGGTTTTATTCTTTTGTCCTTTCTGTCTTCTCAGTAAATATCCTTTTGTAAAAGTTAATTGATATTTTTGTATCCCCCAGCTCTTAGCACAGTGCCTAGCATAAAACAGTTGCTTAATAAATGTTTATTGTTGTTCATCCCTCATGTTCTTTTTTTTAAAAATTATTTATTTAATCTTTCAACATTCATTTCCACAAAACTTTGGGTTCCAAATTTTCTCCCCATTTCTCCCCTCCCCCCACCCCAAAATGCCAAGGATTCCAATTGCTCCTATCACCAATCTGCCCTCTCTTCTAACATCCCTCCCTTCCCTTATCCCCATCTTCTTTTTTGTCCTGTAGGGCAAGATAACTTTCTATACCCTGTTACCTGTATTTCTTATTTCCTAGTTGCAAGAACAATACTCAACAGCTGTTCCTAAAACTTTGAGTTCCAACTTCTCCCCATCCCTCCCTCCCCACCCATTCCTTTTGGGAAGGCAAGCAATTCAATATAGGCCATATATGTGTAGTTTTGTGAATGACTTCCATAATAGTCACGTTGTGTAAGACTAACTATATTTCCCTCCATCCTATCCTGCCCCCCATTGCTTCTATTCTCTCTTTTGATCCTGTTCCTCCCCAAGAGTGCTGACTTCAAATTGCTCCCTCCTTCCACTGACCTCCCTTCCATCATCCCCCCCACCTTGCTTATCCCCTTCTCCCCCACTTTCCTGTATTGTAAGATAGGTTTTCATACCAAAATGAGTGTGTATTTTATTCCTTCCTTTAGTAAAATGTGATGAGAGTAAGCTTCATGTTTTTTCTCTCACCTCCTCTCTTTTTCCCTCCACTGAAAAGTCTTTTACTTGCCTCTTTTATGAGAGTTAATTTGCCCCATTCCATTTCTCCCTTTCTCTTCCCAATATATTTCTCTCTCACAGCTTAATTTCATTTTTTAAAGATATGATCCCATCCTATTCAATTCACCCTGTTCTCTCTCTCTCTCTCTCTCTCTCTCTCTCTCTCTCTCTCTCTCTCTCTCTCTCCTCTCTCTCTCTCTCTCTCTCTTTCTGAGTGTGTGTGTGTGTGTGTGTGTGTGTGTGTGTGTGTGTGTGTGTGTAATTCCAGCAACTACCCAGATACTGAAAAAAGTTTCAAGAGTTACAAATATTGTCCTTCCATGTAGGAATGTAAATAGTTCAACTTTAGTAAGTCCCTTATGATTTCTCTTTGCTGTTTACCTTTTCATGCTTCTCTTGATTCCTGTGTTTGAAGGTAAAATTTTCTTTTCAGCTCTGGTCTTTTCACCAAGAATGCTTGAAAGTCCTCGATTTCATTGAAAGACCATTTTGCCCCTGAAGTATTATACTCAATTTTGCTGGGTAGGTGATTCTTGGTTTTTGTCCTAGTTCCTTTGACTTCTGGGATATCATATTCCACACCCTTCGATCTCTTAATGTAGAAGCTGCTAGATCTTGTGTTATCCTGATTGTATTTCCACAATACTTGAATTGTTTCTTTCTAGCTGCTTGCAATATTTTCTTCTTGACCTGGGAACTCTGAAATTTGGCCACAATGTTCCTAGGAGTTTCTCTTTTTGGATCTCTTTCAGGAGGTGATTGATGGATTCTTTCAATATTTATTTTACCCTCTGGTTCTAGAATATCAGGATGGTTTTACTTGATAATTTCATGAAAGATGGTGTGTAGGCTCTTTTTTTGATCATGGCTTTCAGGTAGTCCCATAATTTTAAAATTGTCTCTCCTGGATCTATTTTCCAGGTCAGTTGTTTTTCCAATGAGATATTTCACATTATCTTGTTTTGTTTTATGATTTCTTGGTTTCTCATAAAGTCATTAGCCTCTATCTGTTCCATTCTAATTTTGAAAGAACTATTTTCTTCAGTG
Source organism: Notamacropus eugenii (assembly GCF_028372415.1). Taxonomy (NCBI): domain Eukaryota; kingdom Metazoa; phylum Chordata; class Mammalia; order Diprotodontia; family Macropodidae; genus Notamacropus; species Notamacropus eugenii. Next base: position 675,222,549 of record NC_092872.1, on the reverse strand, counting down.
AGCTTTTGAACCTCCTTTTCCATTTGGCTAATTCTGCTTTTTAAAGCATTCTTCTCCTCATTGGCTTTTTGAACCTCTTTCGTCAATTGAGTTAGCCTACTTTTAAAGGTGTTATTTTTTTCAGCATTGTTTGGGTCTCCTTTAGCAAGGTGTTGACCTGCTTTTCATACTTTTCTTGCATCCCTCTCATTTCTCTTCCCAGTTTTTCCCCCACCTCTCTTACTTGATTTTCAAAATCCTTTTTGAGCTCTTCCATGGCCTGAGACAACTGAATATTTATTTTGGTTGTTTGGGATACAGAAGCCTTGACTTTTATGTCTTTCCCTGATGGTAAGCATTGTTCTTCCTCATCTGAAAGGATGGGAGGAGATACCTGTTCACCAAGAAAATAACCTTCTATGGTCTTATTTTTTTCCCTTTTTTGGGCATTTTCCTAACCAGTTACTTGACTTTTGGTTCCTTTGTCAAGAGTAGAGTATACTCTGGGGACCTATAAGATATCAGTTCCTCCAACGTGGCACAATCAAGCATGTACTGGTTTGGGTGCAGTGAGGGATTTTTGTGCTCAGAATCTTAGCAGAGTTTCCTCTCCATTCATCCCTCATTTTCAAAGAATCGTGATATCATGAGGGTTATGAGTTGCATGTGAGCTGGGTTTAAGTGAGGCAGAACTGCACAGTCATCAGCCTCACTCTCTCTTTAAGTCGTTGAAGTCCAGTGGCAGGACAAAGCCCAGGCCAACTGGCAATAGCCCAGGATGCAATGTATGACCTTGGCCTTTCTAAATTAACATCATTTCCCAGGCTTCAGTTTTTCTGAGGCAATGTGCATTCAGTATCTAAGGGCTAGGTAGGAATCAAAACAAAAAATGGCCTAATTTGTCATTACAAAAATACCAATCTGGGAGGAGGAAACTCTTAAATTTCTTTGCAGAAGAGAAAACAAATGCTATCTGCACTCATTCTAGGATATCAAAACCTAAACATAATAATAATCAGTTCAACTTTCACTGAATGGCCAAATATTTATTATTTGAAGAGAAAGTCATCCATGGAGTCATTTAGAAGACCCAATCTTAAAAAAAAAGACAAGAGAGCACAGTAATAAGATAACAGGATGAGCTATTGGAGGGAATAGTAGGCAGCAAAAGATGGGCTACAGTTCTGTAGTGTTACAACTTTTACAAAACATCTTTTTTTAAGCTTAAGGTTTTAAAAAGTATTGTAGAAACATTATGTCATTTAATCCTCACAACCACCCTGCAAGGTTTGTATTACATGCATTATTAAACCACCTTTACATATGGGGCAACTGAGACTAGAATAGGAAAAGCTAAATGTACAGTGTCAAACATCTAGAAAGTCTCAGAGACAGGATTCTAATCTAGGCCTTCTGATTTCAATAATACCAGGTACCTCTCTACCAGTAGGGCTTCTGTGTGTATTCAATAAGTTTTGTTGCTGTTGAGTTATTTTTCAGTCACACCTGACTCTTCATGACCCCATTTAGACAAAAATACTGGAGTGGATTGCCATTTCCTTCTCCAGCTCATTTCCTCCCTTCTCGAAGAAAGTCAGGCACATCGGGTGAAGTGACTCTCCAAGGGGCACACAGTAAGTGTCTGAGGCCAGAGTTGCATTCCTACACAAGACTAGTCCTGATTTATGCTTTTGAAAGAGTAAATTGTAAGATAACATCTCACTAATTTGTATCACCACTACATAGCACAATACCAGGGAAATAGTAGGCAATTAATAAATGTTTGCTGATTGTAGTTTTTAGCCATCTTATCTAATCAAGGATCTACAAAATATGCAACGGACTTCCTCTCATTCTTTTTACATTTCTTAAGTACCAGTGCAATTCTCAAACTATCTTTATCCCTTTGCTCTTGATATATAACTAGACCAACTCATTTTCCAGCATACATTTCATAAATTATGCCCCTTATATCACCTTTTATGTATAGGTCATCATTTAAAATAGACAACAGTCAACTCATACCTACCATTAATCTCTCTTCATCACCCTCTAGGTCACTCATAATTTTGATTCTTCAGAGACTGTGACATTCCAAAATTTGTAACCATACTCCATCATGGAAAGAACACTTGTTTTTGAAAGATGGATTTCAGTTCTAAAAAACATTTTGAGATTGATAAAAGTTTCTTTTAAAAATAAGCATAGTTATTATTTTACATCAGAGTTATATTTCTGGAAATATCAATCCTCACATACCCCTAATTGAACCTTCCTTAGGAAAAATGATAAAAATCAAGCAAAACACCTGACTCAGCAATTCGCCCCTACTGATTCCTAACCCATCTACTGCAAAGAGGGTGAAAAGTTTCATCATCTGTCCACTGATCACCGTTTTTTAAATTAATCAGTTAATCTACATTTTTATGATTTTTCCTTCACATTTTTATCAAATTTATGGATATTGTTCTTTTACTTCTGCTCATTTCATGTCACTTCATATACATTTTTCCATTTTTCTCTGACCCACTTCTATTTTTTTATAGTATAATCTTTAATCCATTTTGAATTTTTTTGTGTAATATAAGATGCTGGTCCAAGCCTAAATTTGGCCAGAGTTTTCTAGTTTTCCCAAGTTTTTGTTTTTCAAATTAGATGTTTCTCAAGTAATTTATGTTTTCTGGTTTATCAAACACTCAACTACTGAGTTGCATTGTTCTAATTGTCTTTTGTCTAGTCTATTTCATTAATCCACCTCATTATTTTTTAACTAATTTCAAATAGTTTTCTTTAGGTCTACTTTATAATATGTTTTGAGATCTAAAAATGGTATCCCTCCTTCATTTCTACTTTTTTCATAACTTCCCAGGTATTTTAGAAATGCATTTTGTAATTGTTTTATTGAGGTCTATAAAGTATGCCTTAAATAGTTTGATTGTACAACATTAAAACTGTAAATTAACTTTGGTGGTATTATTATTTTTATTACATTGTCATGACTTAGCCATGAGCACTAAATAATCCTCCAGCTTTTCAGGAATTCCTTTATTTCTTTAAGTGCCACTATGTAGTTGAATCTGTTTTGATCACCAAATATTTAGTACATTTTCAAGTTTTTTTAAAATTTGGAATGTTATTTTCCTTTCTATTTTTGACTCTCGGATTTTGTTACTACTATATAAAAATACTGTTTATTTTAATGGGGAGATGCATATCTCAACTATCAATCGTCTCATTTTTTTATCTGCTGATTCTTTAAGATCTTCTAAGTAAATCATGTCATCAGCAGCAGTTAGGGACAGTTTTATTTCCTCTTTTCCTATCCTAACGTATTTAATGACTTTCTCTTATCTTTTTGCTATTGTTAGCATTTCTACAATTATATCAAATAATAGTAGAAAGTGTGAACACCTTTTTATCCTTCTATATTTATTAGGAAAGCTTCTATTATATCACCATTCCATATGATGCTTGATTTTGGTTTTAGAAAGATATTTTTATGTTATTAAAAAGACTCCTCTATGCCTCTACTTTATAGAGTTAACATGAACGAATGTTGTACTTCATCAAAGCATTTTTCTCCATCTATTGAGATAATCACACATTTTCTCTAATATTTTTGTTTTTAACATAATTATACTGATTGCTTTACTGATGTTGATCCATTTTTGCATCCCTATTATGCATGTTGGTCGTAATGGATGAGTTTTTGGATGAACTATTATAGTCAAATAATGTTATTTAAATTTTTTGAATAACTAGTCAATAATAAATATCAGGTGGGCTTCTTTGTCTTACCTTTCCCTGGTTTAGATATTAGGACTAAACAAGATGTATGTTGGGCTATCCTGCATTTGTATTATAAAAAGAGTTTGGCAATGTGCTTTCTTTTTCAATATTCAAGAATAATTGTGTAGCAGTAATGTTAATTGTTCTTTCAAATTTCATTAGAATTCTTCTCTTCTTCAATTGGGACCAGGATCCTACCACCACTCCTTCCCCCCTCAAAAAAAAAAAAAAAAAAAAGAAAGAAAGAAAAAAAAAAGAAAAATCTTCAGTAGTTCTTTTACAGATAGTATTTTCTTTTCTGAGATTGAAATATTTACACTCTTTCTTTGGTTTTCTGTTTGGGTATTTTACATTTTTGAATGTATTATTTTCATTCTTTGGTATTTTCATATAACTGTGCATAGTAGGTTAGCATAGTAAGTAACTGTGTATGGGAGGGAGGGAGAGGGAGAGGGAGAGGGAGAAGTTTAATTTTTTTTGGTTTTGCTGTGATTTTATGTTGTTCCTTTATTTTTTTAATTTTTATTGAGGCAGCTAGATAGTGCCTGCGATAGAATGTTAAACTTGGAATCAGGGAGACCTGAGTTCATAACTTGCTTCAGACACTTACTAGTTATGCAAGTCAATGTTCATGCTTCCTGTCTTACTGTCTTACTGTCTTACTGTCCCACTCTGATGACTGGAGGAGAGAGTGAAGCTGATGACTTTGCACAGCTCTGCCTCAATTAAATCCAATTCCCTTACAAGTCAAGATATCACCCTCCTGGTGTCATTGGTCCTCTTCCAAAATGATAGACAGATGACAACAGTTATGCAAGACTGAGCAAGTCACTTAGCCAAAACTTCTACATCAATAAAATAGCATAATAATAACACATAACTCACACAGTTGTGAAGATCAAATTAGAAAACATTTGAAGCACTTTTTAGACCTCACAAGCTTATATAAAGTCAGCTATTAATATTTATTTTATGTGATCTTTTTAAGTGAGCTGGTTAAAGATTTATTAATTTTGCTGGTCTCTTCAAAGAACCAGTTTTAGTTTAAAATTTTTATTGTATTTTGGATTTCCAAATTATCTATTTCTTTTATAACTTTCAATATCTCTTTTTGCTCATTTTGAGTTTGCCTATTAGTTGACTTTTGAATTTTTAAGCACATTAAACTAAACCTTTCATTTTCTATTTTTTTAATGTATATTTTTAAGATATCATTTCACCCTTGTGGATTATGTAAGCTGTATCCCAGAAATTTTGGTATAGTTTTATTATTTTACTTTTTTCACATAATTATTAATTATTTATATGATTTATTTTTTTAACTCACTCATTGATTTAGGATTTAATTGTTAAGTTTCCATTTGGGTCTGTCTTTTGTTTGTGTTCCCTGAAATGATTACTATTTTTATTGTGTAATAGTTTATAAAGGAAGTCTTTACTATTTCTGCCATTTTATATGTATTTGCATATCTCTGTGCCCTACTAAATAATCAGTTTTTGTAGAAGTTCCACATATTACTGAGAAATATTCCTATTCCTTAGCAGTACTGTTTAGAATATACCATAAGATTTTTAGTTCTAATTCTGCAGCAAGTTGTTCAATTCTAACACCTTTTTTTTTCTACTAGATTTGTCAAAATCTGAGATGGGGAGATTAAAGTCATTTCCTACTACTATTGTGTTACTTTTTAATGTCTTCCTGTAATTCAGCTATTTTTCATTATATATTTAGGTGCTACGGAATTTGGAGTATACAAGTTTAATTTTAGCTATTTTTTCCTGTGGTTTCCTTCAGCATAATGCAATTCTTTTGTTTATCTCTATTTACATTATAATTCCATATGTCTGATGGCAAGATTGCAACATCTGATGCATAGTAAATTTTGTTCTGGCCTTTAATTTTTATTCTGTATATGTCTTTGTTTTCTAGGTATTGTTTCTTGTAAGCAATAGTTTGGGGGGGGGGAAGTTATCTTATCCAATCTACCACTACTCTTTCATTTTATTGAACTGTTTAATACCATTGATATTTAAATTTATGAGAATAAGTTTTATACTTTTCCTCTATTTATCTCTAATATTACTTTTTTTCTGAATTAGGATTTTTGTTCTTTTTCTTCGTTAAAGACAGTGCTATGTTTTTTAAATCATTTTTTGCTTAATGTACATTAAGACAACTTTATTGCAACAAACTTCTCCTCACCTGCAGCATCCCCCTCCCAGTCGTCACCCTTTTTATAGCTACGCTATGTATCAGCTTAGATCTTTTCATGGTATAGGGTGTCAGCTATTGATCTAAATGTAATTTCTTCCAGACCACTTTCTGAATTTTCCAGTGGTTTTTGTCAGTAAGTCTTAATCCCAATAATTTCTGCGTTTGGGTTTACTGAATGTTGTGCTGTGATCTTGAATTATTTTTGGATTTTGTTTAGCTAATCAGTTCCACAACTTTTCTATATTTTAACTAAAATTATTTTTATAATTACTGCTTTGTAGCAAAGTTTGTGATCTGATATGGCTAATACCTGCCCATTCCTTTCTACCCTATGTTATTTTTTTCTCTTAAGATTTTGGCTTTTGTTCCTCTAGATGCATTTTGTTAATTTCTCTAATTCTAGAAATTAATTGTTTTATAAGTCTGATTGGTATGGCACTAAATGTGTAGATTAATTTGCATAGTATTGTCATTTTTATTATATTAGTGTGATTCAACTATAAGCAATTTTCTCCCTAATTTTATAGTTTTTCTTATATTGAGTTAACCATTCTTTCCTAGTATCACTATACCTTGGTCATATTGTGTAATCTTTTTAATTTGTAGTTGCAACCTGAATACTACACTTTATTCAATAATTTTGAATTAATATTTATTATATTGGTCTATAGGGTTCTTTGACTTCATTCTCCCTGATTTAAATTTCAAAATCATATTTGTCTCATAGGAGTTTGTTAGAAGGTCATCTTTATTATTGTCAACAATTTATGTCAAATTGGAACTGACTATTTCTTTGGAAATTTGATATAGTTTACTTATAAATCCATCCGATCCTATTTTCTCTCACTTTGTAACTGCATTTATTGCTTGATCAATTTCTGTTTCTGAGATTGGATTGTCTAAATTCTCTGTTTGTTGTGGATGAACTGTAGATTTTATTATTTTGTAAACTTTCATCCATTTCATTTCTCTTCCACATTGTTGGCATGTAATTTAGCAAAATAGTTTGTAGTAACTTCCTTTTTACTTATTAGTTTTTTTTTCATTTTTGATATGAGAAATTTCATTTTCTTCTTCCTTTTCTTATTATATCAGTCAATGGTTTCTCAATTTATTAGGCTTCATCCCCCCCCATGCTCACACACAAAAGTTTGTCAGTAGTTGTTCTTTTATTTCTTTGATTTTATCTCTTCTTAACTGAATCTCTTCTTTGATTTTTAGAATTTCTGTTTGTGTTTAGGTTTTTTGTTTGTTACTTTTCTAAGTTTTTAAAAGGGCATTCCCAACTCATTGCTCTGTATTTGCTTTTTTTGTTGTTAATTTAAATGTTTAGAGAGCTACATTTTCTCCTAAGGGCTACTTTGGCTGAATCCCAAAAGTTTTGGTATAGTGTCTCATTGTTGTCATTTTCTGTTTCTTGCCAGACCTCTGGTTCTTGTACTTTCTTTTAAATCCCATTCTGTGATCACCATGGTTTGTTTTCTGGTTTGTTTTGCTTATAACTCTATCCTCCCCAATATTACTGTTCTAGAGACAGGCAGGTAGTTAAATGGATGTGGTGCTGGGCCTAGAGTAAGGAAGACCTGAATTCAAATCCAGCCTCAAACACTTACTAGTTATGTGACCTAGGGTGAGTCGATCAACCTCTGTCTGCTTGAATTTCTTTAACTGTAAGAGGGGGATAATAATGGTCTCAAGTTATAAGGATCAAATGGAATATTTTCACTGATTATCCTATAGTCCTCATCATAAAGTAGGTGTTTAGTAAACATTTGTTTCTGTCCTTATATGACTCCCATATTATCCTGTTTTCATGTTCAGTTTAGTATGTTTTTTTTTTTTTTCCTAGCTAGGCAGTTGGGGTTGTGACTTGCCCATGAGTTCAGTGAGTTTTTTTTTTTTAACAGACCCTGTGTGTATATATATTTGTGTGTGTATGTGTGTGTGTGTTCAATCTTCCTTTTCTGATTAAGATAAGACAGAGGTCATGAAAATGTTAGTCCACAATACATAAGTGATCAAAAAATATGAGCAAATGATTCTCAAAATAATTACAAATATTATGAAAGAATGTTCCAAATCAGGTGGAGCCAAAATGGTGGAGTAGAAACATGGAACTGCATGAGCTCTCCCCACCCCAAACCCCTCAAAAAAATTGTAAAAAATGACTCTCAAATTCTTGAGCAGCAAAAGCCACAAAATGACAGACTGAAGCAAATTGCCAGCCCAAGACAATCTGGAAGGTCAACAGGAAGATCTATTGCATTGGGTTGGGAGTGGAGACTAGTTTGGCATGGATTATACCAACAGGGATAGAGCTGGAAGAGGCCTTAGGGGACCAAATTGCTGGCAGCTGCATTGGTTTCCAGACTTCTCAACCCACAAATTTCAAAAACAGCTTCAAAGGTCAGTGGAAAGGGTCTCTCACCTGACTGAGAGGGGAGCATGGTTGGGCCCCAGCCTGGCCTCGGGGTGGTACAAGCCACTGCCAAAGCAGCAGCTGCTTCTGGAACTCTCCACTTAACAAAGAGTTCAAAGGTCAAGTGATTGGCTGAGAGGATGAGCAAACTGGTAGAAAAAATAGACTATAGAGTCTTACTTTCTCAGTGAAAAAATACTTTCCTATGTCATTGGTGATGAAGCAGATCAAGGCATGGAACCAAAAGAAGACAACAAAGCTGAGGCTCTTGCATCAAAAGCCTTTACAAAAACTATGAATTGGTCTCAGGACATGGAAGAACTCAAAAAGGATTTCAAAAATAAAGTAAGAGAAATAGAGGAAAACCTGGGAAGAGAAATGAAAATGATGAAAGAAAATCATGAAAAATAAGTCAACAGTTTGCTAAAGGAAACCCAAAAGAATGATGAAGAAAAAAAGCACCTTTAAAAATTAAACTAATCTAAATGGCAAAAGAGGTCCAAAAAGCCAATGAGGAGAAGAATGTCCTAAAAAGCAGAATGGGCCAAATGGAAAAGGAGATCCAAAAGCTCACTGAAGAAAATAATTCCTTAAAACTTAGAATGAAGCAAATGGAAACTAATGACTTAATGAGAAATCAAGTAATTATAAGACAAAAGCAAAAAATAAAAAACATAGAAAACAATGTGAAGTATCTCACTGGAAAAACAACTGATCTAGAAAATGGATCCAGGAGAGATAATTTTAAAATGACTGAACTACCTGAAAGCCATGATCAAAAAAAGAGCCTATATATCATCTTTCAAGAAATTATCAAGTGGTGGATGTGAGTGAGAGGAAGTACTCACCTAAGCTTTAAGACAAACTCCTTCAGACACCTCTAAAAAGAGAATCTGAACAAATTTTAGAGAGGCAAAATCCACCAGAGTGTGGCATATTTCTAGCCCAGGACAGCCTGGAAGATCGATGGGAAGGATTGGTTGCATGGGGCTGGAGGAGCTCAGAGCACACAAGACCTTGCCATAGCAATGCTGAGCAGGAACCACCTGGTGTT